>NC_138778.1:73976642-74323380 GCF_965119305.1 Pelophylax lessonae | reverse complement strand
AGAGTGCAGAAAATGAGAAAACTGACCTCTTAGCCCAATATCAGCGTAAGCTGACAGAGTTCCAGCAGGAAAAGGACAAGGAGATAGAACGCATTAGGGAGCTCCAAAGGTGAATAGCCAGGCTTGGTATTATCTTTTGTCCTAGCTGGTGTGATAATTATCAGCATTATTTTATGCGTCTATCTTCCTGCAGGTTGTCTGTCCAGGAAATGTGCCGAGACCACGAGGAGCAGCTGCAGCGACTAAAGCGGCTGAAAGAGCAGGAAATTGATGCAGTGACCAGCGCTTCATCACAGACAAGGTTATCTAGGGCTTCTGCTTAACAATTCTCACTTATGATGTTAGCTGTGTTCTTCAAATAAGGGATGTAGCCAGTCTTTTCTGGATCCTAATGTAAAATGACTGGTTTGGCTTTTTAACAAGGCCAACATATACTGCACACAAACATACCTCTCACGGTGTGATTAATTTGTCAATGTGAAAATGTTTTAAAGTAAAAAAAAAAATGATGATGTAATGTAAAATGATATATTAATCTTGACCTCCCTAGTACATGTCATGGTTGGTTCTGCCCCTGCCTCCCTGTTGGTCTTTTATATTGCCAGGTGCCTCAGTAACCAATAAGGAGGCTTGCATGGTTGAAAAAAGTAATTGTTAATGAAACAGATAATATTGATCATGTGTTAATTCTTTCTGAAGCCTCTTTGAAGGAAGTGCCTTCCAGTTACATGATCAGATTTTCTTTCCTCTCTTCTGGATGTTTGAAATAGAATTCCTTTGGCCAGTATTCGCTTATTGCGGGGCAGTGGTACTTGGTACTTCCTAGTGCTGGTGGATATTAAAAATGTATTCTTACATTATAAAGCCTCTGTATTTATTACTGTAATGTAGTTAGACTGCAAATACCAGTAATAAATATGCTTGCCTGTGTAGCACCCTCCAAGGTAGGTGCTAAGTAAATTATAGTGGGGCCTTGCCTGCTTAACAGCAGGGCCATATTGTTCAGTTAGGCTGACATGTGCTCCCAGGTGTGCCTGTTGTGCTGGGAAGTCTCCCCACTGTATCCCAATGAGGGCTGTCATTGGGCAGTGGAAGAAACCTGGCCAATAGCACATCAGGGCTTGTATCCATCCTGGAACTGCAGATTCTGCCGCACAGCATTCTGGGAGGCGGTATAAGTCTGTGGGGCGCGCATGTTAGCTTGTCTTTGGTGGGAAGCAGAGTCCCAGGAGGGAGATGACGATTGTCTCTCCTCCTGTCAAGAGGAATCGGGTATCCCAGGTGGCTTGCCTGAGGGGATACAGGGCTGAGTTGAGCTGCAGAGAAGGATCCCGTGTGCTGAGGACCAGCGGAGCTGTTGGGGGACGAGTTTCAGGAAAGATTTCTGAGTCGTGAGTACTGCAAACTGTCCCTGGGGTCTGCCTAGGAGATGGGACCACTCCGGAGGAGGTCAGAGGGATCCAGGAGCTAGCTAGCCGGGCAGTGGTGACATGAAAGGGGGTGCCAGAGTTAACCCTGAAGAGTAAAGGGGGTGCCAGTGGTTGGGCCCTGAAGTATAAAGTGTTAAGTGTTGCAGCAGTATTTGCAAGTGGCTACCTCAGTCAGGGAGGACTGGAGGAAGCAGTGAAAAAGGACTTTTGAGCTAACCGGAGTCTCAGAAGTCAGTTTCAGTTTAGTGACAGCAAGTCAGTGTTCACAAGCGCCAGTAAGCGTTGGTCGGCATTCAGCCGGCGTCAAGTCAGCGCTAGAAGGCATTTTTTCTTAAGTGTTCCATTCTTGTAACTAGTTGAGCCAGAGGAGTATCCCACTCATTCCCTTCTCCCATCCAAGTTCCTAAAATAAAACTAAAAACCAAAGATGCCGGACTGGTCATTGTCTCAGTATTCACACTTGGGCAACAAGCTTAACCACTTAAGCCCCGGAAGATTTTACCCCCTTCCTGACCAGGGGGTATTTTGCGATTCGGCACTGCGTTACTTTAACGGACAATTGCGCGGTCGTGCGACGCTGTACCTAAACGAATTGGACGTCCTTTTTTTCCCACAAATAGAGCTTTCTTTTGGTGGTATTTGATCACCTGTGCGATTTTTTTGATCATGCGCTATAATCAAAAAAAGAGCGACAATTTTGCAAAAATAACAATATTTTTCAAATTTTTTTTTTATATGAAATTCCTCAAAAAAGAAATGTAAAAATCAAAATTTTTTTAAATTTTTGACCAATTTGTTTTCTGCTACCTATGTTTGGTAAAAAAAATCACAATAAGCTTATTTTGAATGGTTTGCGCAAAAGTTATTGCGTTTACTAACGAAGGGAAAGATTTTTAACAAGTAATGGTGGCGATCTGCAATTTTTTTTTTTTGTTTTTTTTTTGCGGGACTGCGACATTGCGGCAGACAGATCGGACCCTTGACTGACATTTTTGACACTTTTGGGGGTACCAGTGACATTACTACAGTAATCCGTGCTATACATATGCACTGTTACTGTAAAAATGACACTGGGAGGGAAGGGGTTAACTTTATTGGAGAGGGAGGGGTTAAGTGTGTCCCTAGGGGCGTGTTTCTAACTGTCATTGGATGTGGCTTTGTGTGTAACAGCACAGATCAACGGTCCTACATAGCAGAACCGAGTGATCTGTGCTTTTACACAGGGGAGAATGACAGGCGGCTTTGTTTACATTAGCCGCCTGCCTTTCTCCCTTTACAGCCGACAATCGCGAGTGACCGGCGGACATCGGGTCCGCCGGTCACACGTGCGGGCTTCCTAGTGAACGAGCGGGGGCGGGAGCGCGCCTCCGGCGGCGCGCGCTCTCCCCCTATTGGCTCCCAGGCTAGTGACGTACCGGTACGTCACTTTGCCTGGGAGGGGCTGACCGCCGTGTATATAGTCGGGCGGCGGTCGGCAAGTGGTTAAATGTGCTGTTGGTGTTAACAGTAACCATGGCACTGATGCTGGAAATACTGCTACACCTGTTTTTTTTTTTTTTTTTCCTTTTTTGTTTTCTTTTTCTACTGCATGGGTTAGAGTAGAGTCTGAATGATGCTATCAGATATGATGAAGTAGAATGGGTCTTCAGCAACGACAATCCCCTGCACAGAGTATAATATCTACAGCAATAATCAGGAAGTAGGAGTATCTGAATTCAGTATACTGTAGAAGCTTTAATTGGGCGTTAGCTCTCCAGCTTTTTAATGCTTTACCTGGTTTACAATCAGTTCCTGAAGTTACTTTGCAGCCTTTTGACAGCACCAGAGTTGTATAAAGTACTCGAAACCCATACTTGAGTAAAAGTACAAGTGCTCGATCAAAAAGTGACTTGAGTAGAAGTACTAAAGTATTCAACATTTTTTGTACTTAAGTATTGCAAGTAGTTTTTTAAAAAATTTTGCTACTCAAGTACTGAAAGTAAAAGTACCAGTAGTTTTGAAAAAAAAATTGCTACTCAAGTACTGAAAGTAAAAGTACAAGTACTGTGTTATGTAGTTATTAAAGAAAGAAGTCAAAAGTTTGAACATCATATTGTTTTTTATTATTTCAAATGCAGCTTTTATTTATACATACAGTAGCATTTATTTTCGTTTGCGCTGATAATACACATGTTTTGAGCTTCATGAAACCTGCCAGCTACTGTTCTGGCAGTGGTAATTTTTATAATTGTAACGAGTAACTATGCAGCACAAAAAAAAAATATTGGAGTAAAAGTATTGAAATCATCGAAAAAATGTAGTGAAGTAAAAGTGGAAGTCGGAGAAAAAAATTCTACTCCAGGAAAGTACAGATACCGCCTTTCGGTACTTAAGTACAGTAGTGAAGTAGTTCTACTTAATTACTATACATCTCTGGACAGCACTCAGGGACTTTTCAAAGATCATTACCTAATAATCCTGCTTTCCTAAGAAATGATCATTATCCATTTGGAGGCTCTTCTTGTAAAGATCTTATGAACAGAACATACCTTATAGTCTTTTGATTTAAATGAGAACCCCCTTAGTTTATGTGGGTAAGGAATTTTTTTCTGTGTTTTTTAAGAATCCAGACACGCCTTTATTTGAACTTGCAGGTCTTGGGAGTAATGATCTCCACAAATCCATATCAGATCTCTGCAGAGAGCCATCCTATCCAGATGGGATAATTCCAGCTATTCACCAGAAAAGAAGGGCTAACTCCCTAAATATACAGGTTTTCTCCTCCAGTAGTTTAATTTCCTAAAAGTTTTCCTTGGTTGGATCATTCTGGCTTCACAGTGAAAAAGACAATGACTGTTCGGGTAGCCCTAGTTAGCCTGTTCAAAATCATTGGAGAGAATAGCTATCTAGTTTCCCTAATTCCGAATTGCAAGCAATTCTGTGCGCTTTACCCTGAACTTGAAACATCAATAACTTGCAAACAACATGGTTTGGAAAGCCCCATCAGGACTTCTGGCTTATGTGGTCAGATATGCAAGACTACTATGTAGACCTCGATTCACATAGTTTCTTCTGTTAAAGGAAATTTTGTTGGAAAGGTCTTTCAGGTAGTCCTCTATGTATTGTCTTTCTTCCTAATAGGTTAGGAGGCATGATCTATTTGTATATTATAAGGATCTTGCTTTGTCTTTGTTTTGTTTTTCTTAATATGACGGTTACTATCCTGTGGTCTTCTTTCAGGTCATTAAATGGAGTCATTGAACAGATGGAAGCTTTTTCCTATAGGCTGGGTGATCTGTCTGTGCGAGTGGAGAACACCCAGATGAACACTTCTCAGGAGATAGAACTTGGAGCACGACAGAGGGAGGGACAGCTTCGAGGTATTGCACCATTCATATATCTTAAAACCAATATTTACAATACAGGATAATTCACAATTCTCTATAAACGTAAAATCAACAGTCCTGAAGCATTTCTGATATTTTCACCTGTGCTGACACAAATGCAATTAGCACTGCTTTTTGATTCAGCCCTGCAGGACCGTTTGACACGGCAGCAGAATGATATGGAAGAGGAACGGAACAGTTTGCGCATGATCATCACCAACATGGAGACTCGACTGAATGAGCAGAGCCGCCTGCTGGAACAGGTAGAAATGGCATTTTGATGTCTGGGCACTGTTGTTCTCTGCACTGCTTGTGCTATATATGGGCTTAGTAACATTTTATTTCAACAGGAACGTTGGAGGGTGTCTGCCGAACAGGCGAAAATGGACTCGGTACAGCGTTCTCTAGAGGAACAAAAAAGAATAATGACCCAACAAATAGCCCAGGAGAGAGAAGAGCTGGAGAGGGCAAAGGTCAGAAACTTTTTTAGTCATCTGAATAATTTAAATAACAGTCAACTTACAGTTAGAAACCCTGTTGTCAGACCATTTCTTTATAGCCTGCCTCTCTGTTGCCTGTGCCTCTGCTCCCGCGCCACCATTTTGAAAAATGTGTGTCCATGTTAGCTCGCAGTATAGTAGTACTGCCTATGTGAGATGGAGCATTGCGCCATGTGACATTAAATTTCTCTGTTTATAAAAAATAAAAAAAACAGTGTGTTGTACGGCACGTGCGTGAGATGAAAGATGAACCACATGAAATTATGCATTTCCTCTTCCTCATGTGCAGTTTGACAACCCTGTGAGACCTTGCAAGATCTCCCAGGAAGATATTCATGATCTTGCCTTCCCAGGTAGCATCAGTGCAGCCATCTTGGATGTGTTGTCAGCAGTCCCAGCAGTCTTACATAGAGTTGCCACGCAAATGAAACTTTTTATATTCGAACAAGGCACTCCCAGAAGAGGAGATGAGCAAGGAGGGAAGGGGCTAGTGAATTGACTCTTCCTGGAATAGTAAAATTTGCTAGCACATTGCTGTGATTAAAAAAATTATTGTATGGAAAGGAAAAACCCTTCAGCTAAGCATCTGCAATACCCATTTGTGTTTTTACCTGCAATTTGGTGCCAGGCATTTAATACATTTTTAAGTGTCAGCCTATTGAGAACTGATGTTTCAATGTTTGGATTGTATATCTCTTAGGAACATTTCTGTGCTGGATCTTTGGTAAAGCTCAGCTCCAGCTAATACAATTTTTATTTTAATCCTTGCTAAAATAGAGAGTGATTAGAAGCTGTTGTTGTCTTTGTCCCTACTGGGGAATTTTCTACTGACTACTGGTCTTGGTGATCTAGACAGCAGTAAAAACCTGACAATGTTTCTAACCTTTCTCTACTCACTAAACTAAAATGCTTTTCTCTATCGCTCATTGACAGACGTAGTCCTCGGTGATACAGCACCTTCGGGTTATGTTGCCTCCACAGGAGTAGGACTAGACAGGAAATAAAATGCTCTGGCCACACCCTAGGGGCATTCCCAGAGGGTATATCCTCTCTCTCTCTGCCTCAGCAAATCAGTTTTTTTCTGTCTAGTCAGGAGTAAGGACCTAGATACCTTGCTGGGATCTTCGGTCCTGGCAGGATTTTTTTCTTAGAAAAGATTTTTTAGACAGCTTTTTTTCTCCAGTGTTCCTGTGAGATCTTCAAGCAAGAAAGCTGAACTGGGCTCAAGCAAGAAAGCTGAACTGGGCGACGGGCTGGATGTTGAGATCCAGTGGTCACCCCAGTTCAGCCTACGAGCGCGTGCAGGCCATAGCTCCGCACTGGGTCGGCCGCGACATAGTCCCACTGGACGGGGACTGACCCTGCGAGTTAAACGTCTCGCTGAAACGCCAAAGACCATGAGTCACGGCGCCCGTATTGGTCGACAGCCCTCCTACCTCGGTGGAGAAGGGTACTGTCAGGAGTTGGCGCCCGCCTGGTTCCAGTATGGTGAGTAGTATGTTCCCCCTTTCCCCCTGACTGGTCTTGTGGTGAACGCGGGCCCCTCTCTGTAATGGTAAGGATGGGTTCCCCTCTATCCTACAACATGTCACAGATCCCCCTAATTGAGTGTGATTTTTGTGTACAAGAAGCCAGGAGGCTTGGTTTGGGAGCTGACAATCTAATTGTAAAGATGTGTAAATGATTGTAGTCAGTGGCAGTACTAGAACTTTACTGTGATAGTATAAGGTATCCTACCTGTCAGTAGCCACAGGGCGATGTCTATACATGTATACTGCATTCCAGATCATTCCTCCAGCTAAGCAGCGGACCGCATAAGGCCCGCTAGGGTCCGGTACCTCCGACCACGCTGACCACCATGAGGGTGAAGGGTTGTGAGGCCGAGATCCTTCTGCAGACATGCCGCTATTCTGTGCAGGCCGCCGCCATTGTCTGGTAGATCGCACGAGGCCGCCATTTTGGTGTAGCCCCGTGTCTCCAGCATGGGGGCGGCCATGTTTGAGGTGACTCAAACACCTCATGGAGCCAGGGGGAGGAGCCGGCAGGCGTGTTAAGGGGCGGAGCCGCCTCTTTTACCCAGGAAATAGGGCCAAAGACTTTCTGTCTGTAACAAAACAAGCACTGAGCAAGCTGATGAAAACTTCTGTGCATCAGGGATGAGCCTTGGGGTCTGTCTCTCTCTGTGGGGTCCAAAAAGGCAGGTAACACTGAGGGGCGCTGTTGCGACTGGGGGACACAAAAAAGAAAAAAAAAAAAAAAAAGTTTTTTTTTTTTTTTACTTTGTCATTTTTTGTCGCTGGCAAGTGTCTTGTATAATCATTGACCCTGCCGCATAGGTATCCCCACCTGATCCCCTCAAGGTGGCCGCAGGACCCTCCAGTACCCCACTTGTTTTTAATGCATTATCGGCAATTTTGGAGTCTTTGGTATCCCGGGTGGAGGTGGCCTGTCAGGGACGGGGGTCAAGTAGCGACCCCCGCCTACCCCTATTGTTTATCAGATACGGATTCGGAACTGGTCAATGCAGTTGCAGGTCCCTCTTAGGGGGCTGTTGTCTCAGGTAATATCTCCTCAGCAGTGAGGAGCACGTTTCTGCCTCTGCCATAGCACAAGAGTGGTGGATGCACTAGTTGTGTCCGTCCGGGAAACCTTTAGTCTTGAGGTTACACCGGCAGAGGTAGCTGAGACTGAGATTCCTTTTTGGTACTTGTTAGCCTACCAAAAGGGCGAAGGATTTTCCTTTACCCAAATGGGGTCGTTTTGAAACGAACCCCTGTTATTTCCAAACGCATGGCTAGGTGCTATCCGTTTGAGGAATTCCTCTTTACAGGATAGACAGTACCACCTGCTGTCTTGCCACAGACTGTTAGGATAAAAAGACCTCGTAACTAACGAGGACCTTCCTTTTCTGCTCATATAGAGTTGTTCGTTCCGCGAGGGCGGGCGATAAGGCAAAACCCTCCAAAGCCCCTTTAGAGGGGTTTCAAAGGGCGCTGGTCGGGTAAACAAAGAGTCCGGCTCAGCCAAGCCTGAAGAATATAGCCTGATGCGCCCCTACCCATCTCTGGGGTGGGGGGGGGGGATGTCTTCACCGGTTTCTGGAGGACACAGGATCGAGTTTCGATCACTTCCACCGGTGCGATTCTGCCCTTCTAACATTGAACGGTTTCAGGGGTTCTATTCGAACCTATTCACAATGCCCAGGAAAGAGGGCAAGGTGCGTCCAAATCTGGACTTGGGAAGAAATAGAGTCCATCCGTACAGTGGTGGCCTCCCTGCATAAAAGAGATTTCCTGGCGTCCATAGACATATAGGATGCCTATCTTTATATCCCCATCATCGCAGGACATCAGTGTTTTTTCGCTTTCCCAAAGATCATCCCTGGTTCCCACCAGGAGACTGAACTATCTGGGCCTAAGGTTGGATACATCCTGGGCAAGAGAGTTTCTCCTTGCTGGGAAACTCCAGAAGGTTCAGTCAACGATTCGGATGTTGCTGTCCGTCAATTGGCTGGGACTGATGGTGGCCTTCTTAGAGGCAGTACCGTATACCCAGTCTCATACCCGAATTCTCCTGAAGGAGATTCTTTTTTAATGGAATCAGAATTCCGATTCCCTGGACAATCGGATCCGGTTGAGCGAGCGGACCAGGAAGTCTCCGATGCTCAACCAGGGGAAGTCATTTTCTTCCGATAGTATCCAGATTACCAATAAGGGTATCGGAACTGAGAGTGATCAGATTTTGTCTGATTTACTGGATCGAGCAGCTCTAGAGCAGCCCGATTCGGATCCAATCGCATATGGCCTCTTCATCCAGAGGTTGCGGAGCGGAGGTTTGTAGCTCGCGCCACGATCCTCTAGCGGACGCAGCAGAAACGCTGATCGCCCCGTGGGGGCAGTATCAGCTACGGCATGCCTTCCATCCTCTCAAGTTGCTGCGGGAACTTCTTCGCAGGATAGAGGTGGAGGGAATTCCAGTTATTCTGGAAATTCTGGATTGACCTCGTCAAGCCTGGTACGCCGACTTGGCGAGGCTAGTCGCGGACGCTCCTTGGAGACTTCCTCTCAGGGAGGATTTGCGGTCTCAGGGACCGATCTTCCATCTTGCTTTACAGTCGCTGGCTTAATGGCCTGGCCATTGAGACCCAGGTACTGGAGGACAAGGGAGTGTCAGCTTCAGTTATTCCTACCTCCAGTTAAAGCAAGGAAAGCGACTTCCAGCACATGGAAGTCTTATATTGCATGGTGTGAATCTATTGGATTTCCCCCACAGACCTATTCGGTGACCCGAATTTTGGTCTGTCTGCAACAAGGGGTTGAGCAGAAACTATCCTTGAGCACGATCAAGGGTCAGGTTTTCGGCGTTAGCAATCTTCTTTCAAGAAACCTTTGGCTAATCATTCCTTGGTGCGGAATTTCATCCAGGGGGTGCGACATCTGGCTCCGCCAGTGCGCGCACCCTTACCGCCTGGTATCTTAATTTAGTGTGGTCGGTTCTTCAGAAACTTCTCTTTGAAGATATTAGGGAGATTCCCTTGCTTACATTCCCAGAAGGTGGTCTTCTTGGTGGCCATTACTTCTCTACGCAGGGTGTCAGAACTGGCCGCATTATCCTGTCGTTCCCCATATCTGGTGGTTCATAGGGATAAGGTGGTTCTTCTTCCGAATCCATCCTTCCTTCCTAAAGTGGTTTTCGTAAGACGGACTCACTTTTTGTGATCACGGATAGCCCTTGAAGGGGGTTGCCTGTGTCTGCCGCGACCATATCTACATGGATCAGTCAGACGGTGGTACAGGCTTATTCTATTAAGGGTCGGAATCCTCCGTTCCCTGTTAGGGCGCACTTCACTCGAGCGCTCAGTACTTCCTGGGCCTTTCGCCATCAGGCGTCAGTGGTCCAGGTATGTAAAGCGGCCACCTGGTCGTCGGTACATACCTTTACAAAATTTTATAAAATTGATGTGATGGCATCGGCGGATGCCTCATTTGGCCGCAAGGTTTTGCAGGCCGCAATTTGAGGAGACCGGTGGTCTACCTCGAGGGTTTTTTTCTGTTTGAAAATTTTTTTGTTGAGTCTCATCATTAAGGATGAGCATTGTAAACTTCTAGTTGGCACCGGTTGGGCCTTCTAGATTTGGATTTGATTTCCATTTTCCCACCCCTCATTTGTGATACTGCTCTGGGACTTCCCGAAGGTGCTGTATCACCGAGGACTACGTCTGTCAATGAGCGATAGAGAAAAATGGATTTTTGTAAAATCTTACCGTAAAATCCTTTTCTCTTAGCTCATTGACAGACGTAGTACCCGCCCCTCTGTTTTTTTGAGTTGGGTTGGGTTAAATTCTCTAAAGACTGCTTTTATGACATAACTGATTTGCTGAGGCAGAGAGAGAGAGGATATACCCTCTGGGACTGCCCCTAGGGTGTGGCCAGAGCATTTTATTTCCTGTCTAGTCCTACTCCTGTGGAGGCAACATAACCCGAAGGTGCTGTATCACCGAGGACTACGTCTGTCAATGAGCTAAGAGAAAAGGATTTTACGGTAAGATTTTACAAAAATCCATTTTTATTGTTTTTGTCACCATTTAAAGATTCTGCTTACTGCTGACCTGATGACCATACAGGAGATTTTTCCCAATGTGGACATAAACAAAAATATAACAGGGGCTCCAACTCATATCCACAAAAAAAGGGAAACTCCAACTTGTAAAAAAAATAGATTTTCTCTTTCGTTCATTGACGGACACCGCTCCAGAATCTTCTTAAACCATTGGGTTATGCTGCCCCCTACAGGAGTAGGACACTAGGCAGGAAAAAGCTTTACCACGCCTATATTCTCCTCCTCACATAGCGCCCCCCTTATTATCGGGGTCCCCTGTTGACCACCCCCCGTTCACCTAGCTCCCCCTCTTCCACCGCCGGTTTTGGGGATGGGTGGTCCTGGTGTGGGCTCCTGCCAGGGCCCCTCCTTACTGTAAATCATTCCTGGGGGTCCCGGGAGCCATGTGGGTGCCGCGTGGAGGCGCCATTTTCTTGTGGATGGCTGCTATATATGTCGGGGGCCATGTTTGTGTAATCCGGCGGCTATTTTCTTGTAGTTTCCCATTGGATAAAGCGGTGGCCATGTTTTTGAAGCCTAAGGGGGTGCTGAGTTGGCGCTGGGCCTCTAGTGTTCACTCCTGAACTTTCTCTTTCCTTCTGATTGATGCACAGCGTGAAGCATTGGCGCTCTGCTCTATATCGGAGTCGGTGGTGTGGAGTCCCTGTGGGTTCAAAACAGCTCTCCTCTCTCTGCTACAGCAGCGGCTGGGTGTGCTGGGACCTGTGGTGCCACTTGTTTCGCTAGACGGTATCCTTTTGAAGAGTCCCTGGTAAAAAAGCTAACTGTACCACCTGTGGTGGACCTCTCGGGTGTCAAGGTTAAATAAAGCCACCCTCGTCCTGGTTGAGGACTCTCTGGCTTTCAAAGACCCTTTTGACAGGAGAACTTAAACTCTGGTCCGACACTTATTTACCATGGCTGGTTCGATCCTTCGACCAGTGTTTACCATAATTTTGGTATCCCAAACCTTAACGGAATGGGTAAAGCTTTTGCGCCAGGATCTGGAAGGGGAACAGATCCCCCCCCCCCTAACCTTGCGGAACTGGCAGACCAGTTGGTTCAGGGGTTGCAGTTTATTTGTGATGCCTCTCTGGATGCGGCTCTCTTAGTCTGCAGGGTGTCGGTGACAGCAGTGATCCTTTGGCCTTTTGATATGGCTCAAATACTGGTCTGCGGACCAGGCTTCCAAGAAGGTCCTGGCTTATCTTCCCTTTGTGGGAGATCACCAGTTCAGAGCTTCCATGGATGAGATCATTAAGGGTCTTACAGGGGGGAGAGTATTCTTCTTCCGCAGGCTACTAGGAGCAAGGAATCTCATCGCAAACGTGGTCCTTTCTTCTCGGCTCACAAGCGCCCCTTTTATTCCTCAGGATCTCAGGACAAGAGCTCAAAATCTGCTCTAACCGCCTCGGGGGGGGGGGGGGGGGATTCCAAGAGGCCCTGGTCTGGTAAGCCGAGAGCAGGTCCCTCCAGCCTCCAGACCCTCAGACAAGTCCCCTCTTCTGCCCGAAGGGGCGCCCTCATCTGTATCTGGGGTGGGGGAACATCGTTGCTTCTTTCCGGATCCGTAGACCTTCTTGATTCAAGACAGGTGGGTCCACAAGCTGATTCGGTCCGGCTGTAAGATTACGTTTCAGTCTTCGCCTCCGGCAAGGTTCTTTCCTTCCAACCTGTGTCTGTCCCCAGATCCTCTGCAAGGTCTCCTCGGGGAGGTGCAAGATTTACTTTTTCCAAAGGGTCATTGTACCAGTTCCAGAATTGTAACGCTTTCAGGGGTTTTATTCAAACCTGTTTAAAGTTCCTAGGAAGGAAGGCAAAGTTCATCCAATCCTGGACCTCAAGGCCTTGAACCACTTTGTGCGGGTACAAAAATTTCAGATGGAGTCCATTCGCACGGTAGTGGCATCCATTCATCAAGGGGATTTTCTGGCCACTCTCGATATCAAGGATGCTTACCTTCATATCCCAATGGTTCATCAGCGTTTTCTTTGTTTTGCTGTGGGCGAGGTGCACTATCAATTTGTGGTTCTACCCTTTGGTCTCATCTCGGCTCCTCGGGTGTTCACAAAAGTTTTGGCCCCAGTGCTCTAGCGCTGCTGCGACAGCGGGGGATTGCTCGCAGAAGGAGATCGTCCAGGTACCCCAGTACCGCAGAGTCTCTGAATGCTTTGAAGGACAACTTGGACATTACTGTGCGACGCTTACAACAGCTCGGATGAACAATGAATTTCCAAAAATCTGCTCTGGTTCCATCCAACAAGCTGGACTATCTGGGCCTGACCCTGGACTCGGCCTCAGCCAACTCCAGAAGTTGCAGGATGCATTTTGGCTCCTGTTGTCCAACAGGCGGTCATCTCTTAGGACTTGTATGCAAGTGCTGGGCCTGATGGTCTCCACCTTCGAGGTGGTTTCCGTTTGCACCGTTCCAATACGAGACCTCTACAAAGAGAGATTCTTGCCATGTGGGACAAGCATCCACAGTCTCTAGACAATGTGATCCTGTTGAGCCGGGGTACGAGAGGGTCCCTAATCTGGAGGATTCGCTCTCAGGCTCTTCGACAGGGAAAATACTTTCTTCCCCTGTACTGGACAGTGGTCACCACGGATGTCAGCCTGTCTGGGTGGGGAAGTGTTTGGGCATGGACTGTGCTCAGGGTGTTTGGATTTTGGAGGAGTCCAGACTACCGCTCAACGTACTGGAACTTCAGGCGATCAGACTTTGGCCCATTGGACGGGTGTCCCTTGGCGACTCCCTCTCAGGGAAGACCTGTTGGTCCAAGGGCTGATCTTCCATCCTGCTTTACTGTAGCTGGCTTTAATGGCTTGGCTGTTAAAAACCAGGTGCTGAAGGATAGGGGGTTGTCTGAGTCAGTGATTCCCACACTATTGAAGGCTAGAAAATGTACCTCGAGAAAGATTTACCATCTCATCTGGAAGTTGTATATTGCATGGTGCGAGTCTCTGGGGGTTACTCCCCATTCCTTTCCAGTGGCTCGAATTTTGAAGTTGCTCCAAAGAGGTGTGGAACAGTGCCTGGCCTTGGGCACCATCAAGGGCCAGCTTTCGGCCTTGGCAATTTTCTTTCAACGTTCATTGGCTACACATTCCTTGGTTTGCACCTTTGTTCAAGGGGATCACCACTTGGCCCTGCCTGTGCGGTCTCTGTTTCTTCCTCACCTCAGTGGGACCTCAGTTTGGTACTGTCGGTTCTTCAGAAACTGCCTTTTGAAAATATTCTGCTTATATTGTCACAGAAGGTTGCCTTTTTGGTGGTGACTACTTCCGCATGCAGCTGGCAGCTTTATCTTGTCGTTCGCCCTATTTGGTGGTTTACAGAGATAAAGTGGTGCTTCGCCCTTGTCAGACGTTCCTTCCTTAACCACTTAAGCCCCGGAGGATTTGGCTGCTCAAAGACCAGGCCCCTTTTTTCAACTTGGCACTGCGTGACTTTAACTGACAATTGCACGGTCATGCAATGCTATACCCAAACAAAATTTACGTTCCTTTTTTCCCCACAAACAGAGCTTTCTTTTGGTGGTATTTGATCACCTCTGCACTTTTTATTTTTTGCGATATTATTAAAAAAAGAGCGAAAATTTTGAGAAAAAATTACATTTTCAACTTTGTCTTTTAATAAATATCCAATATACTCAATGTATGTTATATATTTTGGCCAAAATGTATTTAGCTATATGTCTTTGACAAAAAAAATCTCAATGAGCGTATTTTTATTGGTTTGCGCAAAAGTTATAGCGTCTACAAACTATGGTGTAAATACTGGAATTAATGCAGCTTTTACTTTCTGACTGCCTATCTCATTTCATGAAGTGCTAAAATAGCAGGGCAGTACAAAACCCCCCCAAATTACCACTTTTTGGAAGTCTCACACATGGGGTATCCCCCATACTCTGGAGAAGCAGCAGAATGTATTTTGAGGTGTCATTCCACATATACCTATGGCATGTGTGAGCAATATATCATTTAGTGACAACTTTGTGTTAAAAAAACAAACGGTTTATGTCAGAATATATAAAATCAGTGTGGCAGCCGAAGAGTATCTGCAAGGGAAACAGGTTAACAAAAGAATGAAAAACAAACTACAGTAGAAGTACAGTAGGAAGAGTAGAAGAACATAAAAATAACTGAGATGACAACTGTGTTTGGCTTTTTTATTTTATATTTTTGAACTTTGTGAACTGCAACTTTCCAGCTTAGGGTCTCTCAAAATGTCGATAGCCATCGAACATCTTTCGAGACCCTGTGTTAGTGTTCCCTACACTATGTCGTGCTGTACCCTACACTAATACTCCACTAGCGAGTGGTAGCACTCGAAACATTCCCTGATGCAGAGACCAGGTTGGTCAGGACAGGTGGGACAATAATAACGGGTGTCACGCCTAAATCCGCGCCTGCTACAGACACGACCTCATCTTTGGGGGCGTTTTTGGGTAGGGGTACTCTGGAGGACATGTGAAAAATGCCGCTCACTACATCTGGAAGGGGAAGTTGGGCAGGAACACCTCCTGGGTACAGGGAGGCATTGATGATCTCTTCCTGGAATTCTCGAAAGGGTCGGGTTCGTCCTGACGCCCTGTATAGTACAAAGGCGTTCAGCATAGCCAATTGGAATAAATAAACAGACACTTTTTTGTACCAGCGTCTGGCTTTACGGGCAACTAAGTACGGCGCCAAAAGCTGGTCGTTAAGGTCCACCCCTCCCATATTAAGGTTATAGTCGTGGACACAGGGGTTTCTCCATAACACCAGTTGCCGTAGTAATTTGGACCGTCGTGTCTGCGTGAAGGGAGGACAGAACGAAAACATTCTGTGTATCCCTCCACTTCACTGCAAGCAATTTGTCCGTTTTCAAGCAGGCTCTCTCCCCCCGACTAAGACGGGAATTTACAAGCTGTTGGGGGAAGCCCCGGCGATTAGGTCGCACGGTGCCACATGTGCCAATTTGTAATTGTGATAGCAGGTGACTAAATAGTGGCACGCTTGTGTAAAAATTGTCCACGTACAAATGGTACCCCTTTCTGGATAAGGGTGACACAAAGTCCCAAACTATCTTGCCGCTGCTCCCTATGTAATCTGGACAGTTGGGGGGGCTCCACAGAGCTATCTTTTCCCTCGTAGACCCAGAAACTAACTGTATAGCCTGTGGCCCTGTCACAGAGCTTATACAGCTTGACCCCGTATCTGGCACGCTTGCTGGGGGAGATACTGTTTCATAGCAAGGTGGCCAGTAAACTTAATCAGGGACTCGTCAACGCAGACAACTTGTTGGGGGGTAAACAAGGCTTCAAACCGCTAATTGAAGTGGTCTACGAGGGGCCGAATTTTGTGGAGCCGATCATATTCAGGGTCTCCACGAGGACAACAGATTTCATTGTCGTTGAAATGCATAAATCGCAGAATTTGCTCGTATCTCACCCTGGACATGGAGGCAGAGTTCACGCGCATATGGTGAATTGGGCTAGTGGACCAATATAGCTGCAATTCACTCTATTTGGTTATGCCCATGTTGAGGGAAAGGCCCAGAAAGGTTTTAAAATCGGAAACCGTTAAAGGTTTCCACCGATTGGTCTGGCAAGGGGCGAGTTTGGGTTGGCGGCGATGAATTGACCAGCGCATAAATTTGATTGGTCCACAATAGATCTGAAAAGATCGTCCGTGAAGAACAGCTCATAAAAATTCAGGGGCGTAAAATTGGCTGTTTCCACGTGGATTCCAGATTGGCCAATGAATGGGGGGGGGGGGGGGGGGAGTACGGGCGCTGTAGTACCAGAGCGAGCGGCGTACCGATACGTCGCTTTGCCTGTAGGGGGCTGACTGCCGCAGTATATAGTCGTGCGGCGGTTGGCAAGTGGTTAAGTTGTCTCTGGTTTTCATCTGAATAAAGACGTTGTGTTGCCTTCCCTGTGTCCTAAGCATTCTAAGGAGATTGCCTTGCATTCTCTGGATGTGGTTCGGGCGATCAGGGTGTACCTGGCGGCAACCAAGCTGTTTAGGAAATCAGACTCCCTTTTTTTATCTTACGGATGGACCTCGCAAGGGGTTGGCCGCGTCTGCCGTGACCATTTCCAGATGGATCAGACAGATTGTAGTGCAGGCCTATTCAATCAAGGGTCAGGTTCCTCCTTTCCCTGTCAAGGCACATTCTATGCGGGCGCTTTGTACCTCCTGGGCCTTCCCGCCATCAGACATCAGTGATGCAGGTTTGCAAGGCGGCCACTTGGTCGTCTGTGCACACTTTCACAAAATTTTACAAAGTAGATGTGTTGGCACCTGCAGGTGCTGCTTTTGGCCACAAAGTTTTGCAGGCCACTGTTTGAGAGGACCTAGACTCTTTGAGGTTTTCAGGTGAGCTCCAGTTGTTCCTGGATGAGCTTCATGTTACCTGGTTGGCTAGGTTTAGCCTTTTGGGGGATTTTTTCTGCTGTATTTTTTTCCTCCCCTCATGTTTGACACTGCTTTGGGACATCTCAATGGTCAAGAAGATTCTGGAGCTGTGTCCGTCAATGAACAAAAGAGAAAATTCAAGTTAGACTTAAGGCCCGTACACACGTACTGATCGTCGGCCGAACGATCGGCCGTCTTTTGTCCAGGGCTGTCGTGTCTGTTGAAAACTGCAAAAGACTGCACACGAATTTTGTCGGCCAACAACAGCCGACTGCAGAAGTGATGTCATGTGATGGTTAACTTTCCTTGTCTTTTTTCTTTTCTGAGCATGCCCAGTCTTGCTAATCTGCTGTCTGTCGGCCGAAATCTGTACTGACTGGCGAACAATCGGCCGTTCTGGTGTTGGTCAACAAAAATTTTAATGCCTGCACGACAGATGCTGTTCGGCCGAAAATGCGCTGTCGGCTGTCGGAAGCATCATACTAACAAGCCTACAATCAGCCGATCGGTCCTCGGCCGAATATTTACGGCCGACAATCGGTACGTGTGTACGGGGCTTTACCGGTAACTTGTTTTGCAGGAGTCTTTCAGGACAGCACTTGAGAGATGGCTCCTCCCACTTGCCAACAGGCTTCTCCCCATAGCTCATCAGTTGTGGTAGAGTACCTCCGGCCCAGGCTGGAACACATAATCATAATATGGTTAGTAACAGCAAAAAAGAAGTGCGGTATCAGGCGGTGAGGCTTAGCCTGGCTACATCCAGGTGACATACTGGGCCTTGAAGTAGTCGTGTAATCCTGTTGTGACCAGATTTCTAAAATGAAATCTGGGGACATATTTTTTTTTAATTGGCAAATGGTAAACTATAAGCATATTTTCCTCAAATAAATGTATGTATATATACAACTGATGTGAATGCACAATGTATACGTAAAGCGCTGCGTAAATTGACAGCGCTATATCAGTTCCTGAAATAAATAATAATAAATAAATATGCGGTATGTGTTTATGGAATGATTGTATAATATATACTTTATTTCTCACATTTCGTCCACGAGATAAAAAAAAAAAAAAAAAAAAAGATACTACTTAGATTTTTTTGAGATATGACTACTAGATGTTAAGAAGATAAGATAGAAAAAAAAAACTTGGAGGGAGGGATGAGATGGCAAAATTCAAATCCAACCCGGGCAGGAGAGACTCCAATTTTTTATTTTGGGGGTGCTACGGTGGTTTTTGTGGGTGTGGCCCGAAAGTGGGTGTGATCGGCAAGTGGGCATGGCCAGCAAGTGGAGGTTTTATCATGGCATACAATGGTGATATGTCCGGGCCTCTGTATAAAGAAATAAAAATACGATGAAGTGAGCTGCCACTTAGATAAAGGTAAGCCTGTGGATGTGGTGTATCTGGACTTTGCAAAGGCCTTTGACACCGTTCCCCACAAACGCTTACTGTAAAAACTAAGGAAGGTAGGTATGGACCATAAGGTGAGTACCTGGATAGAGAACTGGCTCCAGGGGAGAGTACAGAGGGTGGTGATTAATGGGGAGTACTCGGATTGGGCGGGTGTGGAAAGTGGGGTCCCCCAGGGTTCTGTCCTGGGACCAATCCTGTTTAATTTATTCATAAATGATCTAGAGGAGGGGATATCTAGTACAATCTCAGTATTTGCAGATGATACTAAATTAGGCATGCCAATATCTTCTATGCAGGATGTGGAAATCTTGCAAGCAGACCTGAACAAAATAACGGGGTGGGCAACTACATGGCAGATGAGATTTAATGTAGAAAAATGTAAAGTAATGCACTTGGGGGCCAGAAACCAGAAAGCAAGCTACTCACTAGGGGGGGAACCTCTGGGTGAGTCTAGGATGGAAAGGGACCTGGGGGTACTGGTAGACAACAGGCTTGGAAGTGGCATGCAATGCCAAGCCGCTGCAAGCAAAGCCAACAGAATACTGGGTTGTATAAAAAAGGGGATTCACTCCAGAAATAAAGAGATTATTCTTCCACTCTACAAGACTCTGGTCCGGCCACATCTGGAGTATGCTGTCCAGTTCTGGGCACCGGTCCTCAGGAAGGATGTGCTGGAACTGGAGAAAGTCCAGAGAAGGGCAACAAAAATAATTAGGGGAATGGAGGACATCGGCTATGAGGAAAGACTACAAGCACTGAACCTATTCTCTCTGGAGAAGAGACGCTTGAGGGGGGATATGATATCAATGTACAAATACTGTACTGGCGACCCGAGCATAAGGAACAAACTATTTAGAGTAAGGGAATACAATAAGACACGTGGCCACTCACTAAAACTAGAGGAAAGGCGGTTTAACCTTAAAGTGCGTAAGGGGTTCTTCACTGTAAGAGCGGTAAGGATGTGGAATTCTCTTCCGCAAGCAGTCGTATCAGCGGGGAGCATTGATAGTTTCAAAAAACTATTGGATGGACACCTTAAAGACCACAACATACAGGGGTATACAATGTACGGTTAAAAGCAAACACACACACATAGGTTGAACTGGATGGACTTGTGTCTTTTTTCAGCCTCACTAACTATGTAACTATGTAACTATGTAACTATGTAACTAAAAGCCAAAAAAATGCTGCACAACCCTATACTTCCTTTATACAATTCTACAATTGGACTTATAAGTGCAATGATAAAACCTATAAATGAATATCCAGTGCAAATCAACCAGTGTTTCTCTATCATTCATTGACGGACGCAGTTCTCTCTGATTCATAGCAGTAGGGTTATACTGCCCCCTAAAGGAGTAGGACACTAGGCAGGAAAAAGTTCTGGCTACGCCTATGGGCAGTCCCGGAGGGTACACCCTCTCTTTTCCTGCATAGGATGTCAGTTTTTTCTGCCTAGTCAGGAGTAAGGACCTTGTTCCTTGCTGGGATCTCTGGTCCTGGCATAGAAGTATTTTTTTATGTAGAATTTATTTAGCTAGCCTTTTTTTTTCTCCGGAACTTTTTTTCCTGGGAGATCTTCAAGCAATTATGCCAGGCTGGGCGACAGACTGGACCCCCATATTCAGTGGTCACCCCAGTCTGGCCAGCGAGCGCGTGCAGGCCTTAGCTACGTGCTGGGTCGGCCGTGACATAGTCCCACTGGACGGGGACTGGCCCCGCGAGTTAAACGTCTTGCCAGGACGCACACGACAGGGTCTAGGCTGATGTCGCAGCGTTCCTATTTGGCCAACAGCCCCCCTACTCCAGTGGCGTGGGGTCCTGTCATGAGATGGCGCCCGCCTGTGTTCCTGGTATGGTGAGTAAATGTTGGATTTTGGGGTGGACGCGGGCCCTCTCCCTGAGACGGTCGGACCCTCGCACTCCTGGGTTTCCCTCTGTCCTATTGTGACCCCCCTCCTCTCCACCCCCCTACCATCCCCCCCGCCCCACGTGGGGGACTGTTTGGGCCTACCTGAGCCTGGGACCTAGTGTGCAGGCCGCATGGGGGGCAGGGCGAGTTCGTTGTCCGTGGTGCTCAATGATCGTGCGGGGGGAGGGGCCTTGCTGGGGTTCTCCTGAAGTGGATGGTGCGGATGGGCGTTTGGGGGGTCCCCCGATTGCCACAATTTTTGGGTGGGCCGCCATTTTGTTGTAGCCTCGGTCTGTTTCTATGGAGGTGGCCATCTTGGTACACCCGTTTTCGGCCATTTTGCTGGAGATTTTTTTGCCGTGAAGGCCGACGGGAGTGCCTGAAGGACAGTGAATATTGAGGGTGGTCTCTCCCTCTCTGTGGGGGTCTGTTAGCGCGTGCCCGACCTCCGGGGGGCGCTGTAACGCTGTGGGGCCGTTTTTAAAAAAAAGTTATTTTTTTCATTTTTTTTTTTTTTTTAAAGTTGCTGGCGGGTTCCTCAGGTTCAGTATGGACCCTGCAGGCCATTTTTTCCCACCTGACCCCCTCACGGAGGCCGCAGGGCCTTCCGGATCTTCACTGTCCATCTATGCCTTTTCGGCAGTTCGGGACGCATTTGTGCCCGGGGGGTGGTGGTAGGTGCGCTAAAACGTTTCTCCTCCTACCCCTGCCTCTTCTGATGTCTCGGAGCCTGAGTCTGGCTCAGCCACCGCAGACGTGGGCCTCCCTGCCGGGTCTGTTACCTCGCGCCCTGTTTTCTCGGATGATGAGGATGACATTTCCACCTTCCCTGCCGCGACAGGCGCTGGTGGACGTACTGGCTGTTTTCGGTGCGTGGCACCCTGCGATTTGGGGAGCGCAGCGGCGGCTGCGCCTAGGGCATCTGGCACTCGCATTCCTCCCGGAGCTGCTCTTTTTGCTGACTGCTCATGTATGTAGGAGGGGACTGTCTGAGATGTGCCCCTGTGGTGTTTAAGCTTCCATTAGCTGTTGCCCTTTTGGGGGAGTCTCTGGTACAGAGAACTGTTTCCGCCTTTGGTGGACGTAAGGTCTCTAGCTGAATGGGACTACTGTTGTTCCGGTAGAGGAATCCTCGTCCTTTAAGGACTTTGGGGATAGGATGGCACGGGCTGTGGCCTGCGCTCTGTGCTCCCTGGCGTAGCTGCACTGGGAACAGTGTTTATGTTTGAAAATCAAAAAACGTGCTGCGCCAGAAGTGCACAAAAATAATTAGTGATTACATGAATCAACAAGTGTTATCAACAAAATATGGTGTCCATCATATGTGCTCTGATGAAACATAAATGTTCATATAAAGTGCTCCAAAGTAATGATTAGTATATCCAGGTGATGACAGGACAGCCTCAATCCCTTGTGAATCAAGCAGGAACCACCAGTGTGTGAACTCCCTCCACCAGTAAGATTGGCCTCTCACCTTGATACCAGACCCAAACGGGCCAGCATGAGCATATCAGGGGATAAACAGACTATCACAGGTAACCTCTCCAGCCTTCACCTCCGGGGGTCGCCAGGACATAAAATAAAGATAAAGCAAAGATCTAGTGCTCTCTGAATGTAAATAATGAGCTTTTATTGAGCATAAAGGGGTAACTCACATTTGTTGGGCACTCAGCTGTGCCTGCTATTATGGCATTCAGTGTTGGAGAGTAGCACCCGAGCGATCGGCGTCAGGCACGCAGGCTCCGCCTCCCTATACGCGTTACGCCTGGAGCGTGGGCTCCGTTTGGCTTCTTCGGTAGGGGTGAAGTTTGCGTGTCCAGCCTCGCCTATTTACCAATGCTGCTAACGGTGGATTGGCCAGCGGTCACATGTCCTCCTCACTCTGAGCTATGCACAGGACACCGGAACCAAAAGATACACTTCCTGTGATCTTCGGTGTCACTAGCTATTATATCGAGGGGGCAATTTAAAACATATATAGATCTACTAAATCACTACCAGAGACCGCGTGACTGCGCCGCCATCCCCCGGGTGTTTCTCCTAAAATCATTGCATAAAAACATCTTTATTACATAAAATCGCATCATAAAATCGCATTAAATCAAATTATTGCCATAATGTTAAAAACTCACAAAATATATTATTGTTAAAAGTGGAATACCTCTAATATATTGCTAATTCTATAAAATGACACAAAAATATAAAAAAAATTAAAAAAAAAAAAAAAAATCTGTATAAAAACTATGACAAAATGTCTATATATTAAAATGATGAATATTGAGTGAATCTACAGATATTTCAGGGAGGGGGGGCTATCTATCACTAATGAAGCAGTTGAGGTCAAAATCCTTATTTAACCCCCTGGGTGCCAGTACTTTCGTCTCATACACCCAGAAGGACTCTCTTCTGCTTAATTGTCGAATGTAGTTTCCCCCCTCCAATGTGGCTGGACATGTTCAATTCCCCAAAACTTTAGAGAATGAGGGTTTCTATCATGGACTTCTCTAAAGTGCTTGGAGACGCTGTGTGACACCTCACCCTTTTTTATATTTTTGATGTGTTCTCCTATTCTTACGTTCAGGGGTCGTGATGTGCGACCCACATATTGGAGTCCACAGCCACACTCCATCATGTAGACCACCCCAATGGTGGTACATGTAATTAAATCTTTAATATGGTATTCGTTGCCTGTGCTGTTAGATTTAAACGATTTTCTTTTCTTTATGTTTTTCCTCGTTTGTCGACAGACACCGCATTTCCCACATGCAAAAAATCCGGATAGAAACTGGAAAACAGTATTTTTCATACGCTTAGGGGGATCTACCACTCCCGGTGCTAACCTATCTTTCAACACAGGTGCTCGCCTGTATATGAAACCAGGTTTCTCCGGAAGGTGGGGTCCCAAAACTTTATCTTGTTTGAGGACACTCCAGTGTTTTTTAATGATGCGTTCAACTTGCTTGTGTTGAGCATTAAAATCAAGCACAAGCTTAAAATTATTGTTCACCTCCCTTGGTGGTGTCCTCTTGTTTTCCAAAAGTTCAGTTCTATTTAATAATGCTACTTGTTGTAAATCAGAATTCACTTTCTCCATGTTGTATCCCTTTGCCTGAAATCGTTCCACTAGTACTTTGGACTGTGTAATAAAGTCATTGTCATTTGAGCAATTTCTTTTAATCCTGATAAGTTGTCCCCTCGGGATGTTAAATAGCCATTTTTTATGGTGACAACTATCCATAGGTAAATAGGAGTTGCGGTCGGTAGGTTTAAAAAAATTTTTTGTATGTAAACGACCATCTTTTATAAAAATCTCCAAATCTAGGAAATTCAATTTCTCCTTGCTCTCAGTCCATGTAAGTGCGATATTCTTGTTATTAAAATTCATTCTGGTTTTAAAAAAATTAAAAGATAAAATGTCCCCTTCCCAGATAATAATCAAATCATCAATGAATCTTTTATAGAAGATTAATTCTGGGGGTCTATTCACTAAAATCTCCTCCTCCTCCCATTGGGCCATAAATAAATTAGCTACGCTGGGGGCAAATCTTGCCCCCATAGCTACGCCTTTGGTTTGTAAAAAATATTCTCCCGCATACCAAAAATAATTGTGATTGAGGCAAAATTCCAAACTTTCTAAAAGAAATTCTACATGTTCCCCATCTAAATCTGATTCATCTAAGGCCCATGCCGCTGCCTCCATTGCAGCCTCATGGCCGATGATAGTGTAAAGAGAACCTACATCCGCCGTAGCAAGGATGCAGTTCTCTGATATGGGTAAATCCTGTAGCAATTGTATCACATTTTTGGTATCTTTGATATATGCTTGTGTTCGGGTAACCAATGGTTGTAAATAAAAATCAATGTATTGGCCCAATCTTGAACTGAGGGAGTCAATGCCATTTATAATGGGCCTCCCCGGAGGTTTCTCTACACATTTGTGAACTTTAGGGAGGAAATAAATAATAGGGGTTCTACAGGCAATGGGATTCAAATAAAGTGCTTATTTCTTATTTAAAATAGCATTAGTCAATCCATTTTTGATAAGTTTCTCCAATTCTTTCTTGTAATCATTCACCGGATTGTGTCGTAATCGAGAATACGTGTTCTGATCTGAGAGTTGTCTCCTCATCTCATTATCATAGTATTCTGTGCTCATGACAACGATACCCCCGCCTTTGTCAGCTGGTCGTATCACCACTTTTTTGTTTTTCTCTAGGCTGGCTATGCCGTTTTGGATCCACTGTGGATCTCGCATTTTTCTGACTTTCAAGTGTTCAACATCATGAGCTACCAGATTTTTGAACACTTCCATATATTTGTTATCTTTGTTTGGCGGGTTAAACACCGATTTGTTTTTCAAAGTGGAGTGATGTGTTCTCTCACTCACATTGGGTCGGTTGTCCGGTTTGGCCAGAAAATACTTTTTTTGAGTTAGCGTTCTCATATATTTCTGTAGATTCACATAGGTGTCGAATTTGCTTAGGTTCTTCACCGGGGCAAATTTCAACCCTTTATCCAAGACTTTCATCTCTTCTTTACTAAGGGGTATTCCACTGATGTTAAATACACCCGCACCTATTGGCTCTTGCTTTTTTTGGAAGCGTCGGCCTGCTCTTCGTCCTCTTTTTCTTTTCTTTTTCCCCCAGATAGTTTTCCAGTTGGTCCCTTGTACCCCCACAGGGCACTGGGTTTCCCTAAAAAAACATCTGGGGGATTGGTTGCCGCTGGCTGATACAATGGAGAGAATCTATTGGTGGTGGGGATATCATATGATGTGGAGGGGCGAGGGGACTCATACAACGATGAATCCTTCCTTTCTCTCCACTGATTTTGGGTACCCCTTGGTTCTTGGTGGTACCAGTTCCCCTGTACTGGTTGATAAGATTGGTTCCCCTGTACGGGTTGGTAGGATCCACCATTATTCTTCCATTATCCTCTACCCCTTCCTCTAGGGCACCTCTACCTGCTCTTCTCCCTCTTCCATTCCCTCTCTGCGGGGGGTGGTAGGGGGGTGCAGGGGTTATATTTGGTTCATTCCTTATTGGGGCCGGTGGTGGTCTACTCCACACCGGGGGTGTCATATTGACTCTTTCAGGTGTACTATCTCTAGATGGTGCAGCAGAGTTGGTCTGCAAATCTTTTTGCCATTTAAAAACCTCGTTACTCCTATAGTCGTTCATATCGCGGATGAACTTTCTCCTCTTTTTTTTTCTTGAGTCTCTTTATCAGTTTTTTCTAATTTTTTCTTGAGCTCACTCGCTAATTGGTTGAACTCTGGAGACTCCTTTAGGGGCTCTAGTTTCTTTTTAAGCTCAGCTATATTGAGTTCTGTTGTTGCCAATTTTTGCCGTTTCCGTTTAAGCAAAAGGTTCATCAACTCCTGACCTTTAGCATTGAAAAAGATAAACCATTCATTGAGTGCATCCTCATCATCCAGTCCGTCATTAGGGGAAACATCCCACCTAAGGCGTCTGGGGGTGAGTTGGTGGGCTATATATTGTTCAAAAGATACAATATCCCACCAGGCTCTGGTTTTCTTTTCCATAAGGAAACCTAGCTTTCTAAAGCTCTGTGACAGATCCTCATATTTACCTCTATTTTTGTCCCCTGAGAATATGTCATCAATTTTTATCTCTCTGTTTTCAAAATAATCGAATATCTCCATAGCTGCTGCTGATAGGTAGGTGAAAGGCTAAATGAATATAGTGAAAAAACTATCAGCGCAAGACTAAGTGAAATTCAAATGTGTATAAAATGTGCTAGAATAAATCAATATATAAATACACAAATTGTGTCCACACCTCACAACAAAAACATAAAAATCAAAAAACGTGCTGCGCCAGAAGTGCACAAAAATAATTAGTGATTACATGAATCAACAAGTGTTATCAACAAAATATGGTGTCCATCATATGTGCTCTGATGAAACATAAATGTTCATATAAAGTGCTCCAAAGTAATGATTAGTATATCCAGGTGATGACAGGACAGCCTCAATCCCTTGTGAATCAAGCAGGAACCACCAGTGTGTGAACTCCCTCCACCAGTAAGATTGGCCTCTCACCTTGATACCAGACCCAAACGGGCCAGCATGAGCAAATCAGGGGATAAACAGACTATCACAGGTAACCTCTCCAGCCTTCACCTCCGGGGGTCGCCAGGACATAAAATAAAGATAAAGCAAAGATCTAGTGCTCTCTGAATGTAAATAATGAGCTTTTATTGAGCATAAAGGGGTAACTCACATTTGTTGGGCACTCAGCTGTGCCTGCTATTATGGCATTCAGTGTTGGAGAGTAGCACCCGAGCGATCGGCGTCAGGCACGCAGGCTCCGCCTCCCTATACGCGTTACGCCTGGAGCGTGAGCTCCGTTTGGCTTCTTCGGTAGGGGTGAAGTTTGCGTGTCCAGCCTCGCCTATTTACCAATGCTGCTAACGGTGGATTGGCCAGCGGTCACATGTCCTCCTCACTCTGAGCTATGCACAGGACACCGGAACCAAAAGATACACTTCCTGTGATCTTCGGTGTCACTAGCTATTATATCGAGGGGGCAATTTAAAACATATATAGATCTACTAAATCACTACCAGAGACCGCGTGACTGCGCCGCCATCCCCCGGGTGTTTCTCCTAAAATCATCGCATAAAAACATCTTTATTACATAAAATCGCATCATAAAATCGCATTAAATCAAATTATTGCCATAATGTTAAAAACTCACAAAATATATTATTGTTAAAAGTGGAATACCTCTAATATATTGCTAATTCTATAAAATGACACAAAAATATAAAAAAATATTAAAAAAAAAAAAAATATATAAATAAATATAAAATATAATAAAAACTATGACAAAATGTCTATATATTAAAATGATGAATATTGAGTGAATCTACAGATATTTCAGGGAGGGGGGGCTATCTATCACTAATGAAGCAGTTGAGGTCAAAATCCTTATTTAACCCCCTGGGTGCCAGTACTTTCGTCTCATACACCCAGAAGGACTCTCTTCTGCTTAATTTTTATGTTTGCCCTTGCTACGCTGGCTCTGTCTGATGGGTGGAGTCCCAACACTGCAATTTGGTGTGGGGCTTGTCCCTCTTGCCCTGGGGGAGCTGTTGGACCAGCTGGCGCAGTGGGCTGCATTTTGTTTGCGATGTCGCGCTGGTCGAGGCTCCCTTGTATAACACCTTGTCGTTTTTGGTGGGCGTTGACCAGAGTCTACTTGACTGGAGTGTTGGTCTGCGGATCAAACTTCTAAGAAGGTCTTAATGGATCTCCCTTTTTAGGGGGATCGCTTGTTTGGCGCTGCCCTGGATGACACAGTGTAAGAAGAGGCTTTGTCAGAAAGGCTCTGGCAGAAGATGAGTTAAACTCACAGGCTAATCCTGGTTCCACCCTTCTTATCAAGGAAGAGCACTATTTAAGCTGGATCAGCACACAGGTTCAGTGCTGCTTTGTCTTCAGCCTTGTTGACTTGAACCTGCTACCTGTATCCTGTTTACCAGTTCCAGACCCGGCTTGTCCTGACTATCCTCTGCTCTCTGCCTGCACTGACCTCGGCTTGTCCCTTGACCTCCGCTCCAGTCTGCTCCTTCTGGCTCCTGTATGACCGTTTGGCTTCTGACCCGGGTTGTCTCACTACGCTCCTGCCACCAGCACCAGTTGCCTGCATACCTGCTCTGGACCTACCCGGCTATCCCTGTCTGTGGACTTCAGCCTGCTTCCAGCTACATCAGGCACTCGTGCTACTCTATACTCGGCACCTCCTGTCTGCACTATCAGGGGTCCAGAGTCAGAGGCGTAAGAGAGGCCTTCCTCACCGTTCAGGCTCACCTCCAGGTACGTGATAGTACAAAGCAGCCAATGTCAGAGCCTGAACGAGGAACCTTTCCAATGGACGAATTATGCCATCACCTGGCAGCACTTACACAGTCTGTCAAGGACCTGCAAGAGGGTTATAACCGACTTGAGGGACGTTTCCAGTCATTAACCTTGTCATCTCCTGCAGCTCCTGCATCTCCTGCTCCTGGAGGATCTTCTGCCTCACCGGCTGTAATGTTTTTGCCACCTGAACCCCGGGTACCAACCCCGGAAAGGTTTTCAGGCGATCGCAGCAAATTTAGATCCTTCCATAATGCCTGTGAGCTATACTTTGCCCTACAGCCCCGTACCTTCTCCCTGGAGGCTACCAAAGTAGGCTATGTTATTTCTCTTCTGCAAGGAGAACCCCAGTCCTGGGCCCACCGTCTACTTGAACATAAGGATGCTTGCCTATCAAATCTGAACTTATTCTTCGGAGCTATGGCTGAGTTGTATGAGGACCCTCAGAAGACCAATACTGCCGAAGCGGCCCTTCATACCCTTCAGCAAGGCCGCAGAACGGCAGAAGATTATGCGTCAGACTTCAGACGCTGGAGTGCTGACACCGATTGGAATGACGCCGCCCTCCGCTATCAACCAGGAAGAAAGTTCCCATAACTCCTCTCACCTGACTGTCCTTGACTCCCTACAGCTTCCAGAAGGGGCTATCCGGGTACCCGCTATTATTGACTCTGGAGCCTGTAGCTGCTTCATCGACCAAGAGTTTGCTAACCAACTCAAGGTCCCTTTAAAACTGAGGTCTAATGGAATGGCAATCCATTTGGCAGATGGGTCACGTATAAAATCTGGGCCTGTCACTCAAGAGACTCTTCCCTTACCTTCCACCATATCTGGCAACCACAAGGAACTTCTACGCCTGGATGTTATCACTTCCCCCTTATTTCCTATCATTTTGGGAATGCCATGGCTACAGGCGCACAATCCCTGTATCAACTGGAAAACAGGAGAAATTGAGTTCCTATCCCCTTACTGTCGACAGCTTTGCTTCTTCCAACAACCTCTTCAACCACCTTCACTGCTATGCATGGAGTCTGATGATGAAGTTCGTTCCTCTGTTCCTGTGGTCTATCATGACTTTCTAGATGCCTTCAGTAAAAAAGGAGCAGAGACTCTTCCTCCCCACAGACCATACGACTGTCCAATCAAGCTCCTCCCTGGAGCCGAAATACCCTTTGGACACATTTTTCCCCTCACAGAGCTTGAACTCACAGCTTTAAAGGAGTACATCGATGACAGCCTAAGGAAAGTGTGACGAGACCAACCTCGCCACATTGCATTGGAGGAGCCTGGTTGCCCGCCTGCTGCCTTTGGACTATGGACCAGACTTTAAAAGACTTATTTTCCCTACAGAAAGGCTTATTCGTGCCTTTTCTGTCGGGGTGTTCGGTAGATTTTATCGGTAGATTTTATCTACCGAACAAATTAACGATTACATGACCACCTGGAAGCTAAACCTAATTATATCTTCCATTGTCTCCAGGATAGAGATAGCTGTGAAAACTAGTTCTAGCTGCAGAGAGAGAGGGGGGGGGGATTGTTTCCAGCAGCCCACTCCTGAGGAATGTTTACTGATTACCTGAGTGCTTTTGTCTACAGTGGGGATGCTTTGCTTCTGTGAGTCTGTAATGTGATACATGTCTGCCTGTGTCACAGTCTTTCATTTGGTCCCCTAGGGGAGTGTCCACCAGGTGGGAGACCTGCATAAATACAGGGGCAGGTAGCCCTCAATAAAGAGTCCACTGTTTGACCCACAACATGGAGCCTTGTCTCGTTCTTGGGGGGATTCACTGTATGCTGTTGGAGACTGATTGCTAGGAGTGTAAGCTGATGTATGCTTTTCCTGTTCGTCTGCTAGCAGCTATTCGTGAGGTTCCAGGTTGGAGTGCTATTTTGTATCCAGTTCGGGAGTTTGGTGTTCTGCAGTAGCTGTGCCTGTCTCTCAGTAAGGGGCATATCGCCTAAACGGATTTTAACCCCTTGTCTGCAGAAACGGTCCATTACAGAAAGGTTTTATTCGCCCTTCCACGTCCCCGGCGGGAGCAGGGATTTTCTTTGTGGAGAAGAAAGACCACTCTCTCCGACCCTGTGTGGATTATCGGGACTTAAATAAGATCACAATCAAAAACCGTTACCCCTTACCCCTGGTACCAGAACTATTCCAGAGACTTTGTTCTGCTACCGTGTTTACCAAGTTGGATCTATGTGGAGCATATAATCTGGTGCAAATCCGGGAAGGTGACGAGTGGAAGACTGCATTTTCGCACTCGTTTTGGGCACTTTGAGTACCTTGTAATGCCCTTCGGACTCTGTAATGCCCCGGCCACCTTCCAGCATTTCATAAATGACATTTTTCGAGACTTTCTAGACTTATTTGTCATTGTATATCTTGATGATATCCTGATCTTTTCTGTTACCTTGGAGGATCATCATGGGCATGTAAAGAGTGTTTTGGCCCGACTTAGGCAACATGGCTTATATGCAAAACCTGAAAAATGTGAGTTTAGCCGACAGGACATTCAATTCTTGGGTCTGGTTCTTTCCACAGAGGGCATCAAGATGGATCCGCAAAAAGTGTCTGCCATTTTAGACTGGCCAGCCCCCACAGACAAGAAAGGGGTACAGCGGTTTGTGGGTTTTGCAAACTTTTATCGGAAATTCATCAAGAACTTTTCTGCAATTATTTCTCCTATCACCCAGTTGACCAGACAGGGTATTCGGTTTCAGTGGACTCCTGAGGCGCAAGCCGCTATTGAAACCCTGAAGACCCTGTTTACCTCCGCACCTGTGCTCCGACATCCTGACCCCGCTCTACCTTATGTCCTGGAGGTAGACGCTTCCGAGTCAGCGGTTGGAGCAGTATTATCCCAACTCCAAGGAGCCAAGGCCCTGTTGCATCCTGTTGCCTTTTTCTCACGTAAACTGTCTCCTGCAGAGAGGAATTACAACGTGGGTGATCGTGAACTCTTGGCAATTAAAGCAGCTCTAGAAGAATGGAGGTATCTTCTAGAAGGAGCAGCTCATCCAATCTTGGTATATACAGAACATAAAAATCATCTGGAATACCTGCGAGCTGCGAAGCGTTTAAGACCACGTCAGGCCAGGTGGGCTCTTTTTTTTTTCAAGATTTTCTTTCCACGTTACCTATAGGCCGGGATCAAAGAACACTAAACCCGATGCGCTCTCCCGCATGTTCTGTGAGGCGGAAGAATCTGTGATTCCAGATACGATCCTGTCTTCGGGGAACTTCCTGTTGCTACAAGAAGACTTACTATCCCAAATCAAACAGGCGTCTAGAGGAATGCCACCTCTTCCCGGAGTTACTCTACAAATGAAGGATGGACTTCTTTGGCACAACAATAAAATCTTTATTCCCGAAAGGTTCCGGGTCAATATTCTGGGCCTCTGCCACAATCACACACTCGCTGATCACTTTGGTATGTACAAGACTACTGAACTGCTCCAGCATACCTTCTGGTTGCCTAGCCTGGAGAAGGACTGTAGGAAATATGTTGAGACCTGTCTCACCTGCATTCGGAACAAGACAACCAGAACTAAGTCTTGGGGTCTACTCAGACCTTTGCCAATTCCAGACAGGGCCTGGAAAATGATATCCATGGATTTCATTGTGGAACTGCCCCCATCCGAGGGTCACACTACCATCTTTGTAGTCGTAGATCGACTATCCAAGATGGCACATTTCCTGCCAATGAAGGGTACACCATCAACCGCAGATACTGCCAAAATGTTCATCAAGGAGATTGTAAGATTGCATGGAGTTCCTACTAACATAGTGTCTGATCGTGGGGTCCAATTTACCTCCAAGTTTTGGAAATCCCTTTGTGAAAAATTGAGAATCAACTATCCTTTTCTTCAGCTTACCACCCACAGACCAATGGCCAGACAGAAAGGACTAATCAGACCTTGGAGCAGTATTTACGCTGTTTTTCCTCTTATTCACAGGATGATTGGGTAACGCTGTTACCACTGGCCGAGTTTGCCTACAATAATTCTGAACATTCTGCTATTAAGCAAACCCCGTTCTTTGCCAATTATGGCTACCATCCTTCCTTCCTGGTCACCACAGTTCCCGAAGGGCCTGTTCCTGCTGTCCAGGACACGGTTAATTTTTTTACTTCCAATAACAGATTACTACAGGGAACTATGGCCAAAGCTCAAGAATGTAACAAGAGGTTCTATGACAGAAAGAGAAGAGGAGAACTGATCTTGGAACCTGGTGACAAGGTATGGCTGGCCACAACCAACCTAAAACTAACCTGCCCGTCAAGAAAACTTGGGCCCAAGTTCATAGGCCCCTTTCCAGTTAAAAGGAAAATTAATGATGTGACCTATGAATTACTGTTACCTGAGTCTTTTAAAATCCACCCTGTCTTCCACGTATCATTGCTGAAATCTACATTTCCAGACCCTTTCCCTGGACGGATCAATGGGCCTCCTGAACCCATGCTAATCGATGGAGAACGAGGAATTCGAAGTAGAATCCATTATTGATTGCAGGAAAAGAGGCAACCTAGTCCAATACTTAATTAAATGTAAAGGTTATGGACCTGAAGATAATTCCTGGGAGCCAGTAACCAATATTCATGCAAAGGACCTAATCCAAGTATTCAAACGTAATCACCCTGAGAAACTAGCCCGTTTGGGCATCCGGAGGCTGCCCATTGGGAGGGGGCAATGTAAGAAGAGGTTTTGTCAGAAAGGCTCTGGCAGAAGATGAGTTAAACTCACAGGCTATTCCTGGCTCCACCCTTCTCATCAAGGAAGAGCACTATTTAAGTTGGATCAGCACACAGGTTCAGTGCTGCTTTGTCTTCAACCTTGTTGACTTGAACCTGCTACCTGTATCCTGTTTACCAGTACCAGACCCGGCTTGTCCTGACTATCCTCTGCTCTCCGCCTGCACCGACCTCGGCTTGTCCCTTGACCTCCGCTCCAGTCTGCTCCTTCTTGCTCCTGTATGACCGTTTGGCTTCTGACCCGGCTTGTCTCACTACGCTCCTGCCACCAGCACCAGTTGCCTGCATACCTGCTCTGGACCTTACCGGCTATCCCTGTCTGTGGACATCAGCCTGCTTCCAGCAACATCAGGCACTCGTGCTATTCTATACTCGGCACCTCCTGTCTGCACTATCAGGGGTCCCGAGTCAGAGGCGTAAGAGAGGCCTTCCTCACCGTTCAGGCTCACCTCCAGGTACGTGATACACAGGCTGTCAAGGGTTGAGGGCCTTTGTCGCAGTCGGGATTCCTCCCTTTCGGCTTACAAACAGTTTCTTCATCCCTCGGGGACAGTCGATGTAGCAAAGTCCTTCCTGACTTCCGTGTGGGTTCCAGACGACCCTGGCCTGGCGTACATGGGTTTGGTTTTTTCCAGACCTGCGGACAAGGCCTAATCGGCCTGAAGGTGCTTCTTCTCCCATCTAGGTGGTCGAGGACCTGCGGCTTGCCCGGATCCCAGACTGAGGTCATGCGGTCCAGTTGCAAGATTGAGTTTCGATCCGGTTATTTCCGGTAAGGTTTTTCCCTTCCAATGTACGGCTGTCTCCGGATCGCTTACAGGCGCTCTGTGGGGCAGTTCAGGCTCTGGTTCAACAAGCTGGACCTAATGGTCCTTTGTTGGTTCCGTGCAGATCACAAATTTAATTTGGTATTGGTTCGCACGGTGGTGGCTTCTCTACATCAGGTTGCTTCCTGGCCTCCATAGACATCAAGCTGCCTACCTTTACATCCCGTTATGTTCTGGACAGCTACGGGTTCTCTATTTTTTGCCATGGGGAAGGATCTCTTGGTTTGTGGCGTTACCCTTTGGTCTCGGTTATGCTGCTAGGGTCTTCACGACGGTGTTGGCCCCGGTCCTGTTGCGGCAGCGGGGCGTATCGGCCCTGGTTTCCTGGACGCTCTGCTTCTCCGTTTGGAGTCCCGTACGGTGCTGACAATGAAGTTGGTTGTCACTGCTGGCGGAGTTCAGGTGGGTTCTGAACCTTCAGAAATCATGCCTGGTCCTTTCCATGGGACTGGACTTTGAGTCTGACTTTGGACTCGTCCTCGGTCAGGTTGTTTCTCCCTCTGGGGTAAAAACTCTTGGCACTTTAGACTGCAGTCGGCTGTTGCTGTTCCGCACATGGTCTTCCTCGAGGTACGAGAGGTACTCCTTCTCGAAGGCGACTGGAATCCAAACTCTCTGGACTTGCGGATCCGGCTGGGCCGGGTGCCCAGGGAGTCTTGCTCTGGAATCCTTCCTCCCCGTCTACTGGACAATTGTCACCATGGCTGCAAGCTTGTTCGGGTGGGGAGGAGTCCTCGGCAGGTTTTCTGCTTCGGGAGTATGGTCCCTGGAGGATCCAGGTTACCGCTTATTGTCCTGGGGCTGAGAGCGATCCAGCTTTGTCTAGTTCACTGGATCGGGCACTTGCAGCTGTCCGGGGCACTTTCAATGACTATGCCGCGACCGTGGCTTGTGTCATTCACCATGGGGGCACCAAAAGTGTCCTTGGAAGTGATGTTTCTTCGTTGGGCAGAGCTCTCTATCAGCTGTTCCCTTTCCAGGGGAGAAACCACCCGATTGGTAGGCGGTTTGCCTCAGTCGACAGGCCCTGGATGCAGGGCAATGGTCCCTTCATCCGGAGTCATTCCAGCAGTTGTGCCTTCGTTTGGGGGCACTCCGGACATGGGCCTGTTGGCATTGCATCTACAGGATAGTGCAGAGGTCGTGGCCCGCTCCTGGGACCCTCTGGTGGGTGCAGTGGTGGCTTCATGGGTTCTGTCATGGGCAAGAACATTCGCTAGGCTCAACATGTTCGATGCTGAGATGTTTGGCGTGCTCACCTGTGCAAGGCTGACGCCGGCATGGTCTGCGAGAGTGCTCGTGGATGGGCCGAGGTCAGTTTCAGCTGCTGTCTGCCTTTCCTCCTCTTCTGTTGCTGCCAAGAATCCTTCGCAGTATCGAGGTGGCAGGGATTTCGGTCAAGCTTTCTCGTGGCTCCGGACTTGCCTCGCCGAGCTTGGTACGCTGACCTTGTCAGGCTTGCCGCTGACGCATCCTTGGGTTTCTTCTCTCCAGGGACAATCTCCTGTCTGGCTTTACGTTAGACGGCTTTCCGGCTTGGCTATTGTAAGCCAGGTGTCAAAAGACGGGGGGTTGTCTGCTTCGGTGATTCCCACCCTGTGTAAAGCGTGGGAAGCATCTTCTATGATGATTTTTTTCATCATATGAGAAAGTCACATATTGCGTGGTGTGCAGAAGACTGAACTCCCCCTCGCTCTTGCTCAGTGGCCAGATCTTAGCTTCCTTCAACGGGGGGATTGATCAAACGTTGGCCTTGAGTACTGTCAAGGGTCGGGTTCGGCTTTGATCGTTTTTACTCCACAGGCCGTTGGCCGCCCGTTCCCTGGTGCGTAACTTTTTCCAGGGGGTGCGACACTTGGTTCTTCCGGTGCGACCTCCATCGCCAACTGGGGACCTTGGTTGGTGCAGTTGGTTCTTCCAGACCCTCCTTTGCGAGTATCGTGGGTATCCCCTTGCTTACCTTATTGCAGAAGGTGCCCTTGGTTGCTGTCACTCAGCACACAGGGTGTCGGCACTGGCGACATTGTCCTGTCAATCTCCCTATCTGTTGGTTCATGGGGCCAGGTGGTACTTTGTCCGGATCCGTCCTTCCCTCCGAAGGTGGTTTTTAGTGTTCACTTGCACGGGGCCATTGTGTTGCCATCCTGTGTCCTGAGCCCCCTCATCCTACGGAATGTGCGCTGCATACTCTAGATGGAGTTCGGCACTTGAGGGGTACTTGGCGACTACTGAGTCTTCCCATAGCCCAAGGACAGGGCTGCCTGTGTCTGCTGCGACTGTTTCCAGGTGAATCGGACAGTCGGTGGTGCAGGCTTCTTCATTTATGGGTCAGGTTCTACCTTTCCCTGTTTCGGCGCTTTCTACTTGGGCGCCTAGTGCTTCCTGGGCTTTTTGCCATACAGGCATTTGTGCTTCAGGTTAGAAGACGACTACCTGGTCGTTTGACCACACCTTTGCCACGTTTTATAAGGTGGATGTGCTGGAATCTGCAGATGCCTCTTTTTGGCCACAAGATTTTTTGCTGGCTGCTGTTTGGAGGGCTTTTGGCCTTCCTTGAGGGTGTTTACTGTTCGTTTTAAGGTGGGCCTCATCTTTTGTTCTGATGAGTCCTATGTTGCCTGGTTGGCTGTGTTTGGCCTTGGGGACTTGTTCGTTTCTGCTGTTCCCATTCCTCATTTTATGGCACTGCTTTGGGACATCCCTACTGATATGAATCAGAGAGAACTGCGTCCGTCAATGAACGATAGAGAAAACTGGATTTTTGACTTAGCGTAAAATCCTTTTCTCTTAAGTTAATTGACGGACGCAGTACCCGCCCCTCTATTTTGAGTTGGGTTGGTGTTACTTTCGGACACTGCTTTGATACAAAACTGACATCCTATGCAGGAAGAGACTGCCCATAGGAGTAGCCAGAACATTTCCTGCCTATTGTCCTACTCCTGTATAGCCCTACTGATATGAATCAGAGAGAACTGCGTCCGTCAATTAACTTAAGAGAGAGGATTTTACGGTAAGTCAAAAATCCAGTTATTGCAAGATAGTAGTGATGGTGTCACCCCATCTGCAAAAATATTTTGAGAAACTGCAGAGCTTCAATGTGCAAATAATGGTGAAACGCCCTACATACACTAATAGTAACAGAGATGCAAATCAACCAGTGTATTAGAATATAGCAGTGATGATGTCACTCTCTCTGCAAAAGGCAAGAAATATTGCAGACCTGCAATGTGCAAATAGTGGTGAAACCCCCTATATATAACCATAATGTACAATTGATGTACATATTTACATTTTAATATTATTTTTCTACAGCTGAAAGAAAAAGTATGTGAACCCTTAGGAATGATATGGATTTCTGCACAAATTGGTCATAAAATGTGACCTGATCATCATCTAAGTCACAACAATAGACAATCACAGTCTGCTTAAACTAATAACACACAAAGAATGAAATGTTGCCATGTTTTTATTGAACACACCGTGTAAACATTCACAGTGCAGGTGGAAAAAGTATGTGAACCCTTGGATTTAATAACTGGTTGAACCTCCTTTTGGCAGCAATAACTTCAACCTAACGTTTCCTGTAGTTGCAGATCAGACGTGCACAACGGTCAGGAGTAATTCTTGACCATTCCTCTTTACAGAACTGTTTCAGTTCAGCAATATTCTTGGGATATCTGGTGTGAATCACTTTCTTGAGGTCATGCCACAGCATCTCAATTGGGTTGAGGTCCGGACTCTGACTGGGCCACTTCAGAAGGCGTATTTTCTTCTGTTTAAGCCATTCTGTTGTTGATTTACTTCTATGCTTTGGGTCATTGTCCTGTTGCAACACCCATCTTCTGTTGAGCTTCAGCTGGTAGACAGATGGCCTTAAGTTCTCCTGCAAAATGTCTTGATAAACTTGGGAATTCATTTTTCCTTCGATGATAGCAATCCGTCCAGGCCCTGACGCAGCAAAGCAGCCTCAAACCATGATGCCCCCAAAACCATACTTCACAGTTGGGATGAGGTTTTGATGTTGGTGTGCTGTGCCTCTTTTTCGCCACACATAGTGTTGTGTGTTTCTTCCAAACAACTCAACTTTGGTTTCATCTGTCCACAGAATATTTTGCCAGTACTGCTGTGGAACATCCAGGTGCTCTTGTGCAAACTGTATACGTGCAGCAATGTTTTGTTTGGACAGCAGTGGCTTCCTCTGTGGTATCCTTCCATGAAATCCATTCTTGTTTAGTGTTTTACGTATTGTAGATTCGCTAACAGGGATGTTAGCATTTTCCAGTGACTTTTGTAAGTCTTTAGCTGACACTCTAGGACTCTTCTTCACCTCATTGAGCAGTCTGCGCTGTGCTCTTGCAGTCATCTTTACAGCACGGCCACTCCTAGGGAGAGTAGCAGCAATGCTGAACTTTCTCCATTTTATAGACAATTTGTCTTAGCGTGGAATGATGAACAGCAAGGCTTTTGGAGATACTTTTATAACCCTTTCCAGCTTTATACAAGTCAACAATTCTTAATCGTAGGTCTTCTGAGAGCTCTTTTTTGTGCAAGGCATCATTCACATCAGGCAATGCTTCTTGTGAAAAGCAAACCCAGAACTGGTGTACAGGGCAGCTGTAACCAACACCTCCAATCTCCTCTCATTGAGTGGACTCCAGTTGGCTGACATCTCACTCCAATTTGCTCTTGGAGATGTCATTAGTCTAGGGGTTCACATACTTTTTCCACCTGCACTGTGAATGTTTACATGGTGTGTTCTATAAAACATGGCAACATTTCATTCTTTGTGTGTTATTAGTTTAAGCAGACTGTGATTGTCTATTGTTGTGACTTAGATGATGATCAGATCACATTTTATGACCAATTTGTGCAGAAATCCATATCATTCCAAAGGGTTCACATACTTTTTCTTGCAGCTGTATATAGGGGGGCTCACATAGCAGCTCTGCAATATTTCTTACCTTTTGCAGAGAGGGTGACATCATCACTACTATATTTTAATACATTGGCAGCTCCAGCTGCAAGTAAAAACTACTCATTCACATGGCCAGAGTTCCCATGTGAATGATTCCTCAGGACTCTTGTTCACATGTGAGAATGGGGGGACAATAAAACACTACAGTGATGTGCTTTACTGCCCCCCTAAACTGCTACCCTCTTTAGCTGCAGAGGCAGCTTCTGGGGGTGGCCACTGCAGGAATTATACCCCCTCTGAAAGGCGCTGCCCCACAACTGCATGCAATGTAAACGGTTGCGGCATGCTAGAGGGGGATTGAAGGGGGTTGAAGCAGGCAGTGGGGAGGTGATATAACATCTTGCTGCCTGTCAAATGCTCTCTGAAGAGTGATTCAAATGCCAATTGCTCTTGATAGGCCAAAGCATGTGTGAACAAACCTTTTTTTTTGCAAGGTTTTGTAATTAGTTTTTTTTTTTTTTTTTTTACAGTTTTGTGAGGACTTGGTTGAAATATCAGGGATCTAAACAGACCCCTGATGTCTCACTTTTGAAAATGAGACAGAGACAGAAGGCACAGATGCCTCATTTCCTTTCTCTGCAAACTGGCATCCTGTTCATTCACAGTGCTCACTGTTTTTATTTAGGAAAGGAAGGGGCAGTAAATATGGCACTCTATCCGAAGAAGATTTTTCTGTGTGTCCTGCAGCAGCTGTTGGAAGAGCACAGGAGGGGAGTCGGAAGCACTGTGTTGGAGGGGGGGGGGGGCACGGGGAATCTGAGCTGCAGTCTGCACAGAGGGGGTAGGTCAAAAAGTGAAGGGGGTGGCACAACTGGAACCAATTCCCTGATGTGGCTCTCTCTGCAGCAGCTGCAGCCAGCGGAACAGAGAAAAGAGGAGCTGGCAGCGGTGTGAGGGCATACGGGGGGATAGGAGCAGTGGGGGGAAGGGTGGAGATAATCAGAAGGGTGCAGATACTTGAACCACTGCTGGCCAGCCAGTGGGAGGGAGAGGAGTAGAAGCTGACTGTGCTGCAGGGTGGAGCAGGGGGATTAGTGGAGCCAGGTGCCGAAAATGGCAATGGGCTCTGGGATTTAGCCTGGATTGGTGGGACACCGGGTTTTCATTGAAATCCCAGGACAGTCCAGCCCATTCTGGAAGAGTTGGGAGGTAGGGGGGTAGAAGGAAGATTAGCAGTGTTATGCAGGCTGGGGGATAACGGTAGGCTGGAATTTGGGCAGGACAGAGAGAGACTCCTCTTTCTGTTTGGGCTGTCAGGCAAGAAGCAGGGGTTAGTTTACAGAGGCAGAGGGACAGGCAATGTTATGTGAATGTCTCTCAGGCTGCTGACACCCACATCATGCCCCTGGGCTAACAGGACAGCATCTTTCTGGAGAGCACAGAAGCAGCGGTGTGTCTGCTGTGTATAATCCTGCCCACCATGCAGGAGTTCAGCTTCTACCTGTCTCCTATAAAAAAAACACCCTGTGGTGTGCTGTAGTGGAGGTGGCAGCAAGCAAAGGAGGCCTGGTTCCCCTACCTCTCCCGATAAAAAAAAAAAAAAAAACATTTATGCCCAACCTCCCTCCCCCTTTCTGAATGCTGGAAATTCCCCTCTCGTCCGAGCAGGAGCCGCTGGTATCCAGAAAGCAGGAGCCAGAGTTGAGGGGCGGAGCTGTGCCCACTGCAAAGCATCATTGTTTGCTTGGACACCTAGCAACCAATGACTGCAAAGAAGGGGGGAGGGGAGAGAGAGGTAAGGTGCTCAAGCATGCTCTGACAACAGGAATCTTCACTGGCTGCAATATGTAAAAACACACATTGCTTCTGAATGGAGATACTTAAATTGGATGACCTTGCAGCGCTGCCGGAGGGAGGGAGAGAGAGGAGAAGAACTGGCAGCGCTGCAGGAATAGCCAGAAGAGGAGCAAAAAAGCAGTACAACTATCCCTCCTGCTCAGCATGTGCCCAGGCCCCACTTTTACACGGTTTTTCAAACAAAGGGTTGGAGCTCTGCATATCTGCCCCGCCCATCCCCATCCCTGTGCTGGATGAATGTTCACACTGCTGAACGTCCTGCTAGGCTGTCAGCAATAGGTATGGGTGCTGCCCCTGAATCTGGGTACAGAATTGGTCCGGGGACAGTGTCCTCAGTCCGGGGACTGTCCCCGGAAACCGGGGATGTCTGGTCACCCTATGTTGGAGAGGAAGTTGTCAGAATGGTTTGACTGCCATTTTGTAGAATGGTGGAGAACTAGGCTCTCTTTGGCCAGAATGGAGTAATAATTATTACCGACACTCTTTCTTTCTGCATCTTCCTTAAAACCAGTGGAATTAGCTGAAAAGGAGGGAACACATAACCCAGGTTAAAGTTTCAAGGGTGTGCTAAGGCATCTATCCCCAGAGAACCGTCATCTCGGTGGAGAGAAAAGAATTGAGGGAGCTGAGCGTTTTCTCTTGATGCATACAGGTCCACCTGTGGAAGTCCCCAAGTCCTGGTGATTAATGCAAAGATTTCTGGATTCAGGCTACAATCTGCTTCCTGAATCTTCTGTCTGCTTAAAAAATCTACCACGTGCCTTTTGAGATGGACCGCTGATAGGCAAGTAATTGGCTCTCAGCCCACTCCAGGATCTTTGTTGATAGCAACTGCAGGGCCTTGCTTCTCGTGCCCCCTTGTTTGTTTAAGTAAGCCACGGCAGTGGCGTTGTCTGATAAAATTTGCACATGGGATCCCTGGAGGTTTGGAGAGAAGGCAGCCAAAGCTAAGGCGACTGCCTTTAACTCTCTCCAGTTTGGTCCCGAGCAGAGGCAATGAAGTCCTCAAACTCCCTGTGCCAGATTCTGATCCCAGTGGGCCCCCCATCCCCATATGCTGGCATCTGTTGTCACTCTTCTTTCGATCGGAAAGGCTCATAGTAAGCCTTTTGACCAGATCGATTGATTCCTCCACCACCAAAGGGTCCTTTTGACCCTGGTGGGGATCTTTACCTTTGCTTCCAAGGTTTGCGGACTGTGATCCCACACCTTCAGCCGGAAATTCTGGAGTAGCCTGAAATGGCTGGCAATAGTTGGTTAGGGTTCCTAGGGCTGACATAACCTGTCTGACAGACCTCCCCTGATTTGTCTGTAGCATAGCTACTACATTCTGTATTTTGTTTTTCTTCTCTTCTGGAAAGAAGATTCTTTGCTCTACTGATTTTATCTGGTAAACCGGAAACTGTACGAGCTGGAATAAAGTTTGACTTTTGAAGGTTCGCAATCCAACCCAGGGTTTCCAAGTGACTGCGGGCTTTGCCCAGGTCTTCTTGCAGTCTTTATCTGGAAGGAGCAAAGAAGAGGAGGTCATTCAGATATAGGATTACTGAGACTCCTTGAAGGCGGAGAGGAGCAAGGCCTTCCACCATTACCTTCGTAAAAATCCGAGGGGCAGATGAAAGGCCAAAAGGGAGGGCTTTGAATTGTAGATGCAGGACTTCCTCCCCCATATCCACTGCCAACCTCAGGGACTTTTAGGGACTGAGAGGCTATAGGAATATGTAGGTAAGCCTCTCTTAAATTGATTGATGCCATGACGCATAGATTTCTGACAGTGAAGATTGAGTCCATACGAAATCTTCTGTATAGGACTGACCTGTTCAACGGCTTTAATTTGAGGATTAAACGAAAACTCCCAGAGGGCTTCCTTACCAGAAAGAGATATGGGAATAGAATCCCTGATGTCCTTCTTAACAGGGAATGATCTCCTTTGTCAGCTGTCCTGTCTAGAATCGAGTCTAAATCGGGACCGAACAGTAGATGTCCATAAATGGAATACCACCAAGCTTGCTTTTGGATGCCGCATCCCCTGGCCAGGTCTTCAACAACAGAGTTCTTCTGGTTAAGTTAGCTAGGGCTGCAGATCTTGCTGTCATCCTTACGGATTCTGCTCATGCATTCCCAATGTAGGCTACAGCTGTTGACAGAGTGGAAAAAGAATCAAGGATTTCTTATTTAGGTGAATCTGCAATAATATGCACTTGAGTTAATTTATCAAGTACTCTAGATTTCTAGATACGCAAGTAGTTGCCATAGCTGGCTTGAGATTGCTCATGATGGATTGCCAAGCTTTTTTAAGTTGTTGATCCATCCTTTTGTCCATGGGATCCTTTAGTACTCCCATGTCCTCAAACGCCAGGTCAGTTGATCTGGAAACTTGGGAAAAGGCTGTAACAAGCTTAGGTACTTTATTCCAAAGTGCCTCTGGGTCTTCATCAAAAGGAAAACGCCTTTTGTGGGACTTTGGATAAAAGAGTTTCCTCTCTGGTTCTGTCTGTTCTTTTTTAATGGCTTCAGAGATTACTGAATGTAATGGAAAGGTGCAACCTTTAGGCTCACTCAGACCTGCATACATCATGCAGAGATAATTATTTTTCTCTTCTCCTAAGCCCAAAGTAACATAAACTTTTTAAGTCTTTAACAAACCATCAACTTGATCTAAAGACAGCTTGTATTTTGTCATCTTCCTCTGAACCTTCTTTGGAATGAGAGGGGGAATGTCCCTCTTGGGTAGGACCTTCATCAACCTCCATCGCAAGGGATTAAATGTGAGCCCAGAGAGGATTGTGAGGTAGATGGCTGACTTAAGGATGGGTTTGTTAGCGAAAAGCGAAAGGATTGAATGGTAGCATCCAGCTATTTTTTAACCAATGGGGATAAATTGCTGCATGCAGTAGAAGCTTCCTCTTTAACCAGGGAGTCAATGCATGTCTGACATAGTGTTTTCTTCCAACCTTCAAGTCATTTTGCTTTGCATGAAGGGCATTTTTTTTTTAACTGCTAGTTCAGAGCGCTTAGCCTGCCATAACGAGAAAAAACCACAGGACAAACCATTCCAGTGAGTCAACCTTATTTCTCATCAGGGTCACCCCAGGTGCACAGGAAGTATACACAAAACTCCAGGTACTTAGACAGGCGCCAGCCACCAGGGGGAAAAAGAAAGAAGGAGAGAGACCTCACCGTAAATTAGGGCACAATGACCAATCCACCCCTTACCTGGCCTTTGCTGGTGCCTTGGCCTGTCCCGCTATGGACTGTGTCCATAGCGGTGTTGCAGTGTCCACATGTGGCTAGGAACGCCAGTTCTGGACTCCAATAGCCCCGCTGCGTTGGACTGGATCCGGAAATGGGCACCAGATATGTGCCTCCCCTCACCTCTGCGCTTTTTTTGGCAGCTTGAATGGCTGGCATAGTTGAGGTTAGGGTATTCAGCCCGCAGTCACTTGGAAACATTCTATGCATTAAGATAAAATACCTTCTGGGTGTAGCAGCCTCCCCAGAACCCCATAATACCTACGTGTGCCCCATTTCCCTCTAGCGATGTCCACGAGTCCCTCGGCTGCCTGGGACTCTCCCTTCTGATTGGCTGAGACAGCCATGGCGCCATTGGCTCCCACGGCTGTCAATCAAAGTCAGTTAGCCAATCAAAAGGGAGAGGGGGCGGGGGCCGAACGGAAGCTCCGTGTCTGTATGGACACGTAGCTGCAGATCAGCTCAGGTGCCCCCATAGCAAGCTGCTTGCTGTGGGGCCGCTCAACAGGAGGGAAGAGCCAGGAGCAGCAATGAGGAACCCGAGAAGAGGAGGATCCAGGCTGTCCTGTGCATAACCAACTGCACAGAGCAGGTAAGAATAACATGTTTGTTATTTAAAAAAAAAAGAAAAACTACACTTTACAATCACTTTAAGGACAGTATTGGAATCATAATGTTATACAGGTGCATCTCATAAAATTAAAATATCATCAAAAAGTTAATTTATTCCAGTAATTCAATTCAAAATGTGAAACTCATATACAGTGCCTTGCGAAAGTATTCAGCCCCCTTGAACTTTGCGACCTTTTGCCACAGGCTTCAAACATAAAGATATAAAACTGTAATTTTTTGTGAAGAATCAACAACAAGTGGGACACAATCATGAAGTGGAACGAAATTTATTGGATATTTCAAACTTTAACAAATAAAAAACTGAAAAATTGGGCGTGCAAAATTATTCAGCCCCCTTAAGTTAATACTTTGTAGCGCCACCTTTTGCTGTGATTACAGCTGTAAGTCGCTTGGGGTATGTCTCTATCAGTTTTGCACATTGAGAGACTGAAATTTTTGCCCATTCCTTCTTGCAAAACAGCTCGAGCTCAGTGAGGTTGGATGGAGAGCATTTGTGAACAGCAGTTTTCAGTTCTTTCCACAGATTCTCGATTGGATTCAGGTCTGGACTTTGACTTGGCCATTCTAACACCTGGATATGTTTATTTGTGAACCATTCCATTGTAGATTTTGCTTTGTTTTGGATCATTGTCTTGTTGGAAGACAAATCTCCTTCCCAGTCTCAGGTCTTTTGCAGACTCCAAGTTTTCTTCCAGAATGGTCCTGTATTTGGCTCCATCCATCTTCCCATCAATTTTAACCATCTTCCCTGTCCCTGCTGAAGAAAAGCAGGCCCAAACCATGATGCTGCCACCACCATGTTTGACAGTGGGGATGGTGTGTTCAGGGTTATGAGCTGTGTTGCTTTTACACCAATTGTAACATTTTGCATTGTTGCCAAAAAGTTTGATTTTGGTTTCATCGGACCAGAGCACCTTCTTCCACATGTTTGGTGTGTCTCCCAGGTGGCTTGTGGCAAACTTTAAGCGACACTTTTTATGGATATCTTTAAGAAATGGCTTTCTTTATGCCACTCTTCCATAAAGGCCAGATTTGTGCAGTATACGACTGATTGTTGTCCTATGAACAGAGTCTCCCACCTCAGCTGTAGATCTCCGCAGTTCATCCAGAGTGATCATGGGCCTCTTGGCTGCATCTCTGATCAGTCTTCTCCTTGTATGAGCTGAAAGTTTAGAGGGACGGCCAGGTCTTCGTAGATTTGCAGTGGTCTGATACTCCTTCCATTTCAATATTATCGCTTGCACAGTGCTCCTTGGGATGTTTAAAGCTTGAGAAATCTTTTTGTATCCAAATCCAGCTTTAAACTTCTCCACAACAGTATCTCGGACCTGCCTTGTGTTCCTTGTTCTTCATGATGCTCTCTGCTCTTTAAACAGACCTCTGAGACTATCACAGTCCAGGTGCATTTATACGGAGACTTGATTACACACAGGTGGATTCTATTTATCATCATTAGTCATTTAGGTCAACATTGGATCATTCAGAGATCCTCACTGAACTTCTGGAGAGAGTTTGCTGCACTGAAAGTAAAGGGGCTGAATAATTTTGCACGCCCAATTTTTCAGTTTTTTATTTGTTAACAAAGTTTGAAATATCCAATAAATTTTGTTCCACTTCATGATTGTGTCCCACTTGTTGTTGATTCTTCACAAAAAATTACAGTTTTATATCTTTATGTTTGAAGCCTAAAATGTGGCAAAAGGTCGCAAAGTTCAAGGGTGCCGAATACTTTCGCAAGGCACTGTATTTTATATAGATGTGTTACACACAGGAGTGATATATTTCAAGCATTTCTTTGTTTTCATTTTGATGATGATGGCTTACAGCTAGTGAAAACCCAAAAATATGTATTCTGTATCTCAGAAAATTAGAATATTACATAAGACCAATTGAAAAAAAAAAAAGGATTTTTTTTTTTATACAGAAATGTTGGCTTACTAAAAGTATTTTCATGTACAGTATATATTATTACTGCATCACAGTGGCGTGGCATGGAGGTCATCAGCCTGTGGCACTGCTGAGGTGTTATGGAAGCCCAGGTTGGTTTGATAGCGGCCTTCAGCTTATCTGCATTGTTGGGTCTGGTGTCTCTCATCTTCATCTTGACAATAACCCACAGATTCTCTATGGGGTTCAGGTCAGGTGAGTTTGCTGGCCAATCAAGCACAGTGATACCATGATCATTAAATCAGATATTGGTACTTTTGGCAGTGTGGGCCGGTGCCAAGTCCTGCTGGAAAATGAAATCAGCATCTCCATAATGCTGGTCAGCAGAGGGAAGCATGAAGTGCTCTAGAATTTCCTGGAAGAGGGCTGCGCTGACTTTGGACTTGATAAAACACAGTGGACCAACACAGCAGAGGACATGGCTTCCTAAATCATCACTAATTTTATGAGATGTACCTGTATATACCAATGCATTCCAAAAGGTTTTCAGCAGCATTCTTTGTGACATTGCACTCCAGTTTTACTGCCAAGGTTAAGTAGATAGCAATTCCCTCTGCCTTCCCAATAAATCTTAGTAGAAGTCACTGCATAACACAATTTAATGACCTGATATATTAAGACCTGCTTTTCCATTAGCATGTTCTTCAGTTTGCTCCATATATCAATAAACCTTACTCTGTTTCTGTTACGTATTTATTGACTGCATTCCTTTGGTTATAATGAAGGTGATTTAGGTCTTATACCATGAGTCATCAGTCAGTTTACATATGCTTTACCAACAATGTATACATGATTTATCTTCTATGTATTGGCTGGCAGATAAACACACCAGTGTAACCATAACACAGTTCTAAATGTGTCAATGATTTTACATGATGGCAGAGGGTACCTATAAATGTGGAATGTGCCTGCGTAAAGGAGTACAGGAAAATATATTTTATAGTCGTTCCAGTTTAGCTGTAAAAACTGTCACATGACACAGCTGTGTTTTGTTCTTTGCTAGTAAAAACAGCATTCTTCTGGATTTCTTAAAGCTAAATTATTGATCTAAATTGAATAGCATAGTTACATTGGTCCAGCTTAAACCAATGTAAGTATGTGTTTTCTATACCTGTGGGATCCCTGTGGAAGTTGAAAATCTTTGTAGTAGTTTCTGCTACTACAGTGACTACCACTGTCTTCCAGTCCCATGCTGAGCAGCTGCCCTTCTACATAGTAAACACCGGGTTGCTCAACTTGCACAGGAGCCATTCACAGAATGCCTTAGAGTCTTCAAGGTGCTTTCTAATTTAACTAAAGGTGGAGATCATGATGTACAGTCATGTATCTCTACCTCATCAAGTCTGAGAATTCCTTATATCCACTGAGAAAAATGCAAGGTGCTCTGCGAATAGTACTTTTACCAGCGGGTGACCCCCATATTCACAAAGTAGCAGGACAGCAGCTGGGAAGAGGACCTGAAAGATAGCAAAGATCGCCTTTAGTAGCGGAGACTTACTACAGGGATTTCCAGGTTCCACAGGGAACACACATATTTGAATTATGAGTAATTATACTGGTCCAAGATGGATCAATGTAACTATCCTATAAAATTCATACCTGGAATTCAACTTTCCTTTTTATGCATTATTAATTTTTATAAATATTATTATTATTACTACAGGCGGTCCCCGGGTTACAAATAAGATAGGGTCTGTAGGTGTGTCCTTAAGTTGAATTTGTAAGTCGGAACAGGTACACTTTTTAAATGTAGCTCCAGCCAAAAAAATAACTTTTACGTCTTTTTGGATAGCATAGGGAAGAGTTTACACCCCTGTAATGTTTGTTTTGCTGTCTGCTCCCCTGTTCCAAAGATTTAACCTCACAGTCTGTCCCTGTGACAATTGGATTTTAAAAATTTTGGATTGTTGTGGAAACCAGAATCGGTGATAAAGCTTCGGTGGAGACACCTTTTTCCCATGATAACTCTTACCGGCGTGAATTGCCCTTCCTAGGGGTAGATTTCCTCGAACTTCCTGTTGTCTCCCTCCGTTTTGTAAGAAGTTGTTTGTAAGTCGGATGTTTGTAACCTGCCTGTACTGCTATTATTATAAACATGTGGTTCTTTGCTTCAAGAACTCATACACCATCGGGGTTGATTTACTAAAACTGGATAGTGCAAAATCTGGTGCAGCTGTGCATGGTAGCTAATCGGCTTTCAACGTCAGCTTGTTCAGTTAGGCTTTGTCAAAAACCTGGAAGCTGATTGGTTTCTATGCAGAGCTGCACCAACTTTTGCACTCTCCAGTTTTAGTAAATCAACCCCATGCATGTGTTAAGTAAAACTCCAGTTTTGTTAAAGTATTTGTCAGGGAAAAAAAGAAAACATACTTAGCGTATCACTGCTATTCATGCACATTTTCCTGTGTTTTATTTCTTTAAAAATGTTGCAACCGCAGAAAAGAAATACCCATTAATCTGCCAGAACTCAAGTGAGCTCCCAACTTTTGCTTGTGCTGCCAACATTGTGGGGTTTATTTATTAAAGGCAAAAAAAATGTGCGCTTTGCAAAGTGCAGTTGCACTCTACAAGTGTAGTTGCTCCAGAGCTTACTAAATGAGGTACATTTTCCCTTTGCAAAGAATACCCAATCCCGTGCAAGGAAAATTTAAAATAAAAATTACATTTTGCTTGCACATGATTGGATGATGGAAGCCATTAGAGCTTCTGCTCATTTCCTAAGCTCTGGAGCAACTGCACTTCTAGAGTGCAACTGCGCTTTGCAAAGTGCACAGTTATTTGCCTTTTGTAAATCAAACCCTTTGCATCTGCTCTCAAATCCCAGATAGTGTTGTCAGCCTTGCCAGCCAGGTTAAAGTACAATAACTTGTGTATAAATTATTTAGTTCATTTATTTTTAATAAAAGAACAAATTTTATTTTAAAAGCAGTTCCATTTTGATTAGTAGGCAGCTGCTATAAAGATATTGAAACAATAAATCTAATTAGAGGAACTTTGCCCATAATATCTTGATAAAAAAATAATGTTCTTTAGCAAGGAACGTACATTCCACATTAATAATTATGCAACCAAAATTAGTGTGTGCTGTAAATTGCCTCCAGCATTACTCCTGTGTCTTCTTACTGGAGGCCGCCATTTTGCTGAAGCTCAGAGCCTCTGAACAGCAGTAAATCCTAAAACGGAACTAAACCCATCGATTTAAATGGTTTCAAAAACCAGTTGCATTCCTGGAATGCCAGGATTGTTAACTGGTCACATTTGCTTGTGTCCTCAACCAAACTGTCAAACCATGAAATGGCTGGTGTGATAACTGATCATCACATGGCATTTGCAGATCAAACAGAAACAGTATCCTTGATTGTGAAGAATAGGAGGGTTTATTGCATTTGAAGGCTTCATGTACACTACAGCTCTTAACCGCTTAAGCCCCGGAGGATTTTCCTGCTCAAAGACCAGGCCTATTTTGCGATTCGGCACTGCGTGACTTTAACAGACAATTGCGCGGTCGTGCAGCGCTTTACTCAAATGAAATTGACATCCTTTTTTTCCCACAAACAGAGCTTTCTTTTGGTGGTATTTGATCACCTGCGCGATTTTTACTTTTTGCGCTATAAACAAAAAAAGAGCAACAATTTTGAAAAAATAACAATATTTTTCACATTTTTTTTATATGAAATTCCCCCAAAAAAAATGTAAAAATCAAAATTTTTTAACATTTTAGGCCAATTTGTTTTCTGCTACATATGTTTGGTAAAAAAAAATCGCAATAAGCGTATTTTGATTGGTTTGCGCAAAAGTTATTGCGTCTACTAACTACGGGAAAGATTTCTGTCATTTTTATTGTTTTTTTTTTTACTGGTAATGGCGGCTGCGACATTGCGGTGGACAGATCGGACCCTTGACTGACATTTTTGACACTTGTGGGGATACCAGTGACATTACTACAGTAATCAGTGCTATAAATATGCACTGTTACTGTAAAAATGACACTGGCTGGGAAGGGGTTAACTTTATTGGGGATCAGTGGGTTAAATGTATCCCTAGGGGCGTGATTCTAACTGTGGGGGGCGTGGCTTGTGATGTAATCACAGAGACATACGATCCTACATAGCAGGATTGTATTATCTCTGCAGTTACATCAGGGAGAAGGACAGGCGGCTTTGTTTACATTAGCCGCCTGCCTTTCTCCCTCTCCAGCAGGAGATCGCGAGTGACCGGCGGACATCGGAGCCACCGGTCACTCGCGCGGGGATGTAAGTGAACGAGCGGGGGCGAACGAGTGCGCACTCGCCCCCTAGAGGCTCGTAGGCGAGCGACGTACCCCTACGTCAGTTTACCTTTACGGGGCTGACTGCCGCAGTAAATAGTCGTGCGGCGGTCGGCAAGTGGTTAAACTAGAGATAAGAGCTTTTGGCTTTTTTTTGCCAAAGCTCCTAAACTCAACTTCATAAAAGCCTATGTGTCAATGTTCACTGTTCAATGTGCTGTATAGTATATAATATTATATACTCCCCCCCCCCCCCCCCCCTGTCACTAGACCATTCTAATAATAGCACCAAGCAAAACAGGATCACTTACTGAAGTACCAGGAGAGCTAGTATTTCATTTATTTGTTGAAACAAACTGCAATAGTGGTGTCTCCACCTAAACAATATCACAATGTTCTGTTGAGATTTAGAGGAGTGTGAGTGCTGCAGTTGCACAAAAAATGTTTTATGATGCTGCTGTTTACGACTTTTCCTGTGTATATCTTTATTGTTGGCACATTTGTGTATTATGGGGGTTCAGCATCAAATCACAGTTTACTTATTACCTTATATACAGAGTGCTCTACTGGAGGAACAGCAGTCCGTTATGACACGTTGTGCAGAAGAACGCAGAAAGCTTGCTTCTGAATGGGCAGAGCTTCACACCCAACAGAAACTAAGCAAGGAGCGGGTGGAGAATGACATCACCAAAGCGAAAATGGCGGAGTCTCAGAGAGAGGGAGCTCTTATCAGCTTCGCCAAGGTATATGAGCATTGGTAGAATCGTATTTGAGGACTCTAAATATCACCATGACCTTCTTCTCTTCTTATTCATGTGTATTTACTTGATTTTTTTTTTCCTTTTTTGAGAAATTTAGTTGATAATTATCTTTCATAAGCAAGTTAAGCAAGTTAGATGTCATATCATTTCTGTTTTTTCACATTTTGTGATTCTATGGCACATCTGTTATACTGAAGTGCATTTGACTGTTCAGAGTCTTTGATGTAGACATTTCCACTGCAGGAGAGTTTTCAGTAAATTGATGGCTGATAATATTTATATCTACACATAGATCACTGTAGCAATATATCACTTCTTACAAGTATGTAAAAAGATTGGTGCGTGCAAGTACCTGTGTACGTCCTCAGATCGATTTATGTGTGCCTGTCTGTAGAAAGAGCCCTAAGTGATATTACACGCTTTGTTTTTTAAGCACTTTCAGCAGCTGATTTATTCACTTGCGGAGTATGCAGCTTCTTTATCTTTTATTCCTTGCCTATCTTCCAGTTTATGCTAGGGCCATGACTGTTGTCCCTGGTTTCCTGTTTCAGGGTGGCTCCTTTCTCTTGCAGCACCCTATTTTGCACCATTGTATGCAGGGACTAGTGTTGTGTGCAGGAATGCTTGGCTACCTAGCCTACGATGTCAAGGCACCCCCCACTGCTCCTCTCTTTCTAAAGCTAGTTTCACACTATTGGGGTTTCCCTGCAGCCACATTTGCTCAGGCACAGTAGGCCATTCATTTGAATGGGCTGCTGTACCTATGGAAAACGCAAGAGAACGTTCCCTGCACCTTTTCCAAAAACACAGTGCTATGTGGTTACCAAAGCGAGAAAACATGCTGGTGTTTTCAGTGAGTGGGAATGCCTTTAAGAATTAATGACACCCCTATGTGCCTGCATGCAAGTCGAAGTCTTTCTATCACCAACAAGATGTTGCAGTTAGCAGACCTGTACCTGCATAGATGTGAATCCTTTCTCTGTTGGCTAGATACTGTACTGTCCACTAGTAACGCTTTCCTATGAAGACCAAACATTCAGGGAAGCCGCACGGAGAGTGCAGGAGCCAGGAAAATCGAAATCCGTAAACTGCAAGTGCTGGAGTAAGAATGTTAACAAATAGTTTACTAGGGGATGGTTTCTTTATTGTGCTCAATTTGTTAGGTGAAAAAAATGTTGAGGGTTTTGTTCTATACCTTTTATCTCAAAGGTTTACAATAAGCCATGTGTCCTGTTGTTCTAACAGGCAATGTCAAAACCTTTACTGGGCTCTGCGGTTTAGGCACTGGACTGAAACACAGCAGGGGTACTAGATAGTGAAGCTTAGCGATGAATTGGAACAAAGTTGAGGTGTTTTGGCAAGTCTCTACCAGAGTCCTCTCTAGACAAAATGATTTGCTTCTAAACATGGGTACTTGAGCAGGCACAACAAGTAGTCTGCATTTTACCAGTATTTTTAGAATGTGGCAGGTTCCCTCTAAATAAACCGTTTCAATGAAACTGTACTAGTGCTCAGTTGATTGTCATACCATGTCCAACTTTAAAAAAAAAAAGGTGAAAAGAGAAATGAATATCTAGATAACAGGGGCCTCTAAGCTTCATGGTCAACTTAAAGTGGATGTAAACCCGATTCATGGAATTTGACCTGAGCACATATATCTTTAGTGTTTACTTATCTCTCTCCAAAGCACTAAGTCACATTATTTTTCTGCTGCTCCATTCCTCTGTTATCAGCATGATAACTTCTGACAAGTTCTCCAACACTGGAGATAAATGCAGTTGAAAATTTATGTCGGGGTGGATGCTATAAATATATGTGAGGGTTTACAACCACCCTAAATAATGCTTGTGTCTCTAGTCAGTTAATCTATGTTTTTAAAAATTCCTGCTTTTGCAATTGATTGGATAAAAACAAAAAAATATCTGGTCTCTAAAAATGAATTCAGCTTTAAAGGTTAGTGTAACGATTAGGTTAAAGTATAACTAACTAAAGGAGAATATTTATTTTTATTTTTAATTTTGGATAGAGTGTAGAGGAATTAGAACACCTGCCAGATTTTTATTGCTGTCTGTCTCTGTCCTGTTTACCATTATCTCCGAGAGTGAAAGAAAATCCCAAATTTTGACTTCACCAGACTAGGGATAGAGGGAAATTGTCCAATAGGGATACTAGTTTGGGGACAGCTAGCCATATTTTGAGAGGTTTCCTCTCACTTCCTGTTTTGGCTATAAGGAGGATTCATGAAATTTGACCTGGGCACATATATCTGTAGTGTTTACTTATCTCTCTCCAAAGCACTAATGCCCCATACACACGTGCAGATTATCTGCAGACTTTTGTCTGCAGACTTACCAAAACCATATAATATGAGGTCAAACCTAAACACTTTCAATTTGTATGCAATCCGGCACGCCCTTGCACTACATAGAAAAGGTAAGTCTGCAGACAATCTGCACGTGTGTATGGGGCATAAGTCCCGTGATTTTCTGCTGCTCTGTTCCTCTGTTATCAGCATCTTAACTTCTGACAACTTCTCCGACACTGGAGATAAAAGCAGCTGAAAATTTGTGTCAGGGTGGGTGTTCTAAATAGATTACCAGAGAGCTGCTCTATTTACAGCCTAGCTCTGCAAGTATCTTTGTTCATCTGCCTATGTGGGTGGGGGGGGGGGGGGGTGCCTGTCCTCCAGTCAGCTGTCACACAGTGTATCCTAGGACACCACTCCCACAGCTGAAACAGGAAGAACAAATTTTAACACGCTGTGCAATTTCTAAGGAAAATAGCAAGCTGAAGACAGCAGATTTCCATTTAAAACTTATGTAGGAAGAGTTGTTTCATCCTTGTGTATCCTCTGTGCACTTCACTGGGTATATGTGAGGGTTTACATACACTTTAAATAATGCTCGTGTCCCTAGGCCATTAATCTATGCTTTTGAAAATTCCTGCACTAAGCAATTTATTAGATAAAAACAAGAAAAAATATACCTGGTCTCTAAAAATAAATTCAGCTTTAAAAGTTAGTGTAACGAACTAAAGGAGAATTTTTTTTTTTTTTTTTTATTATTTTTAGTTTTGGATAGATTGGAGAGGAATTGGAACACCTGCCAAGTTTTTATAAGCTCTTTGTCCTGTTTACCATTATCTCCAGTAGTGAAAGAAAATCTCGACTTTCCCAGAATGGGGATAGAGGGGAAATTGTCCAATGGGGATACTAGTTTGGTGACAGCTAGGCATATTTGAAAGGTTTCCTCTCATTTCCTGTTTTGGCTATAAGAAGGAAAATCTCCTCAATGGACACAAATGGCGAAAAAAATCTTAGGAGTTATAACTCTCTCTTATTTTATGCTAAAATGCCTTTACTTCTACTTTAACAGTACATGAAATAGCTAATTGTTTGTGTTTTACTTGGTTTCTTCAATAATGTACAAAACTTATAGTATGTGTTTGTGCACGTTTCTCCTCCTTAAGGAGCAAGCAGAGCTGAAGGTACAGGCCACCGAACTGCGCAACAAAGAAGAACAGCTGACTGCAGCCAGAGAGGCGCTAGAGAAAGAGAGGCAGGAGCTGCGACTTGAGAAGGATCGGGTGTATACCACTGCCATGCGTGTGCGCCAGCGAGCAGAGGAAGTAGAAAGCATGAGCAAGGTACAAAGTTACATATAGCTTTTCAGTGCTAACACAATAGCAACATATCCTTAGGAACTGACGTTTGTGCATGCTATTCTCAAATTTATATACACATGCAATTTATTTTAAGATGTCATCACCAGGACAAGAAATCACAGACAGAAATACAAACATTGTCAGAAGTTGTAACTAGGGATGCACTGGTCCGATATTCGGATCGGATATCGGCGCCAATATGGCCATTATAGCTGTATCGGGGGATCGGTAACATTGACCAATCCACTGGCCGATGCAGTTTTTGCTTAGTAACGGCTCAGCCATCCCTTACTTGGTGTAGTAGTAGTAGTATGGGATGGGAGCCGCTACTTCCTGTATAGGTCCGGCTCACAGGCAGAGTGATATCAGATGCACTCCGCCTGTGAATGGAGGAGCCGTACACATGAAGCAGCGGCTTTGCTCTGTACTGCAGCCGCTTACTTTGTGTGTAGCTCCGGATCGTTTCCGGTATCGGTATCGGCGATTTCACAACGCCAGATATCGGTATCGGGTCCAAAAAAGTAGGATCAGTGCATCCCTAGTTGTAACTTTACCCACTCTACCTTCTCACCACTTCTTCTCCTGACATTTGTTCTAACCCTTCACTGCTTTATACAAAATGAAAACCTATTTCTCTGGAGTAGGGCTTTAAAATAGGACTTGGTGCCAGTCACCCCTCTATGACTTTTCAGCAGCCAGTGAAGCCATGGGGTTTACTAAAGGCAAATAGACTGTGTCCTTTGCAAGTGCAGTTGCTCCAGAGCTGGGCAAATGAGGTGAAGCTTCACTTTGCAAAGATACCAAATGACATGCAAGGGAAAAATCTGCTTTTTTGCTTGGATGAAGGAAATCAACAGAGCAACTGTATTTGCAAAGTGCATAGTCTATTTGCCTTTAGGTAATCAACCCCTTTGTGTCCTGCTTCATTTGATAATTCCTTTATGTGTATGGGATACTGTCAATATTATAGTGAACTGCCTCAATCAAGCACAGTTTAACATATATTTACCAAGATGGGAAAGGGCATCTCTCACTTACCAGATGTATTTTGGTTCAAAGGGTTACATCCAAGGGGTGCTGGGACTTCAATGTTTTATTTATACCGAATAGTAAAGGGAAAGAAAATGATCATCCAAAAAGTTCACTGGCACTGGTTAGACATTTCATATCTCCAAATTAAGTACAAGTCTGAAAGTCATCTACTGCAATACTTGGGTCTAGGAAATTGCTCAGAAGAGGCATCGACTTTACCTATTGCACTTTAGAAACTAGTGTTTCTGTGCCATCTTGTGGTAGGAATACATAAAGCAGTTAAAGGTACCACTTGTCTCTTTTTTTTTTTTTTTTCAAGCTGGCCTTGCAGCGTCAAGAAGAAGGGGAAAATGCCTTAGCTGAGGCAAAGAAGGTGGAATCTGGACACCAAGACCGTCTGAGGGTCATTCAGCAACAACTGGAGAGGTTGAGACAACAGGAAGAACATCTGATGGAGGTGAGCAGACTTTATTTTTGCAAGAGGGAGCTTCCTTTGAATAAAATCTATATCATGAAAACATTGGCTGAAGAAATGCTGTTTTTTTTTTTTTTTTTTTTAAATCCTTTCACATAAATGGGTATTCTTTGCAAAGTGAAACTTTGCCACGTTTACTAAGCTCTGGAGCAGCTGCACATGCAGAGTGGAACTGCACAATCTACTTGCCTTTAGTAAATCAACCCCAAAATGTAATTATTTTTGCTTGCACATGATTGGATGATGGAAGTCAGCAGAGCTTCTGCTCATTTACTAAGCTTTGGAGCAACTGCACTTTGCAAAGTGCACAGTCTATATTTGTCTTTAGTAAATCAACCCGTTTGTTGAAGGCCTGATGCCTTATGTTTAATTATGCATATATGTTCTGCACTGGATTTTGTTTTTCATTTTCTTCCATACCTTGTAACATATCTTAGGAACGCAAGAATCTTGCCCACCAGAGAAGACAGTTGAACCAGCTACGTCAGGGACTGCCCACTATTCAAACAGAAGCAGAACAGACAACATCAGTATCTAAATCCATGCATCTTAATGGTAGGATAGTCTGTACCAGTAAAGATTCTGTAGATTCTGGGCCTCTTCAGTTCTGTCATATAATCAGTTACTGTAACATGACAATGCACCACAGCTTCACTTCTATAAAAAGGTCAGGTCACATGTAGGTGTTTGTATGAAATATAGCATTAGCATGCTTTTAGATATGGATAAGTGAGTTGAAGATACTGTAAAATGTTTTAAAGGGTAACTTCACCTTTTCATAAAAAAAAAAAAGTAACTCCAAGTATCCTTGTCACCCACCCAGACCCTACTGCACATAGTGGCAGTGATGCCTGTACTGTCAGTGTAACATGCCATACACAATACATGACCCCAACGTGAGTATCTATCATAATGCTTGCAATGGCATGTGCTCATTGGTCAGTGCAACCATTTGACCGTACTAACCATTGAGAAGCGCATTTAGAGCTTCTTCTGGTAAAGTGTCTCAGAAGAAAGAAGCACTTCTCATTGGTCACATGGTCATGGTGAGCAATGAGCACTTGCCATTGCAAGCATTACGGTGGACACTTACTCCGGGGCTGTGTTTTGTGGTGTGTGGTTTGCTACAGGCAGCACAGAGGATCACGACTGCTATGTGCAGAATATTTGGAGTAAATTCACCTTTTTATATTTTTCATGAAGTGAACTTAACCTTTAAGTCTCCTTGTCTTGTAAATGTAATTCTGTTCTATGTGCTTTACAGAGTTTCATTAAAAAGGTCATCTGTAATGGGATTTTCTCTTACGTTGATTGATGGACACAGCTCCTTCTCTTCTTGGCCATTGGGTTATACTGCCCCCCCGCAGGAGTAGGACATTAGGCTGGAAAAAGCTTGACTACAGCTATGGGGTAGTCCCGGGGGGGGGGGGGGTAAACTCCGACTCTCAGCTATAGATACTCAGTTTTTTTTTCCTGCCTAGTCCGGAGTAAGGACATAGTTCCTTGCTGGGATCTCTTCTCCCTGGCAATTTTTTCCTTTTGAATGGAACTTTTTCCTATCTTTATTTTGTTCCTGTGAAATCTACAATAAACTGCCGGACTGGGCAACGGACTGGATGATCTAGATCCAGAAGATTCCCCCCAGTCCGCAGGCCTCAGCTCCGCGCTAGGTCAGCCGCGACATAGCCCCACTGAACGGGGGCTGGCATGCGAGTTAAATGTCTCGTGAGGGGGCATACGACCCGGCCTCTCCCTGAGTTGCAGCATTTCTCCCGGCTGACAGCCCCTTATTCTGATGGAGCAGTAGTCTGTCAGGAGTGGTGCCCACCCTGTTGTTGGTATGGTAAGTAGTTGTCCCCCCTCTTCCCCTAGAGGTTTTTTGGGGTGGACGTGGACCCCTCCCTGGGACAGTAGGAACCCTGGGTTTCCCCTCTTTCCCTCCAGCCCCTCTAAAATTTTCAGTGGTCACAATTTCGGTGGCTCCCCTCCCTGGGTGAGGTTATGAGCTGGCTTTTGCCACATGCTCTTAAGGGGGGCTTGTTGGAGTAACTGCAGGCTGCGGGGGGTTGAGCAGGGTTTCTCACCACCCTGGGGGTTGGTCATTAGGGGGAAGGATATCTTCTGGGCTCCCTGCTGCAGTTGTTGGGCTGGGGGAAGCGGATGGTTTAGCATCTGTGCCTCATGTGGCCGGATCTGGCCAAAAATAAGGCCGCGTCTTTGCAGCCTACTGGTCCAGAGCTATGTGGGGTGGCCCCAATAAGGGTAGCTGAAGCCACCACCCTCTGTTTGGGCATCCGCCCTCCCCTCCGCTGCCCCTGGGTGGTCTGCTTTGCTGGGGCTCGCACCCAAGCAGCTGGGAATCCACGAAAATTTAGTGAAGTTAGCTGAAGCCCCCTGCTCTTCTTTTGGGCATCTGCCTGGCTGGGATCCATGCACTTGCAGCTGGGCCTCCACAAAAATTTAGGCTGCGGCTTGCGGCCTACCAAGCGCCTCCCTTGAAAGGTGTGGAGCTGTGGGAGCGGATGTTTTTTTTGATGGCAGCCATGCTGCCATTATTGTGTAGGCCATCTGTCCCTTTTTAGTGCTGCAGGACCATCAGGGTACCCTGCCTGTGTGTCCGCATCACGGCGGGCGCCCCCCTTTTAAGGGGACTATTTCCTATTATGCGGGCCTCTATAGAGGGGCTCGGAGGGCGACCCCCTCGTTTTTTTGGGGGGGTCCAGTAGGTGGTCCTCTTTGTGGGATCACAGTCGGCTGCTCTCCCCTGATTATGTTTTCCCAGTGAATTTAGTTTATAGCGCCCCCCCCCCCCCCCCGCCCTCCCCTGTCTCATCTGTCTGATCAGAGCCTGAATCTGTTTTGGCCGCTGCGGATGCGAGTCACCCTACTGGGTCTGCGTCCATGCACCCCGATTGCTCAGATAGTGAGGCTGATTCTTCTGTTCCTCTAGCAGCGCATGACAAGGCGCTGGTGGATGCACTGATTGTGTCAGTGCGTGAAACTTTAAAAATGGAGGATACAGGTGGATGCTGCGTCGGAGGTGCCAGTCCCTTTTGGCACCCACATGCCCTCAAAAGCAGCGAGGGTGTACCCCTTTTCTGCTTACTTTGACAACATTGTCCAAATGTGGGGTTATCCAAAACGCACTCTTGTGGTCCCTAAGCGTTTTGCTATGCGTTATTCTTATGAGGATTCACTGTTTAAAAAGTGGACAGTCCCACCTCTAGTGGGCTCGCCGGTTTCCAGGTTAAATAAAGCTTAATTCTTAATTCCTGTTGAGGAGTCCCTGACCTTTAAAGATCTGGCTGATAGGAGTGTGGAGGCTCTGGCCTGCCATATGTTCACTGTGGCTGCTTCGGCACTTAGGCCGGTGTTTACTATTGCCCTGGTGTCGCAAACTCTGACCGAGTGGGCTAAACTTTTACGCTGGAACCTGGGGAGGAAACAACTTCCCCCTGCCTTTTTGCGGAGCTGGTGGATCAGTTGATCCAGGGGCTACAGTTTATCTGTGATACCTCTGTGGATATGGCTCCTTTTAATTTCTAGGCTGTCTGTATCAGCCGTGGTCCTTCAACCTATTATCTGGCTGAAATGCTGATCTGCGGACCAGACTTCTAAGAAGACCTTATCTGATCTCCCCCTTGTTGGGGATCACCTGTTTGGAGCTTCCTTGGATGACATCATAAAGGGTCTCACAGGGAGGAAGAGTACTCTTCTTCTGCAAGCTACCAAGGACAAGGAGCTCCATCGTAGACATGGGCCATTCTTCTTGGCTCTTAAGAGCCCATTTCCTCCCTCATGGTCTCAAGACATGGGATCAAAGCCCTTCAGGGCCTCCACCGGGAGTTCCAAGAGGACCTGGTCTGGCAAGCCACAAGTGGGCTCTTCCAGACCTGCAGATAAGGCTTCCTCTTCATGAAGGGGCGCTGTCACCCGTATCTGGGGTGGGGGGGGACGTCTTTGCTGGTTTCCGGATCCATGTACCTCCCTGGTACAGGACAAGTGGGTCCACAAAGTCATTCTGTCCAGCTACAAGATCAAGTTTGGTCTTATTCTCCGGAAAGGTTCTTCCCTTCCAACCTGCTCCTGTCCCAAGATCGCTTATGGGTTCTCTTTGGGGCAGTTCAAGAATTCTTACTTCAAAGGGTGATTACTCCACGTCCGACTTCAGGATGTTTTCAGGGGTTTTACTCAAACCTCTTTACAGTTCCCAGAAAGGAAGGCAAGGTACGTCCAATTCTGGACCTCCAAGGTGCTGAACTGCTTTGTGCAGGTACAGAAGTTTTGATTGGAGTCTATTCGCACAGTAGTGGCATCCCTACATCGGGGATTTTCTCGCTTCTGTCGACACCAAGGACGCCTACCTTCACATTCCAATATGCGCCGGTCACCAGCACTTCCTCCGCTTTGCCGTGGGCGAGGAGCATTATCAGTTTGTGGCATTACGGTCTCCCCTCGGCTCCTCGGGTTTTCACGAAAGTGTTAGCCCCAGTGCTAGCATTGGTGCGCCAGTGGGGGATCGCAGTACTGGAGTACCTGGACGATCTTCTGCAAGCAGAGCCTCTGAATGCTCTGATGGACAACTTGGAGATTACTCTGCGAACTCTGAGGGAGTTCAGTTGGATTCTGAACCTTCAGAAGTCTGCTCTGGTTCCGTCCACAAAACTGGACTATCTGGGTGTGACTCTGGACTCGGCCTTAGCCAGAGTGTTTCTTCCTCTGGAAAAACTTGAGACATTGCAGGAGGAAATTTAGCTTTTGTTGTCCAGCAGACGGTTCTCCCTCCAGGCTTGCATGACAGGGAAAATACTCCCCCCCCCCCCCCCCCCCTTGTACTGGACGGTTGTCACCACTGATGCCAGCCTGTCCGGGTGGCAGGCGTTCTTTGCAAAGATTGTGCTCAGGGGTTTGGACTCTGGAAGTCCAAACTCTGGGAGTCCAGCTTGCCGATTAATGTACTGGAACACAGAGTGATCAGACTTTGTCTGGATAATAGGACCATTTGTCTTCATGGGTGTCCAATACGAATTCAATCGGACAATGCCACGGCCATAGTCTATGTCAATCACGGGGGCACAAGAAGTAACCTGGCGGCTCGGGAACTAGACAGCATTTTAAGGTGGGCAGACCGATTCGTTCCAACCCTCTCTGCTGTACACATTCCAAGGAAGGTACAGAGGTTTGTGGCACAGTCTCAGGATCCTCTGGCCAACGCCAGACGCATTGGTGGCTCCTTGGTGTCAGTGTTGTTTGATTTACGCCCCCCCCCCCCTCAAACTTTTACCAAGACTCCTGTGCAGGATCAAGGCAGAAGGAATTCCGGTCATTCTAATGACTCCAGACTGGCCTCGCCGCTCTTGGTACGCAGATCTTGTACGGCTGGTCGCCGATGCTCCTTGGAGACTTTCTTTCAGGGAAGATCTGCTTCCCAAGGGCCAATTTCCATCCTGCTTTACAGCTGCTGGCTTTAACGACTTGGCTGTTGAAGTCAAGTGCTGAAGGATAGAGGTTTATCTGAATCAGTGATTCCTACGCTGGTAAAGGCTGGAAAATCTACCTCTAGGAAGATCTACCATCATACTTGAAGGACTTACATTTCGTGGTGTGAGTCTCTTGGGGTTCTTTCTCTCTCCTTTTCAGTGGCTCAGATCTTGGATTTTCTCCAACGGGGGGGTTGAGCAGCGCCTGGCCTTGAGTACCATCAAGGGCCAGGTTTCGGCTTTGGCTGTTTTCTTTTAACGTCCATTAGCCATACATTCCTTGGTGCGTACCTTTATCCAGAGAGTTCGACACTTGGCTCCTCCAGTGCGGTCTCCATTGCCACTGTGGGACCTCATTTTTGTTGTCGGTTCTCCAGAAACCTCCCTTCGAAAATATTCTGGAGGTTCCCCTGCTTATGTTGTCTCAGAAGGTTGCCTTTTTGGTGGCTATTACTGCTGCATGCAGGGTGTCCGAGCTGGCGGTGTTGTCTTGTCGATCACTTACCTGGTGGTTCTTCGTCTCTGTCTGTTGTTCCTTACAAAGGTCGTCTCTGGTTTCCATTGGAATGAAGACATTGTGTTGCCTTTCCTATGTTCCAGGCCTAAACATCCTAAGGAAATTGTCTTGCATTCACTGGATGTGGTTCGGCAATCGGGGTATACCTGGCAGCTACGGAGTCTTTTAGGAAGTCAGACTCTTTTTTTTGTCCTCACAGATGGACTTCAGAAAGGGTTGGCCGCTTCTGATGCGACCATTTCCAGATGGATCAGACAGACAGTGATTCAGGCCTATTCAATTAGGCGTCAGGTTCCCCCTTTCCCTGTTAAGGTGCACTCTACTCGGGCGCTTAGTGCCTCCTGGGCCTTCCGTCATCAGGCGTCAGTGATGCAGGTTTGCAAGACGGCCACCTGGTCGTCTGTGCACACTTTCACAAAGTTTTATAGGGTGGATATGTTGGCATCTGTGGATGCTTCTTTTGGCCACAAGGTTTTGCAGGCTGCTGTTTAGAGGACCTGGTACTTTTTGAGGGTGTACTGTATTGTTTTTTTCAGGTGAGCTCCAGTAGTTTTTAAGGTTGAGCCCCATGTTATCTGGTTTAGCCTTGGGAATTTTTTCTTGCTGTTCCCACCCCTCATGTTTGACACTGATTTGGGACATCCCAATGGTAAAGAAGATAAGGAGCTGTGTCTGTCAATGAACGAAAGAGAAAATGGGATTTTTGAGTTACCATAAAATCCATTTCTCTCATGTTCATTGATGGGCACAGCACCCACTCCTCCTGTGGAGTTGGCTTTCTCCTGACACTGCTTGTAACAAAACTGAGTGCCTATAGTTGAGGGTGGGAGTATACCCCCTGGGACTGCCTAATAGGCGTAGTCAAGCTTTTTCCTGCCTAGTGTTCTACTCCTGTAGGGGGCAGTATAACCCATTGGTCAAGAAGATAAGGAGCTATGTCAGTCAATGAACGTCAGATAAATGGATTTTACAGTAAGTCAAAAATCCCATTTTTTTTTTTTTTTAATAATGTGACCTTTGCACAATGGCAACATTGCTCCCCTTTTGCCCATGTAAAAAGCACAGGTAAAGCTTAGGTTCATGAATGAAAAATGCCCTATAAATGGAGGATGGATAGATAAATGTAGGTTTAGTCTCCTCTATTCATAGAGAGCAGGAGAACAGGAAGCAAAAGTACAGCTTCTCTCAAAGAAGGCTGAAAGGGTTTAGTTGGCCCTTTGGATGTATTACCCCTGTAGCACCAGAAGATCACAGCTGCAATGGTATGGAAGAGGCAGGGGAATGAAGACATCAACAAACATAAAACAGCACATGGGACACATTTTCATTCAGTGTAAATAACTTCCCTTAACTAAACTTAAGCTTTAAAAAACATGTTAAGGTGAGTGGACACCACAAGGCCTCCTCCTTTGATTTTGGTAACCGTGAAGAGCCCAAATCTTGCAAGAGGTCTCTACAACACTGATTTGGAATCCCAAACTTTCTGAAAAAAAGTTGGGGGTCTGTTTTTTTTTTTGGACTTTTTTTTTTTTAATCTACCTTTTTTTTTTTTTTTACGTTGGGGGGGGGGGGGGGGGGGGATACAAGATAAGCGGATCTTGCATTTCCACATTTTTTTAAAGTAAATCTTGCCAAAAAAAATTCAAATTTTTTTTTCCTGAAGATATTGAAGACATTTTTATGGACTGGACAGTGAAGAGAAGCAACAGTCTAATGTGGTCATGTCTCTGTTACTCTGTTCTCTCCTATTAACATGCGCCTTGCACAGCTTCTTCCTCTGGCAGTCTTAGCTCTGTTGCCCAAAAATTGCAAGAGGGTGATTCCAGGTCAAATTCTGGCACTTACGTTGCTCTAATAATGAATAGAGTGGCTTTAATATGTGACTTTCATTTCTGCCTGAAGGTCAGCTTTAGAACACCACAAAACTGCTTCAGGACAGGTAAATAGCCATAACTGGTGATTTATTCACATGCCAGTTATAAGAAGTTTTTTTCCCCAGACATTGGAATTGACATGCACCATGCAAAGCACTGTGGGGGGGAAAGCATTACTGCCAATAACAAATGTGATTTGGCCCTTTTTCTGTATGAATAATACAGTGTTTTTTCAGCATACTCAATAAATTATGATGTAAATGTGGATGTTGATTTGCTTGTTAAGTCTTATACTATCATGCTGGCACAATTAGTGCTCTTTGTGTGCAAACATTGCATAGTGTACCGCAAGCATAATCATTTGCCTTTTAGTAAACAGAAATGTATAGCCAAACTGCTGTTAATGCTCTCCAGCCCACTAGATTTAGATTGAAAAATTTTAAAAAGTAATAGGCATAGGACAAAACAAATAAAAGCCTTTAAGAAGCATGCAGACTTTTATTGTGTCCAATTAATAATAAAATAATCTTTCATGTACCTTTTTGTAACCACTATTATCTGTTTCAGGTGTGGCTTTTGCAGGCTCCAGTAGAAAGTTCACCATCTCAGGAATTCCCCAGGACGAAGCTCCTCAGTCATCCGAAATATATGCCAAGCTGGCTCTTCTCAGACTGTCAGCACAGCGGGTATGGGTAGCACTTTTTTTTTTTGTGATCAAGGCTAATAAATGTGCTGCAGTTTTATGCATTACATTGATTTTGTTAACGTTTATATCCTAAGTAGATTTTTTTTTTTTTTTAATTCTGTTTATTGAGATTTTCTCGAAAAATAAAAAAGAACATAACAAAGCCAATTGGGGCATACCCCGGCGAAACAATTTAAACATCTACACACTATTGAAACATATACGAACACCAAGACAATCTCAGCCCCGAAAAAAGGGGGGCCAAGACCACCAAAAAAAAAATAAAAAATTTGCACCTTCACTAAAAGTCAGGAAAAAATGAAGATTCATAACATGATGGATCATAACATTAAACCCGCTCCCCCACCACCCAGAACTCACAGGCCGTCACAACATTCCCTCCCATCAGAAATCCAAAAACACTACCACATGTGGGGTTCTCACGCAAAATGAGGGACAGGGGGGATCAATCCTGAATATCAGTTGTCAGAGAGGAGTTCACCCACAATTGCCACACCTTTTCAAACTTTCGAGGACAGCCTCTAGACATGTAAGCTGTTTTATACAAAGGCACCACATCATTAACCAGTCCCTTCCAGAAACTCAGTGCAGGAGGGAGTGCTGATTTCCACTTCAGAACTATCGCTTTACGGCATAGAACAGTAGAATGCCCACTAAGGTGCGTACCGCCTTGGAAGCCTGCATAACGTTTACCAGGCCCAGAAGGCAAGAGGCTACCGTCAGCGGAACTGCATGCTTCAAGGTTGGACACAAAGCTTGTCGCCTCCCGCCAGAAGCCCCCAACCACCGGGCACCCCCAGAAGATGTGGGAGAACCCTGCAGAATCACTGGGGCACCTCCAGCAGGAGGCCGAGGTCCCCGGGAACATACGGTGTAGACGTGCAGGGGTCAGATAAATTCTATGCAGTATTTTAAATTGAATCAACTTGTCCCTAGTTGCAATCAGAGCCCCGAAGGGACCTTCCCAGATCTCCTCCCAGTCTTCCTCGTCCAACCCGCCCCCCTCCGCATCCCATGCCGCGCGCAGGCCATCCAGACCAGTATGTATGGAAGGATGAAGCATCTTGTACGCGGAGGAGAGAGGCTTTTCTAGGGTACGTAACGGAGCCTCTAAGTTGTCACGCTCGAGGCTGGCAATGGGCCGCTTAAATTGGGTATGAAAGGCGTGTCGAAGCTGCAAATAGCGAAAAAAGAAAGAATTTGGTAGTTGAAATTTATGTTTAAGCCTATCAAAGGTAAACAATGTCGCTCCCTCACAGATGTCTGCAAGGAACTTCACTCCCCTGCCCGCCCACAAAGCGGGATCTGGGATAGAGCAAAATTCGGAAAGTTGAGAGTTAAACCATAAAGGGGTGTCGGGCGACCAGAGTGCCCATTTTTGGTTGGGCACCGCAATAATGGTATGCCAAGCCCTGACCACCGTCCGCATGGAGACGGTCAAGGAGGGATACGTGGCCCACGGTCGCCTGTATAAAGCATTCCGCAAAGTCTCGTATGAGCCCACAAACGCTGCCTCAAGGACCACGGACGCGTTGGTCTTATCTGCTGCCAACCATCCATGAGCCTAGACCAGCATAACCGCCATATAATACTTGTAGAAGTTTGGACACGCAAGTCCCCCCTGCGTCCATGGTCTGCATAACACTTTCTTGCTAAATCTGGCTGGACCCGGGGACCATAGAAATGTGGTAATAAGTGAATCGAGTTGCTTAAACAGAGACTTCGGTAACCAAACCGGGGAGTGTCGGACAATATAGAGTAGTACCGGAAGAATTTTCATTTTAATCAAATTAATCTTCCCCATCAGGGAGAGAGGGAGACAGGACGTGCTTACACCACTGAAGTTTGGGTCGCAGATTAAGAGCAACAAAATCATGTATATTAGAGGATATGCAGATCCCTAAATATTTAATAGAGCGGGTGAGTTTCAAAGGTAAGGCAGGGTCCCACTGAGCCTCCGTTCCCCCATCTATGGGAAGGACTAAGGATTTGTCCCAGTTGGTACGTAGCCCTGAAACAGAAGCAAACCGGTCAAGAATTAACAGTATTTCTCTCAGAGACGGTCCTGGATCTTGTAAAAAGAGGATAAGGTCATCTGCATACAGGGCAAGTTTCTCAACAATAGAACCCACTAGTATGACCCGTCCTCCAGGAGAACCCCTCATCACCACCGCCAGAGGCCCCATAGCAAGCGCAAATAGCGCCGGCGATAAGAGGCAGCCCTGTCGCGTACCCCTCCGAATGCGAAAGGGCGACGACAATCCCCCCTGTAATTTAATACAAGCCGATGTTCTGCAATAGAGAAGCCTAATCCATTGCAGAAACACCGGGCCAAAGCCAAAGAGATCAAGCACCTCCAACAGGTAATTTCAACGCACGATGTCTAGGGACACCAAGACCCTTGAGTCCGAGCCAAGGGGGGGAGCTGAAGATGAGTATACACCTGTCTGATATTAATGTCCGTGGATTTACCGGGCATAAAACCAGTCTGGTCCATACTAACCAGGGAAGGCAGCGCTCTCATCAGTCTGGTGGCGAGAACTTTCGTGAGGATTTTGAGATCGTAGTTAAGGAGTGATATGGGTCTGTATGAGGAACATAGAAAATGGTCTCTACCCGGCTTAGGGATCAGGACTATATGTGATTGGTACATGCTTAAGGTGCGTTTCCTGCAAGAACAACACATGTGGTTTGTGAGATTGGAGATATTTGAACATTAAGGACCTTTTGACCTTATCATTGAGGCCTCTCGCATTGCAAGAGACCAACCTCATCGTAGTACTCATGGGGGGTGCCAAGGAGCGCGCGCATAGAAAGAAGGGGGCAACCGACACACCCCAAAAGCCACGACAAGAAGCATCCGGAAGGGGAGACAGGCTCAAAAAAACAGAATTCACAAACAGTACGTGAAGGTGCATAGACACTAACCAAAACAAAAGAAACAGAAAAACATAGCAAAGAGCCATGGTGCTGCAAAAAAGAAAAAAAAAAAACGGAAGCAGCAAACACCCTACTGTCCAGTAGAACCCCAACAACTGTTACTAGGCAGTTTAAACCCAAAACTGGAAAGAACTACAAGCGTCTAGATGGCCACAGAACCCTGGACCGAAGCCAGGGAATGTCCGTAATAGGACCCTAGACGTGTCCCCCAAAAAAAAGGGGGGGGGAAGGAGAGGGGAGTCCGGAGGGCTATCCAAGAACAGTGCCGGCCAACGGCCTTGGACAGTCCAGTGAACCAGATAAGGCAGTCCTGGAACAAACAGGCAGGCAGGGGCTTTCACCAGCCCTTGCTCCAGGGACACATGGGCAAAGAGAAAAAATATAGAAAATCAGGGGTACTTGAAGGAAGGAGGGTCAGCAGTCATCCAGGATCAGGAGGCCTCCGCCAGCCACAGTCCAACAAAATAACCCCCAGGGAGGACGGAGGAAGGAGGGTAGATCAGGCATCCATAAAAGCAGCAGAGCAGGAATGGTGAGACTCACCGCAGGGTGAGCAACCAGGCGTCCGCATCGTTCAGGAGAATCAAAGAACTTGACTGATCCGGCAAGTTGTACACGGAGGCGACTGGGGTAAAGCATGAAATATTTGATTTCCTTATGTCGGAGCCTCCGCCGCACATCATTGAAGGTCTTTTTCTGGAGCTCCGCAGAGAAGTCAGGGTAGAGGTGGACAACAGCATTTTCATATGGCAAGGTAGCATGCTTGCGGGCCTCACTGAGTATGCGGTCTCTGTCACGGTAATTGAGGAACCGGACTAAAAACGGGCGAGGAGGGGCCCCAGGGATCGCACGACCCGTGGAGACTCTGTGGGCCCGCTCAACAACATATGTGGGCATCAGGTCCGTGAGATGTAGTAAATTTTTGAAGAATTGTTTGGCAAATTCAGCAGGCCTTTCACCCTCAGCCCCCTCAGGTAGTCCCAGCACCCTAACATAATTGCGCCTCTGGCGATTCTCCGCATCATTCGTTTTAGCCATCAGCATCTGGACCGTATGCTGGAGGGAAGACAGAGAAGCAGAATGCTGTATGGTCAGGTCCTCAACCGAGGAAATGCGCTGTTCAGTATCTGTGAGTCTCCCCCTGATTTTGTCTAAGTCAGCCCGGATAAAATTACACTCCTCAGCTAAATGATCTATGCGGGCCAGTAAGGAGGTTTTGCTCTGCTCTATGGCCAATAAAATCATGGCAGTGTCACTTGCCTGGCCCGGGATGGATGCGGATGGCAGGGCAGCCGAGTCCGCCGGGAGCTCCATGTTGGTAATCAGAGCACGTAGGCCTTCCAAGATGGCATCCGAAGGCACCGCCGGCAGGGAAGCTGGCTTCTGTTTCGTAGCGGCGGCCGAAGATTTGTGCCTCCCAGGCATTCCGGAAGTAGCCCGCTAGTGTCACGATCCTCCACCGGTCCGGTAAGGGGGAAAAAAAGTGGGTTTCAGGATGTAAGAGGAGAAGGATTACTCAGGGTCCCTGGAGCTTGAGGCAGGCACGTCTGGTCTGCTTCACATCCGGTCACGCCCCCCCAACCTAAGTAGATTTAAATTCAATATATTCATAAAAAATCCACACTTGGTCCACTAAAATAAAGAATAAAACTCAAATAGAAAAAAAAAGCAAGACAAATTATACCCTCGTCTTGAGCCACAATAAACTTTGCCGCATTACCCTCCAAAATTGTACCAACACAAATTTTAAATAAAACAAGTGTCCATATAAAGTCCTATGTACAGTGAATGCGGAAACTATTCCCAGCGCTTAACTTTTTCCACATTTTGTTATGGTACAGCCTTATTCCAAAGTAGATTTAGTTTAATATTTTCCTCAAAATTCTGCAAACAATACCCCATAATGACAACATGAAAGAAGTTTGTTTGAAATCTTTAAAACAAATTTATCAAAATTCTAAAACAAAAAAAATCCCATGTACATAAGTATTCACAGCCTTTGCTCAATACACCTTTGGCACCAATTACAGCCTCAAGTCTTTGAGTATGATGCTACAATCTTGGCACACCTATTTTTGGGAAATTTCTCCCATTCTTCTTTGCAGGACCTCTTAAGCTCCTTCAATTTGGATGGGGAGCGTCGGTGCAAAGCCGTTCTCACATCTCTCCAGAGATGTTCGATCTGGTTTAAGTCTGGGTTCTTGCTGGGTTACTCAGACATTCACAGAGTTCTCCCGTAGCCACTCCTTTATCTTGGCTGTGTGCTTAGGGTTGTTGTCCTGTTGGAAGATAAACATTTACCCCAGTCTGAGGTCCGGAGCGCTCTTGGAGCAGGTTTTCATCAAAGATGTCTCTGTACATTGCTGCATTCATCTTTCCCTCAAACCTGACTAGTCTTCCAGTTCCTGCTGCTGAAAAACATCTCCACAGCATGATGCTGCCATCACCATGCTTCACTGTAGGGATGGTATTGGCCAAGTGATGTGCAGTGCCTGGTTTCCTCCAGACATGATGCTTGCTTTTCAGGCCAAAGAGTTCAATCTCTGTTTTATTAGACCGGAGAATTTTGTTTCTGATGATCTGAGAGTCCTTCAGGTGCCTTTTGGTAAACTCCAGATGGCCTGTCATGTGCCTTTTACTGAGGAGTGGCTTCTATCTGACCACTCTACCATACAGGCCTGATTGGTGGAGTGCTGCAGAGATGGTTGTTCCACAAGAAAGTTCTCCTTTCTCCACAAAGAAGCGCTAAAGCTCTATCAAAGTGACCATTGGGTTTTTGGTTACCTTCCTAAGGCCCTTCTCCCCGATCACTCAGTTTGGCCGGGCGGCTCGCTCTAGGAAGAGTCCTGGTGGTTCCAAACTTCTAACATTTACAGATGGAGGCCACTGTGCTCATTGGGACCTTCAGTGCTGCAGACATTTTTCACATATCCCCAGATATGTGCCTCAATACAATCCTGTCTGGGAGGTCTACAGACAATTCCTTGGACTTCATGGCTTGGTTTGTGCTTTGACATGCACTTTTAACTGTGGGACCTTATATAGACAGGTGTGTGCCTTTCCAAATCATGTCCAATCAACTGAATTTACCACAGGTAGGCTCTAATCAAGATGTAAAAACATCTCAAGGATGATCAGTGGAAGCAAGATGCACCTGAGCTCAATTTTGAATAAAAAGCAGTGCATACTTATGTACATGCAATTTTTTTTTTCACCTTTTATTTTTAATAAATTTGCAAAGATTGAAAACAAACTTCTTTCATGTTGTCATTACGGGGTATTGTTTGTAGAATTTTGATGAAAAATTGGATTTTTGTACTTACCATAAAATCCATTTCTTGGAGTTCATCGACGGACACAGCACTCAATAAATCATAACTACTTGGTTATGTTGCCTCCTCCAGGAGTAGGACTGGGCAGAAAAAAAAAAACACCTGGCTATACCCATGGGCCATTCTTAGCTTGGTATATAACCCCCCTCTCTGCTCTAGGTAATCCGTTTAGTAGCAAGCAGTATTAGAAGTATCAAAACTCCTTAGAGGGGTGGGTGCTGTGTCTGTCGATTTTACGGTAAGTACAAAAATACAATTTTCTCTTTTGTTCATCAACGGACACAGCGCCCCATAAATCATAACTACTGGGATGTCCAAAAGCAGTGCCAAAAGGAAAATGAGGGGTGGGGAAAATAAACCCATGGCTAAACATAAGTGCCCTTAACCAGGACACAGGAGCCCCGTCTGAAAAAGAAAGGTTTAAAGAAAAAAAAAAACCTCAAGAGGAAACGGCACCTCAAACAGCAGCCTGCAAAACTTTGCGGCCAAAAGAAGCATCTGCAGATGCCAAAGTATCTACCTTCTAGAATTTCGTGAAGATATGCACCGACGACCAAGTGGCCGTCTTGCAAACTTGCGATATTGATGCCTGATGACGGAAGGTCCAAGAAGTATTCAGCGCCCGAGTAGAATGCGCTGTGACAGGGAAAGGAGGAACCTGACCTTTAATGGAATAGGCCTGAGTCCCCATCGGTCTGATCCATCTGGAAATGGTAGCCGAAGAAGCGGCCAGACCTCTTCTTGGTCTGTCCGTAACCACAAAAAGTGGGTCCGACCTCCAAAAGAACTTCGTAGCTGCCAGATTTACCTGAATAAAATGAACCACATCCAAGGTATGCAAAGCAAAGTCTTTGGGATGAGCCAGCTTGTGACACAAGGAAGGCAACACAATGTCCTCATTCAAATGGAAGTCAGAGACAACTTTGGGCAGGAATGATGGACAGAGACGAAGAACCAATTTATCCCTATGGACCATCAAATAGGGACTGCGACAGGATATTTGCCGCCAATTCCGATACCCTGCGGGCCGAGGTAATAGCCACTAAGAATGTCACATTCTGGGATAACGTAGACAAGGGACTCTCCCGAATTTTCTCAAATGTAGGTTTCTGGAGAACTGAAAGCACTTAATTTAAATACCATGGCAGCAAAAGAGATCGTACAGGTGGAGCCACATGTCGAACCCCCTGAATGAAGGTACTTGATGGTACTTGAGGCCAACTTCTGATCAATGCCCCATTGAAGAAAGGTTAATATACGAGCCACAGAAAAGGATTAAGCATGAGTGCCAATCGACTCACACCAAGAAATGTACACTTACCACGTACGATGGTATATCTTGCTGGAGACTACTTCCTCACCTTCACCATAGTAGGGATCACTGATCCAGACAAACCTCTATCCCTCAGTACCTGGCTTTCAATAGCTATGCCATTAAAACCAGTGACTGTAAAGCAAGATGGTAGATTAGCCCTTGGGACAACTGGTCTTCTCTGAGAGGAAGCCCCCAAGGGATGTTTACGGCCACCAGGACTATTGGAAGATCCTCGCTCTTGATTCCTCGCAGGAAGTGTGGAAAAAGCCTGAGCCAAATATAAAACTTGGCTTACTGTGGCCTTTGGGCGCCTGTGGCGTCTGCCAGAGGAACCCGTGATCTTGCCACGAACTTCGGTATCCTCCTGTGGAGCTGAACCTGCTAAAGGAGCTGCATGTAGGACTCTGCAAACCGAACTGTCTTGAACATGGATACCACCAGACTAAGAACCTATATCCAAATCCGGAGAGAGAACTATCTGTGTGACAGCAGCCAGTGAATCACGGCCTGTACTTCCTAAAATTTAGGACTACCCTGGTCAGAATTAGATTTCGACCTAGGTAGTTAAATTCCCTGGACAGGGATAAGGGGGGAACTTGAGTAGTTCGGACATTACCTGAACCTTTGCAAGAATTAAATCCACAGAAGGAGACTCAGGACCTAAAAAACCTGAAAAGAACAAACTTTGCCCCCTTTCTGGGTACCCCCAAAGGAAACATTTCCTGGATCTCCTTGGACGCTCACAACGAAGTCCACAGGGCCGGAAACCAGCAAAGATGCGCCCCCCACCCCAATAATGGGAGAGGGCAGACCTTCATGCTGAAGGGCTCTTGTCTGTGGGTCCAGAAAACCTAGCTCTAGGTTTACCAGACCAAGGATGCTTGGACCCTCCAGGGGAAGATTTTAAACATCTATTTCCTTTACCTGTATTCTCCGTCCCAGAAGCACAAAATAATTTTCTATGTGCTGAGAAGGAGGGCCCCCATCTGCGACAAGGCTTCTTCCCTTTCCAGGAAGAATATGGTAGGAGGGTACTCTTCCCCCCCTCCCCTGGGATGTACTCTTCCCCCCCTCCAGGGTAGCTTTAAACAGGCGATCGCCTTAAAAGGACAGATCAATGAGAGCTTTCTTAGAGGCTTGGTCTGCAGACCAATTCTTAAGCCACAGCACGCGCCTTATCACCACTGCTGAAACAAAGTTTGGACAGCACAGGAGCTGTATTCAAAGCTGCATCACAAATAAACTGCAGCCCATGGACCAACTGGTCCGCTAAATCAACATAAGCAGCGGGGACCTGCTCACCCCCCAGGCCCTGGTGCAAAATCTTTGCCACCAGTTTGGGTCCGAGACACCAGGGCTGAGCCAAAGACTGGCTGCAATGTCTAATCAGCCATAGTAAACATGCTGCGTGCCACAGCCTCCACTTTCCTGTCAGCCGGGTCCTTAAAGGACGGGGATTCCTTTACTGGGATCATGGTAGCTTTGTTCAACCTGGAAACAGGAGGGTCCACCACTGGTGGACTAGTCCACTTTTTTAAAAGTGACTCCTCAAAACGGTAACGTACAGCAAAACGTTTGTGGACCACAAAGGTTAATTTAGGTTGTTCCCATTCCTTACAGGAAAACCTGTCAAAATAAAGCATATAAGGAAACACCTTTTGGAGTGCGAGGTGACCTATGCATGCCAAATGACACAGTCACGTCTGTGGCTACATCAACCACATCCTCCAATGTTAAAGTCTCATGCACTGCAGTGAAAAGTGCATCTATCAGTTTAATTCGCTGCTGTGACCATGGAGGAATCATCCTCACTATCGGATGGATATGGGGGTGTGATATTATAGCCCACCTGGACGGGCCACTTCCACGGCGGCATCAGGATCCGAATCCGATGAGACGGGCTGAGCAGGGAAAGGCGGGGGATGCTTCCTCCTGGGACTTTGCCCATACGCCACTTCCACCCGGGACACTTAAGGACTGCAGGACCACCTTCAGTTCAACCATAGGGTTCCAAGGAACCTGCCACCTCCATGAGGGGGTCAGTGGGGGAGATGTGACCCTGAGGCTCCATAAGGAAAGGAAGACCTTGCAGTACAAAAACCCATCTTTCTCTATCGTTCATTGACAGATGCAGCTCCAAATTCTTCTTAACCATTCGGGTATGCTGCCCCCTACAGGAGTAGGACACTAGGCAGGAAAAAACTTTACCACGCCTATGGGGCAGTTCCCAAGGGCATACACCCACTCACTCTGCTATAGGATTCAGTTTGTTTTTGGGGTTAGGTACCTCAGGCCTAAGAGATTGGTGGGACTTTATGGGCAAGGTGTAGATAGTAGAAATGAGTACAATACTTAGTAAGAATTTGTTTACTGTATGTAAAAAACATATATATATATACAGTATACAATGGTAGTGGTGAGGGGTTGTAGACCCCTGAGTGAGAAGGGTGAGGAAAATGATAGAATAGTGACAGTGTGTAAATAGTGACTTAGGTAAGATAGGAAATTTCTCTATTTCGTTTAAGAGAGTTTTCCTCTTTTTGCGTCCCAACGCGTTTCGGCTCGCTCCTGGAGCCTTTTTCAAGGGTGTAAGTCACATAGTATTCCTGAAATAGTCAGATAGATACTCTCAGTTACATACATTTTGTTTTGCCGCAAGTAGAGATGGAGTTCCCTCATGAAACAGCGAGAGTGTTTCGCTGTTTCATGAGGGAACTCCATCTCTACTTGCGGCAAAACAAAATGTATGTAACAATATTTTATGGAGATACCATTGCTTGATATACCAATCAATAGGTATCACCAATTTGTAACTGAGAGTATCTATCTGACTATTTCAGGAATACTATGTGACTTACACCCTTGAAAAAGGCTCCAGGAGCGAGCCGAAACGCGTTGGGACGCAAAAAGAGGAAAACTCTCTTAAACGAAATAGAGAAATTTCCTATCTTACCTAAGTCACTATTTACACACTGTCACTATTCTATCATTTTCCTCACCCTTCTCACTCAGGGGTCTACAACCCCTCACCACTACCATTGTATACTGTATATATATATATATATATGTTTTTTACATACAGTAAACAAATTCTTACTAAGTATTGTACTCATTTCTACTATCTACACCTTGCCCATAAAGTCCCACCAATCTCTTAGGCCTGAGGTACCTAACCCCAAAAACAATACGACAGGGACGGCGGCAAACCACACACTAATCTATAGGTGGATAATGATCAAACAACCCCCAGAATAGGATTCAGTTTGTTTCTGCCTAGTCAGGAGTAAGGACCTAGTTTCCTGCTGGGACTTCTTCTACATGTTTTTTTTTATGTACAAAGGGAACATTTGGTGTAAATTTTATTTAGCTAGTTATGTTCCAGAGAGAACTACAATTAACAGCCAGACTGGGCATTCTAGATCCTTAAGGTCTCCCAGTCTGGCCAACGAGCTTGTGCAGGTCACAGCTCCGCACTAGGCCTCACCACGATAGAGCCACAATGGACGGGGGCTGGCCTGCCAGTGAAACACCATGCCGGAACGCACATAACCTGGTGCGAACTGAGTCGCAGAGTACCCCTTGGCTGTCAGCACCCCCACCCCAGGTGGAGAGGTAGTCTGTCCGGAGTGGGGCCCGCCCGAATGTCGTGGTATGGTGAGTAGTGTCCCCCATGTCGCTTGAGGTCTCGGGGTGGACACGGGCCCCTCCCCAGGACGGTCGGATCCTCGGGTACCCCCCATTCCCCCTGGCTCTTCTGTATGTGCCAAGGCCGATCTCCCCGCTAGTCATAGGGGGTCCCTACCTCAGTCGGCGATGAGGGTCCTCTGGGGGAGTCGCACTGATGCTGCTATCGAGTGATCTGCTGGGGGGGTTAATCCTGGTGGGGGGTCCCTGCCAGGATTCCCCCAATTCCAAATAATTGCTGGACCACTCAAGGATCCTGGAGGCCGCATGGCATGCCGTGGATGCCGCCATTTTCTTATAGATCGCTCAGCAGCCATTTTTTAGAAGTCCCCATTGAAATGCATGGGCAGCCATTTTGTTGTGGTTTACCAATTGAAATACATTGGGCGGCCATTTTCTCAGTGTCCGTGAACGCTGTACAGCAGGGAGTGGCAAAGCCTTTAGTCTAGTGCTATATAACAAAAACTATCAGCGCAAAAAAATATCAATAGTGAATGGTGCAATAAACAAAATGATATAAAGACCGGCTGCACACACTAAAAGTGTCTAAACCACACAATGTAAACTAAATAAACCAAAAAGTAGTGTTGCGCCAGTCATGTGCACACAGTGTAATAAAACTCAAAATCAGTGTCCATACATGTTCCAATGTCCATACAATCTACAATTTACTCTATAGTGCTGACCCAGGTACTTCCTCTTCCTGTGAGGATAGTTTCTGCACAATTCAGACCAACTCTTCTATCCTTGATATCGGGCGGTGGTGAGTCTATTGGGGGTCCCTGTAGGTTGTTCTCTCACCCTGCTATTGTAGTACTTAGTAACTGGGACTTTTAGTACCGCTGCGGCAGCAGTGTGGGGCCGTTTTTGTCGCAGTATTCTTAAAGTGACACTGCACTGTCCCCGGGTCCATATGGAGTCCCAGGAGCAAGTTTCACCTGCTGATCCATTCCTTGGGGTTGTGTGGACTTCTGGGTCGCAACCCCTGTCTGCTTTAAAGGCGGTTTTGGAAAACCTGGTGTAAAAAGTGGATTTGGTCTTAAAGGAGACAACTAGTAAAAAGCGCCCAATGCCCTCTCCTGCATCCTCGGATTCTGAGATTGATATGGCCGATGCAGCGGCGTGCTACACTGAGGATTCTGCGTATCGCACTCTGATGGTGAGAACAATATATCCTCATCTGCTGCCGTGCAGGAAAACGTGCTGGTGGAGGCACTTGGTGTCAGTACGGGAAACTCTAAAAATGGCGAATGATTCTGCAGCGTCAAGGACACAGGTGTCATTTGGCACACGCAAATCCCCCGAAGTCAGGCAAGGTTTTTCCCTTGTTCTAAACTTTTTGACAAAATTCTCTGAACAGTGGGGGCACCTCAAACACGTTAGTGGTCCCTAATCGCTTTAAGAGGCGATATCCCTTCGCGGACCAATAAACGGACCGTTCCACTGAAGGTGGACCATCCAGTCTCCAGACTAAACAAATCTACTGTGGTCCTGGTGGAGGAGTCTCTGGTCTTTAAAGACCCTGTGGATAGAAGGTTTGAGACTCGGTCTCGCCACCACAGTATCTCACAAAAGTGAGTACACCCCTCACATTTTTTGTAAATATTTTATTATCTCTTCTCCTGTGACAACACTAAAGAAAAAACACTTTGCTACAATATAAAGTAGTGAGTGTACAGCTTGTATAACTGTAAATTTGCTGTCCCCTCAAAATTACTCAACACACAGCCATTAATGTCTAAACCGCTGGCAACAAAAGTGGGTACTTCCCTAAGTAAAAATGTCCAAATTGGGCCCAATCTATCAATATTTTGTGTGGCCACCATTATTTTCCCAGCACTGCCTTAACCCTCTTGGACATGGAGTTCACCAGAGCTTCACAGGTTTCCACTAGAGTCCTCTTACACTCCTCCATGACGACATCACGCAACTGGTGGATGTTGGAGCCCTTGCGCTCTTTCACCTCCTGTTTTAGGATGCGCCACAGATGCTCAATAGGGTTTAAGTCTGGAGACATGCTTGGCCAGTCCATCACCTTTACCCTCAGCTTCTTTAGTAAGGCACTGGTAGTCTTAGAGGTGTGCTTGGGGTCGTTATGTTGGAATACGGCCCTGCGGCCCAGTCTCTGAAGGGAGGGGATCATGCTTTGCTTTGAGGGGACAGCACATTTACACTGTTATACAAGCTGTACACTCACTACTTTACATTGTACTCACTACTTTACATTGTAGCAAAGTGTAATTTCTTCAGTGTTGTCACATAAAAAAAAATAATAAAGTATTTACAAAAATGTGAGGGGTGTACTCACTTTTGTGAGATACTGTACATGTGATAGTGGGCTCAATACTTCAGTCTTCGCTATCACTCTGGTGTCCAAGACCATAACAGAATGGGCAAAGTTACTAAAATGTGACTTGGAAGCAGAACAGCTCCTTTTGGCCCTGGCAGAGCTAACAGACCAGATGGTCAAAGCTTTACTGTTTATATGTGATGCGTCTTTAGATGCGGCCCCACTTGTAGCCAGAGTATCCAAAGTAGGGGGTAACCATTAGACGCATGGTGTGGTTAAAAAGCTGGTCTGCTGACCAGGCTTCTAAAAAGGCTCTATCAGATCTCTCCTTCACGGGGGACCGCTTATTTGGGTCTTCCTTGGATGAACTGATCAAAGGACTCACAGGTGGGAAGAGTACTCTTCTTCCTCAATATGCTAAGGGCAAGTCACCGCGTAATAGACGGGGCCCTTATTTCACAGCACACAGTCAGCCCTTTCGTGCCTCCAGCATGCAGGAGAAAGGATCTAAGCCGTTTGGATCAACTGGGGGTTACAAGAAGACGTGGTCGGGTAAGTCAAGAGCAGGCCCTTCCAGATCTGCAGACATATCTCTGTCCGCATGAAGGGACGTCTGTTTCTTTCCGGAACCATAGACCTCCTTGATTCAGGACAAATGGGTCCATGAACTGATCCTATCGGGTTACAAGATCGAATTCCGATCCAGACCATCGGACAGATTCTTCTCGTCCAATCTACACCTATCTTCAGATCGGTTAAGGGATCTACGAGAGGCAGTACAAAATCTGCTGTCACAAACGGGTGATTGTGCCGGTTCCCTCTCTGGAACGCTTTCAAGGGTTTTATTCAAACCAGTTTACTGTTCCCAGGAACTAAGGAAACATGCGTCCAATTCTGGACCTCAAGGCTCTGAATCCCTTTATGCAGTCACAGAGGTTTTGAATGGAGTCTATTCGCACGGTAGTGGCGTCCCTACACCAAGGGGACTTTTTGGCCTCGATCGATCAAGGACACATATCTGCACATCCTTATTTACGCTGGACACCAGTGTTTTCATCGCTTCGCGGTAGGAGAGGAACAATATCAATTTGTGGCGTTACCCTTTGGTCTCACCTCCACCCCCAGGGTCTTCTGCAAAGTGTTGGCTTCGGTATTGGCATTACTGCAACAGCGGAGGATTGCCATACTAGGGTACCTGGACGATTGCCTCTTAAGGACAGACACCCACTCTGTTCTGGTGGGCGATCTGTCAATCACAATACGGACTCTACAAGAGTTCGGTTGGACCATCAATTTCACAAATTCTGCTCTGGTCCCAACCTCCGAATTGCTTTATCTGGGACTGACTCTGGACTCATCCTCTGCGATGGTGTTTCTCCCCCCCCCCCCCCCCCGCAGAGTATCTGCATGGGTGGCGCTATCCTGCCGTTCACCTTATCTGGTGGTCCACAGAGATAAAGTGGTACATCGACCTAATCAGTGGTTTCTTCCTAAGGTGGTTTCTAATTTCCATTTGAATGAAGACTTTGTGCTGCCTTCACTCTGTCCTAAGCCCAAGCATCCCAAGGAAATTTGCCTTGCATTCTTTGGATGTGGTTTGGGCAATTAGGGTTACCTGGCGGTTACGGAGTCTTTCAGGAAGTCAGACTCTCTCATGAAAGGACCTCAAAAGGGTTTGGCTGCGTCTGCTGTGACCATATCCAGATGGATCAGGCAGATGGTGGTACAGGCTTATTCAATTAAGGGTCAGGTTCCTCCTATCCCTATGAAGTCGCATTCTACTAGAGCGCTGAGTGCCTCTTGGGCTTTTCGCCATCAGGCGTCCGTAACACAAGTTTCCAAGCGGCAACTTGGTCGTCTGTGCACACGTTCACAAAATTCTACAAAGTAGATGTGTTTGGCATCCTCCATTGCTTCTTTTGGCCACAAGGATTTGCAGGCTGCTTTTTTTTAAAAGAAAATGTTTTTCTTTCTTTGACAGGACATGTTGTTTCTTAGGTGAGCTCCAGTTGTTCCTAGTTGAGCTCCATGTTACCAGTTGTTCCTGGTTGAGCTCCATGTTACCTGGTTCGCTAAGTTTGGCCTTTGGGAATTACGTTCTTTTCTGCGTTGTTTTCCCACCCCTCATGCAAATACTGCTTTGGGACGTCCCAATGGTTAAGAAGAATATGTAGCTGTCTGTCAATGAACGATAGAGAAAACTGGATTTTTGACTGACAGTAAAATTCTTTTCTCTGAAGTTTGACAGACGCAGCACCTGCCCCTCTATTTCTGAGTGGGTTGGGTTTGTTATTTGTATTATTCTGATACTGCTTGCAACAAAACGGAATCCTATAGCAGAGTGAGTGGGTGTATGCCCCCAGGGACTGCCCCATAGGCGTGGAAGCGTTTTTTTTCTGCCTAGTGTCCTACTCCTGTAGGGGGCAGCATAACCCAATGGTTAAGAAGAATATGGAGCTGCATCTGTCAATGATCTTCAGAGAAAAGGATTTTGCCTTAAGTCAAAAATCCAGTTTTTGCCACCACCACAGGATCCCCCCAAGGTTCAGGATACTTATCAAAAGAGAGAGAGATAACAGGGACCCCCCCCCCCCAAGGACTTACCCTACCGATCGGAGGAGCGCTGAGGATTCAGACCCAGCATCGCCATCGACACCATCCCTGTTCATATGTCCCGGGCACAGAAAGAGGAAACTGAGGAGGAAGAGGAGAGGCTTCAGTCATCTCCCGGACTAAGGGAAATTGGCCACTGTGATATCAGGCTACACAAACATGGTCGCCAGCTAGAGACCAGCCAGACTAAGGAAAAATGGCCACCATCAGCTACAGATGCTGAAACATGCTGCCAGGATCTTTTCTGCGCCCTCTGCAATGCTGCCTCCTCTGCAAGGGGACCCCCCCCCCCCGAAGGTAGGACACACGTTAGAGTAGACTTCGCTGCACACTATGCACAGGTGTCTGCACTGGGACAACCCTGCACTATACCCACACTGCAAACAGTAGGGCATGCACCTAGGGGTCTCCTACACTGGGACCCCTCCAACCTACCATGGCAGGATGCACATTATCCAAGGACTCTTACAGAGTGGGGATAGCGGGGGAGACCCCAGGGGTCGCCGCTGCATCCTCTGCCCTGGGACCCCCACCAGACTCCAGGTCCAGACAGGGGTGAAAGGGAGTGGGGGGAAGCCCAGCTCACTGAGGGATTTTAGAATGGGAGGAGGGAACTGTCCCTGGAGGTTACCTGCGCCCACCCCAAAAAAAAACGCTGGGGGGGGTTGGGGGGGGACTGTACTTACCCTTCCAAGGTGCGGGTAACACTCCAGACAGAATCCTTGCCACCGAAGTAGGGGAGCTGTCAGCAAAGGGACCTCTGCAATTCAGACCCAAGCCCGGTCAAATGCAAGACATTTAACTCGCGGGCCAGCCTCTGTCCGTGAGGCTTAGTCGCGGCCGACCTAGCGCATAGCTGTGGTCTGCACTCGCTTGCTGGCTGAAGGGGGGACCACTGGATCAAGATTATCCAGCCCGTCCCCCAGCCCCGCAGTTGATTGTAAATCTCCCAAGAGAAAAAAACAAAAAGAGATGTAAGGAAGGAGAAAAAATTGCTAGAGCCAGAGATCCCAGCTGGGAGCCTAGGTCCTTACTCTTGACTAGACAGATTAAAACTAATTACCTAGAGCAGAGAAGGGGGTTATATACCAAGCTGAGAACGGCCCATGGGCGTAGTAAGGTGTTTTTTGTTCTGCCTAGTCACACTCCTGCAGGAGGCAACATAACCCAGTAGTTATGATTGATGAAGCGCTGTGTCTGTCGATGAATTAAAGCGAAAAAATTAATTGAATCCATTTTGGAATAAGGCTGTAACATAAAATGTGGAAAAAGTGAAGCGCTGGGACTGTCTTCCGTATGCACTATAATGCAAGAAAGTGTCTTACTTCTAATGCTGAAAGAAGACACTTAGAAGACGACTCCCATAACACAATTTTCACCACCAAAAGCACCAGAGACTCTTTCCAGAACATTGGAGAATTCAGGAGGTCAAGCCACGCTTGTGTATGGAAATTCCCATACTGGATCCGTGAAACCACTATCCATACTTTTACCTTGCTTTTCTCCAGTTTTTCTACAAATTTTTGGCCTTTACCTTATAGCAACTCTGTCAATAGTTTAAAATTGCTCAGTCAAGGTACGCTGTAAAAGAGTGTAAATACTCACTCCTGCTATTCGTATGCTGCTGCAATCCTAACAAATTTTCATGTGAAATGTACAGGGAAACCATCACCTTCGGGAGTGTCAATATCCTGGGTCTCTTGTGTCTCAAGATCCCTGAAACACCAAGCAAGCTATTGGGTTTATAAATTCTTACCTCCTGTCCCTCACTACTGGCCTGTTACTGTAGTGAAAAGCATCACTGGCTATTTGTGAGGCAGGAGATGGGAGGCCAGAAACCAAAACCATGGTTGTTCGTATCTTTACCCTAGAAGTATGCTTGATATGCAACCATCTGGAGATGCCTGGTAAATAGTGTGACAGTTAACTTGATGTTTAGTGTCTACAGGTACACTTTAACCACTCCCCACCCGCCATATAGCAGAACGACGGCCAGAAAGTAGTTAAGTTATCCTGACTGGGCGTCATATGATGTCCAGCAGGAAAAGCCGCTTGCACACACGCGCGAGAGTGCGCAGATCGGTGGTGCAGTGTGTCACTCTGACACACCGCATCTCCGATCCCAGTAAAGAGCCTATGCCGTTGGCTCCTTACCATGTGATCAGCTGTGACCATTTACAGCTGGTCACATCGTAAGCAGGAAGGGCCGTTTATCGGTTTCCTCCATTAGCACTGACAAGGCGCGGGTAGAGGAGAGCCGATCAGAGACTCTCCTGACGGGGGGTCTGCACTGATAATCAGCAAATTGATTATCTGTGCAGACCCATCAGGGATGCCAATCAGTGCCCATTAGTAATGCCTGTCAGTGCCTCATCCGTGCTGCCTATTAGTGCCGCCCATCAGTTCCCATCGTTGTCGCCTATCAATGCCACCAACAGTGCCCATTAGTGCCCATCAATGTTGCATATCATTGCCACCTATCAGTGTTTACATATTAGTGCCTCATCATCAATGCCACCTCATCAGTGACTATTGGTGCCCCTCAGTGCAGCCTTATCAGTGCTCGTCAGTGCAGAAGAAAAAACTTACTTATTTACAAGATTTAAAAAAAAAAAAAAAAAAAAAGAAAAACTTTTTATTTGTTTAGCAAAAAAGAAAAAACCCAGAGGTGATCAAATACCACCAAAAGAAAGTGATATTTGTAGGAAAAAAAATGATACGAATTTTGTTTGAGTACAGTGTTGCATGACAGCGCAATTATCATTCAAAGCGTCACAGCGCTAAAAGCTGAAAATTGGCCTGGGCAGGAAGGGAGTGAAAGTGCCCTGTATTGAATTGGTTAATATGTGTTAACTTTGAAATGAACACCCTGAGACAGTCCTATTCAGGTATACTTATCATTCAGGAGAAAAATGTACCCCTTGTCTGCCTGCACTGCAGTCTTAGAAGTAAGGACTTCACACCACACATAATTACTGTCAGAAGGCTGAGCCAATTCTACTATTAATCATTTGGTTACCTTTTTCCAATTCATTTTAGGATCGGGACTTTCTAGAAGATGAGCAGCTTTTCCTAGAAGCTTTAAAGAAAACGAACTCTCAGACTATCCAAGGATGTTAAATGAATGCAAGATGTCAGCTTGCCTTGTATCTCAAAGAGAAATCCCTAGTATTATGTATTTATATTTTTTTTATACATTTTTTTTTATGCCTGCTCAATAAAAAGTCATGCTATAATTCAGCATTCTTAAAGAAGCCTAAACTGAATTTTTTATCAGATTGGGGGAACATTATAAAAAAAGGTTATTAGATTAGCCTATAATGTATACTGCTATGCTATGTAAATGGTTTGCACCTGCAAAGTAGGGCCAGAGATGGCTTTAACCACTTCCCACCCAAGGATGTTCCTGTACATCCTTGGGTTTCAGTGGCTATACCGGGATAATTCCTGCACCTACAGGCATCATCCCAGTACCGTTGTTTTCAGACGGCAATTCTTTACAATGCAGAAGTGATCCGAATGGCTAATTAGCCACTCGATCACTTCTGCGGGTGGCGGAAAGGGGTCCCACCCCCCTCCCGCCGCTGCTCCTGGGCTCACCAGTCCCATCACGGAGGCTGTACAGCTGCCCTGTACAGAGAGAGAGGAACTGATGTAGTTCCCCTCTCTCTGTAACCCTGGAAACCGGGAGCGATTAGTAATTAGTCACTTCCGGTTCTGCCCCTTTGTTTACCTGGCCACCAGCGGCCAAGAAAGCAGCAATCAGACCGATCTCGGTCTGGTCGGCTGCATAGGGGGCCAGAGAAGAGATTTGGGGTCTAATAGACTCCAAATCTCTCTATAAGGAGGACCTGTCCCGACCTATGCTGTCACAAGGGATGTCGTTTATCCCTTGTGCTAGCAACAAAGTAAGTACAAAAAAAGTGTAAAATAAAAAATTTCCCCATGCTTCTTCACAAATGCGAATGCATACGTTACTCCCACACACATATGTACACAGTGATCTCACCACACGTGAGGTATTGTTGCGAAGAGCAATAATTCTAGCACCAGACCTCCTGTGCCACTCTAAACTGGTAACCTGTAAAGGTGTTTAAAGCATCGCCTATGGAGAATGTTAAACACTGTAGTTTTCCTCCATTCGATGGGCAGACACAATTTTAAAGCTTGACATGTTGGGTATCTATTTACTCAGTGGTAACATCATCTTTCACATTATACAAAAAAATTGAAAAAAATTGGGCTAACTTTATTGTTTTTTTTTATTTTTATTCACGAATGTTTTGGGGGTTCTAAGTAATTTTCTAGCAAAAGAAAGTAGATTTTTACATGTAGGAGCAAAGTTTTAGAATAGGCTTCGGAAGGAGTTGGTTCAAGTGGCTCTGAAGGCAGAAGGTTTTTTACCTTAATGCATGTGTACAGGCACCCCCCTTCTCTTATACTTACCCAAACCGGATATTGATCCAGCAACATGCACATGATAGTGTAATGTGCCACTCGCGCCACTAGGTTTTTATGTTCTTTTAGTTTTAAGCCTGAGGGATAAGCATCTGTTTCAAAAAAACCCTAAGGGTAAATAAACAATAGAAAAAAATATACAAACAGCGCTAAATCCTTTCATCCAATATCACTGTATATATAATTATTAACTGTGTATATCTTCTAAAATATATTTGTGCAAAGTAGCATTTAAATTATCAGTAGTAAATTATTATAAAGTGCTTCAGTTTTGTGCTTACAGCCAATGTAAATGTGCTTAGTATGCGCAATCCATGTGCAAATTGCCAATAATATAAAGTGCAAGGTATAATGTGCAAAATATAATAACATATAGTATAATATTGAATTCAAATCACTTATTATTCAATATACAGGCTTCATACACATTTTAACCAATAAAATTCCATGACTTTTCCATGACTTCACGTAAATATTCATGACCTAAAGTTTCATGAAATGTCTATGTAAAATCCATGTCACACCCAGCATATTTTTACTAAAATAAATGACAATCTTTGTAGTGTACAATACCTCTGCAGTTAGGGTTTCGTTTCTGGATACAGCGCGACTAAAAATGGTCCCTTGTTTTACAGTGGATGAGATGGAAGCACCACTGCCGCAGCTGGGAGCGGGTGTCACTTCGAGCGCACGGGTGAAAAAGCTGAGAACTCTGATGTAGGGGGGACTCTGGTGACCAAAGACCACTTTCCACAGAGTGAATGCACTAAGGAAGGGAGGGGGGGGGGTCCGGATACAAGAAGGAACCTTTATAACAGTGCCCCCTTAAATCAGTGACCCCCCCCCCCTCAGACTGGCCGGGCAGCACTGTCACTGACCTCCTCTTAGGTGCACCATGCTCTGTTTTTTTCCTGTAGTCTCCTCTCCCCAGTCCACACATAGACATCTGACTTCTCCTGTGATCCCCATCCCGACAGCACTCCCACTTTTGACTCCTCTCCAGACCCCCTCAGACTGCAGACATGATAAAAGACAAGAGATGGTCAGAGATTACGGACATGATAGAAGAGATGGTTAGAGGCTGTGGACATGGTACAGGAGGTGGTCAAAGGCTGCGGACATGGTACAGGAGATGGTTAGAGGCTGCGGACATAATACATGAGGTGGTTAGAGGCTTGCAGGGGGGTTGGAAGGCGCAGGGGAGCGGAGAGCACTGGGGGGGGGGGCAGGCAGGGAAAACCAGGGGGGATGTAGAGCACAGGGGGAGGGGGGGAACTGGAGAGCACTGTCTGGGGGGGGCAGGAAATCACTGAGGGGGAGCCAGGGGGGGGGGGGACTAAGAGCACGGAGGGGGCTAAAAGAGCACTTAGGGGGGCCAGCAAAGGAAGTTGTATAGGAGGGGGATGGGGCAGCTGCATATAGAGGAATTTAACTTTCCATATTCCTAGTGCAGCTTCTGAGAGGAGGAGAAACAACATTCAGTGACATGAGGAATATGAAAGTTCAATTCCTCTCTATGCAGCTGTCCCATCCCATCCCCCTCCTATCCAGCACACGAGACTCCTCACTGACATTCCACAATAGACTCCTCACTGACATTCCACAATAGACTCCTCACTGACATTCCACAATAGACTCCTCACTGACATTCCACAATAGACTCCTCACTGACATTCCTCACTGACATTCCACAATATACTCCTCACTGACATTCCACAATAGACTCCTCACTGACATTCCTCACTGACATTCCACAATAGACTCCTCACTGACATTCCTCACTGACATTCCACAATAGACTCCTCACTGACATTCCACAATAGACTCCTCACTGACATTCCACAATAGACTCCTCACTGACATTCCACAATAGACTCCTCACTGACATTCCTCACTGACATTCCACAATAGACTCCTCACTGACATTCCTCACTGACATTCCACAATAGACTCCTCACTGACATTCCACAATAGACTCCTCACTGACATTCCTGACATTCCACAATAGACTCCCCACTGACATTCCTTCTGCCGCTGCCTTCTTCACACAGATGCGGGCGGCCCGATGGACACCGGCCTGACACCCCCCCCCCCCCCCCAGTGCGGAGATGCGGGTGGCCCCGCGGACACCGGCCTGACACCCCCCAGTGCACGCGCCCCCCCCCCCTCGCTGGTACGTCCCTGAGAGCGGGACAGTATAGCCACGATTTCTTATTTTCAGTTTCAGCGGATCAATCCGCCGCAGAGTTCCAAGCCTGTCACAGTCTATTCATATTGAAGAGACCAGTGATCAGGCTTCAGCTGTGCGCTGCGGCAGATTAATCCGCCTAAACCCGAAACACAGAAAATAGTCCCACTTACTGTCCCCGCTCCCACAGAATACAGGGGGCCCCAAGACAAAAATAAATAGTTGCACAACACAATTCCATGACTTTTCCAAAACTTAGTAAGTTTTCCCATTTTCCAGGACTTTTCCAGTCCTGGAAAGTGTCATGTCAAAATCCCACTTTTGACATGACACTTTCCAAATGAAATGACTTTTCCAGGATTTTCATGACCGTACGAACCCTGTATATATATTAGAAGGTGCTTTCTTGAGGTGATCTGGAGTGGGTGTGCAGGTGAGGAATCTTGTGCTCCCCTCTCAATACAGCCCGCACTTACCAGAGCTAAATACCCCTACAGGGGTGGCCAGAAACGTTGAAAAAAGAAGAGGGTTTTTTTCTGTGCCTGCCCTTGTAGCCTGGCTCCTGCTAGAACATTAATATCTTGTTCCTGTTTCAAGAAGCAGCTTTCATTGCTCAATGTGATGTCATCACAAGCATTCTTCCTTTATATATGACCTGGGATTACCTTCTATTACCCTTGGGATACCGATGTCCATTGATGTTTATGAGCCTAAATTGCACCCCTGAGAGATGATCTGAGAGAAGGACCACAGCTAAGGTTATCAGGGTCCAGGACCCCTGCCATACGGGAGTGAACCCAAATATTAACTACAAGCTGGCCACTCCTGTAGGGGTATTTAGCTCTGGTAAGTGCGGGCTGTATTGAGAGGGGAGCACAAGATTCCTCACCCGCACACCCACTCCGGATCACCTCAAGAAAGCACCTTCTAATATATATATTTTTGGACTTTGCACTTAACTACTTATGGACCTTTTTAAATGTTAAATATTAATTTAATCACCTATTGATTTATCAATTTTCACCGTCCAATTTTTTCCTTGATATTTTCTTGCTGAGCCACAAGTTTGTGGATACAGTGAATCTTCACACCTGTTACTTTAATATTTTGTTCCTTCATATTGTTGCACAAGTTTGTGGATTTTGCCATTTTTCACATTTGTCACCTTAACACCAGAATTGTAGCATTTGCACTTTGTCTATATTTAATTTATATATTTTTTTAAAAACCCACCAATATTACCATCAGAATAATCTATTTAATCTTATCCAGAAAATTTTGCACCACCACTCAGCACTTTATTTATTTGAGCAACTTTGATATATTTATTATCAGCATCTACCTGTTTAAAATTACCACTTGTCACTTTATTGCACTATTTGCACGTGATATATATGCCCTTTGTATATATGGTTCATGTGATACAATTTTTTTAATTACTTGTGATGAATATGTTGGTAGCAGGATTTGGATGACATTTTATTTACATACTACACCTTCATTGCTATAACATAGGCAGCGCCAATCACTTCACACACCCCCTAAACCTATTTACTATATATCCCTATTAGGGCTATATTCTGAAGTGGGCCGCAGCCTGATCCTTAAATCTCTTTCCTTAGCGCGGATTCTCTCTCCTTTTTTATACTATCTTATCAAAATTGGTTAAGAAACAATTTAACTTCAACAGTCCACAGTCATCATATTCATGGTCTATGCATGTGTTTCTCCAATGCAATGCCATACAACAAACATGAGTAATAAACTTACCCTAGGTCTAGCTGTAGACACTGGAATAAAGCTCTCAAAAAGGATCCCGAAAGGGAGAGGACTTCCTTGCTTCCAATGTTGGGCAACAGAGGTAGTAATGGAAATAAAGGCTGTGGATTCTATGTGATGGTTCTGGAGTTCAACAGAAATCCACCAAGCCCCAAAGTCGGGGGACAGGGAAAGAGGGAGGGGGGGGGGGAGGAAGTGGAGAGAGAGGGGGTTTGTGCCAGCACAGGGGAGACAAATCCCCAAAGGGGGGGGGGGGTATTCTAGTGTAGTGCCACTTAAATGAAGGCCTGGTGAGCGGCAAGTCACACGATCCCCAGCATTTGTCCCTCAAGGATCCCCACTAAAGGGCAGGCAAATAATGGGGAAACTTCGCAGGAGCTGAAAAATAAGAGAGGGGAGAGTATACAGATATCAACTATTGTCATCAGAAGAGAAGAAAAGGGTCCATCAAAGAAGGTCTCCATTATAAATGCTTACCCAGTTCCCCAGGTGTCAGGAGTGCAAGCAAATACTCGGATGAGCGATACATTCACTCTCCCAGGATCAAATGGTAGCCAGAGCAGTCTGGGAATAGGGCCGCTCCTTATATACTCACCTAAATTGGACTCACCTGTAAGTTGGGATAGTCAGTTTGTTTGGAGGAGAGACTAACTATCCCCATCTGGTCAATCGAGGGTGGAGATAAGCAATGGAAGCGGTGTATTCTAATCGAGATATTCCCCCTCCCCCCAGTATGTGTGTGTGAGAAGACATATTCACTCTATTTAATGAGGAACATCCCACAGCGCCTGCTAGGACCCCCCGGCCCAGCGGCGTCCGGCACCACCGCACAACAATGTGCTTGGTCATGTCAAACTTCGCCGGGCCGCCGACACGCAGAAATGCACTCCTGTATGACTTTCGGCGGAAGTGAAACGCAAACAAGGGAAGGCGCGCTGGGCGCGTCATCACTTAGCGCCAGCAAGAAGGCGGGGCCTGCATTTAATATGCCGAAACCATGTACGAGGACACCGGACGGTCTTTGCGTGACGGTGGGACAAAACCGCAAGGAAAAGGGGTGCAACAGCCATCCACGGCCACCACACTGGCCCACTCTGTTGGTTGATGCCATATACAGCATTTGGATGTGGTCGTTCATCAATTCCCCCCTGCATCTTGCACCTACTAAGAATCACATTAAATATTAATCACAGAAAGCTACACCCGGGAAGCCAATCCATATAGCCTCAAGGGATTCCCCTGATAGTGTGTGAGGATCAAAAATGCGATTCCTACACAAATCATCTCAGTATCCAAATTTTCTATATGGATAACAATGGTAGTAATAGAAAGAGAAGAAATAAAATATGTAGCGCTAAAACATTATGAACAAAGTCCATAAATAAAGTCCATTTCCACCAGTGATATTGCACGGCACCAATTTGCAGTAAAGTGAAAGGAATCCACCACCAAAAGGAGTGTTCAAAACACGCTTACCAGATAGTTATGTATATTGGGCCTTGAACTATCATAGAACTGCAACACACTCGGTGACGAATTGGACCGGACCTCTTCACAAAGATGAATCCCAGAATTGATACCTTGACTGTATACCTTAAGGGAGCCACTCAAAAGAAGGAAATAAAACCCCTCATAGTGCAGTAATTTCCATAAACTTTATTGGATGTAAAGCAAAGATATATAGCACTCACATTTGAGAAGGGTATAGTGTGCAAATCACACGCCGACCTGCGTGGTTCCAAATCAGTTAGCAAGGTTGCAGCCAATGTCCTCTACTGCATGTAGGCGTCCAGCAAGGGCGGCCCGACGTGGCATTTCGTCACATATGACTGACGTCTTCAGGGGCGTGGCCCCTCTGCTGAAGTACACCTATTTATGTCCATAAAGACGATCCAATTGGCTGGCTACAGCCCGGAAGCGGAAATCACCATCATGTGTCCCGCGACCCGGAAGTCTAACTGGCTAGCTACAACCCGGAAGCGGAAATCGTCATCATACGTTCCGCGACCCGGAAGTCTAACTGGAAACAGGAAGCGGAAGTCGCTGTCATACGTCCCGCGACCCGGAAGGTAAATAGAGCTCTGTATACAGGAAGGGAGTCACAATTCAATGTGTTCCGCCCTCCCAGAGAAAAATATGTCACCAAGAGTTTAAAAAGGCCGAAACTGATGATGACAAATAAATAATAAAAATTATTATGCACAATACAATCTAATCTGACCCCAAAATCAACTCCTAGAGGCAGATTATCTGTCGCAATATATGACAATGGCGCCACCTTGTGTTCAGATTTGGAACCTACAAGTACTACATATCGATTAAAACAACGCTAAAAAAAAACACTAAAATCATACCCAATACATTAATTACAATACACATATCAATTTAAAACAGCTTCATACAACCCAAATATAAAAAAATATAAATAAAGTGAATGGGCCATCAAGAATTTGCTATAAAAGCGTTAATATCCCACTCGATGTACAGTCCGTATGGTGTGTAGGATTTTAATCGATAAATCCAGGCTGTCTCCAGTTGGGACACCCCACGAGTAAGATTGCTCCCCCTCCAGTTAGGAGTAAATTTATCGATCCCCAAGAATAGTGTGCCCGTAGGGTCCCTATTGTGACACTCGTCATAATGACGGTACACACTATGCTTGGGGAAACCGCTTAAGATATTAGTGATATGCTCATTAAGGCGTACCCTCAACATCCTCGTGGTGCGACCCACGTACTCCATCCCGCACGGGCACCTAATAAAGGTATACCACATATCTCGTGGTGCAAGTGATGAATGGTTTTATTTTATGTGTGAGTTGGGTCACGCGAGTCACAAACATTTCACTTTTCTTTCGGCCCGCAGTATTGTATTTGCAGACGCTACAGGACCTGCATGGGAAAAATCCACACATATTTTGAAAAAAGGAAACCCGTTTGGGGGGGTTCCGAATATTCGGCGCCACCTGCAATCTCAATGGGGAGACACCCCTAAAGATCACAGGTGGCTTGTCGGGCAGAACGGGGCCCAAAACACTATCAGTTTTAAGGACATGCCAATGCTTCCGTAACATATTTTTTACTGAAAAATGTTGGGTAGAATAGGTAGAGAAAAAAGCGTGCTGGTAGGTATCATCCTTGGTTTTTACCCTAGGTACCAGTAGATCATCCCTATTCCGTGCACTTGCACGTGCAAGAGCCACATCCAATTCTACCTCTCCATACCCCTTCTCCAGGAATTTGGATCTCAAAGAGGATGCTTCTTTAAGGAAGTCCTCATATCTGGAGCAGTTTCGTCTCAACCTCAAGAACTGACTGACAGGAACGGATCTCAGCCAAGATGTTTGATGACAGCTGGAAATATCAATAAATCCGTTCCTCTCAGTAGTCTTGAAGTAGGTCGAGGTGATTATTTGCCCTTCTACCACCTTAATGTTAAGATCTAAGAAATGGATTTCCTCCCTACTCCATTCAAAGGGGAGTATGATGCCTTTATTGTTAACATTTAGGTTGGCCATGAATGACTCCAGGGATGCTTGATCACCGTCCCAAAGGAGGAGGATGTCATCGATGTACCTGCGCCAAAGCACTAGCTCCCGCCCAGGTACATCACGAACGACATCCTCCTCCCATTTGGCCATAAATAGTTTGGCCATACTTGGCGCATATTTAGCGCCCATAGCCACTCCTCGACTTTGACGATAATAAGTCTGATCAAACCAAAAATAGTTGTGACTCATCGCAAAGTCGAGGAGTGACATAAGGAAATCTCGCTGCAGGCCATACTTAATATCCTACGAGAAAAATATATCACAGCGCAAACAATAGTGTATGATAGTAAAGTGATTACGTTCTACTCAAAAAAACTCATAAAGTGCACCGTGCAATAATGTGCAAAAAATGGGGTGTAGTGCACTTCCGGTCTACGTCCTAGCGATACGTCACTTCCGGTGCGGTGGAACGCACGCCGAAACCACGGGGCGTTCTAGCGGCACCTGCTACCAGGAAGGACGAGAATTTTAACCTATATGCCTTTAACTTAGCAACGAAATGTGAGTTTATTTTCATTATTTGCACAATAAAAAACCTTCTATCGGATTTACACTATATGAGCATCCTTTTCTCCAATACATGTATCGGGGCATTTACATCTGTGGAGATACATTCGCCTTGGAGGAGTTGTAATAGCCGGTTCCTTACTAGGACATAAGCCTTGTCGATCTCTATTGCTATACAGCATAGGGGTCACCATTGTCCGGTAAGTGAACACCCAAAGGGGGAGGTCCGGCACTGGCTCACTGCACCACAAAAGATTGCATGTTTTGTGCACTTTCTTCCTGGCACTCCAGCACCTTTGTGAGACATTTTTTGGGACTGTGTACATCTTATCATCTACTGAGATCTTAAACAACTATTACATCTGGACTGGCACTTTATATTTATATATTTTAATTATATTTATATAGTATATGTTTACATGGTTTCTACACCCCATTTTTTGCACATTATTGCACGGTGCACTTTATGAGTTTTTTTGAGTAGAACGTAATCACTTTACTATCATACACTATTGTTTGCGCTGTGATATATTTTTCTCGTATTTATGAATTTTGGGTTACCACTATTTATGAACAGCTGCATTCTAGAAATTTTAAATATTGTCATTAGTTAATTCACTTATCTTTGCGCTGTATTTGCACTGCACTTCATACTTAATATCCTGTTTCAGATAGTATTCTACCGCCTCTCTCCCGTCATCGTGTGAAATGATCGTATACAACGATGAAACGTCGGCGGTAGCCAATATATACGAGTTCTTCCAGTTTAAACTGTTCAACTCGTTGATGACCTGCATCGAGTCCCGTAGGAAAGAAGGAGTCTTTACAACAAGAGGTTGCAAAAAGTTATCAATATATCTCCCCACCCGGGCTGTAACGGAATCAATCCCGCCGATAATAGGTCTCCCGGGTGGGTTGATCGGATCTTTATGCACCTTCGGTAAATAGTATGCCACAGGTGTTCTCGGTGCCGAAAGGTACCAGAAAGAGTTTCTCCTTCTTAGTGAGCAACTTATTCTGGAATCCATACTCGACCAAGGCACTCAATTCCTTTTTATATTTGATAGTAGGGTTTCCTGGTAAAACCTCATAGGTACCCCTATCAGACAGTAGTCTACACATTTCCTTGTTATAAGCGGTGGAATCTAAAATAACGCCTCCACCGTTATCGGCCGGCCGTACCGTTATATCCTCCCTATCCTTAAGGCGATCCAAACCCTTCTTAAACATGAGATTGGTGCCAGTACTCTTGATCTTCAGGGAATCAATATCCCTGGCCATCAAGTCTCTGAACACCTTAAGCGAAGGAGCCAATGTACCAGGGGGATTGACGGTGGAGGCATTGGAAAAAGTAGTAGACTTAACTCCCATGACATATTCTGTCCTGGGGTTCAATGGATTAATGAGCAGATGTCTCTTAATACTCATTTTTCTAACAAACTTATGCAAGTCAATGAATGTATCAAATTTGCTCAACTGTTTAGGAGGAGCATATTTCAGCCCATGGTTTAAGACAAATTTCTCTTCGTTGGATATGTATGCCGTACTTAAGTTAAAGAGACCTGCATCTTTAAGAACCGCCTCTTTTTTCTGTCTAATCCTCCTCCCCCCTCTAGTCCCTTTTACATTTTTTCCTCGCTTCCCTTTGGGGGTGTCCTGACGAAAAAAAACTGATTAGAGTTTTGGTTGTGGGCACCACCACGAGGGAAGAATTCACTGTTAGGGGGACCATAATTATACCCATGCTGTGTATAATCTTGATGCGGATGTCCCTGGAAGTTGGTGGTATGAGGGGGCTGCACCCAGCCACCCCCATTATTACCAAACCTCTCCAACTCAGGAAGAGGCCTTGTCATGTACCTCCCAGGTGAATCAGCATCTCTGTTTAGGGGTTCAAATCTGTTATTATTATATATCAGACTGTTATGTTGAGGTGGCGGTGGGCGACCTTTACCTCTACCTCTACCCCGACCTCTCCCACGTCCAGCGGACACCCATTGGGTGGTCTGGGGTTTAGGCGAGGAGGGGGCTGGAACTCTAGCAGTAACTTCTTTAGGTCTCACCACCAAAGGAACGCTAGATACCTCCATGTCTTTGTTCATAATGTTTTAGCGCTACATATTTTATTTCTTTTTTGTTATAACGTGGGAGAGGTCGGGGTAGAGGTAGAGGTAAAGGTCGCCCACCGCCACCTCAACATAACAGTCTGATATATCATAATAACAGATTTGAACCCCTAAACAGAGATGCTGATTCACCTGGGAGTTACATGACAAGGCCTCTTCCTGAGTTGGAGAGGTTTGGTAATAATGGGGGTGGCTGGGTGCAGCCCCCTCATACCACCAACTTCCAGGGACATCCGCATCAAGATTATACACAGCATGGGTATAATTATGGTCCCCCTAACAGTGAATTTTTCCCTCGAGGTGGTGCCCACAACCAAAACTCTAATCAGTTTTTTCGTCAGGACACCCCCAAAGGGAAGCGAGGAAAAAATGTAAAAGGAGGGACTAGAGGGGGGAGGAGGATCAGACAGAAAAAAAGAGGCGGTTCTAAAAGATGCAGGCCTCTCAGGCCTCTTTAACTTAAGTAAGGCATACATATCCAACAAAGAGAAATTTGTCTTAAACCCTGGGCTGAAATATGCTCCTCCTAAACAGTTGAGCAAATTTGATTTATTCATTGATTTGCATAAGTTTGTTAGAAAAATGAGTATTAAGAGACATCTGCTCATTAATCCATTAACTCCCATGACATATTCTGTCCTGGGGTTTAAGTCTACTACTTTTTCCAATGCCTCCACCTTCAATCCCCCTGGTCCATTGGCTCCTTCGCTTATGGTGTTCAGAGACTTGATGGCCAGGGATATTGATTCCCTGAAGATCAAGAGTACTGGCACCAATCTCATGTTTAAGAAGGGTTTGGATCGCCTTAAGGATAGGGAGGATATAACGGTACGGCCGGCCGATAAGGGTGGAGGCATTGTTATTTTAGATTCCACCGCTTATAACAAGGAAATGTGTAGACTACTGTCTGATAGGGGTACCTATGAGGTTTTACCAGGAAACCCTACTATCAAATATAAAAAGGAATTGAGTGCCTTGGTCGAGTATGGATTCCAGAATAAGTTGCTCACTAAGAAGGAGAAACTCTTTCTGGTACCTTCGGCACCGAGAACACCTGTGGCATACTATTTACCGAAGGTGCATAAAGATCCGATCAACCCACCCGGGAGACCTATTACAGCCCGGGTGGGGAGATATATTGATAACTTTTTGCAACCTCTTGTTGTAAAGACTCCTTCTTTCCTACGGGACTCGATGCAGGTCATCAACGAGTTGAACAGTTTAAACTGGAAGAACTCGTATATATTGGCTACCGCCGACGTTTCATCGTTGTATACGATCATTTCACACGATGACGGGAGAGAGGCGGTAGAATACTATCTGAAACAGGATATTAAGTATGGCCTGCAGCGAGATTTCCTTATGTCACTCCTCGACTTTGCGATGAGTCACAACTATTTTTGGTTTGATCAGACTTATTATGGTCAAAGTCGAGGAGTGGCTATGGGCGCTAAATATGCGCTAAGTATGGCCAATCTATTTATGGCCAAATGGGAGGAGGATGTCGTTCGTGATGTACCTGGGCGGGAGCTAGTGCTTTGGCGCAGGTACATCAATGACATCCTCCTCCTTTGGGACGGTGATCAAGCATCCCTGGAGTCATTCATGGCCAACCTAAATGTTAACAATAAAGGCATCATACTCACCTTTGAATGGAGTAGGGAGGAAATCCATTTCTTAGATCTTAACATTAAGGTGGTAGAAGTGCAAATAATCACCTCAACCTACTTCAAGACTACTGACAGGAACGGATTTATTGATATTTCCAGCTGTCATCATCCATCTTGGCTGAGATCCGTTCCTGTCAGTCAGTTCTTGAGGTTGAGACGAAACTGCTCCAGATATGAGGACTTCCTTAAAGAAGCATCCTCTTTGAGATCCAAATTCCTGGAGAAGGGGTATGGAGAGGCAGAATTGGATGTGGCTCTTGCACGTGCAAGTGCACAGAATAGGGATGATCTACTGGTACCTAGGGTAAAAACCAAGGAGGATACCTACCAGCACGCTTTTTTCTCTAACTATTCTACCCAACATTTTTCAGTAGAAAAATATGTTGCGGAAGCATTGGCATGTCCTTAAAACCGATAGTGTTTTGGGCCCCGTTCTGCCCGACAAGCCACCTGTGATCTTTAGGGGTGTCCCCCCATTGAGATTGCAGGTGGCGCCGAATATTCGGAACCCCCCCAAACGGGGTTTCCTTTTTTCAAAATATGTGTGGATTTTTCCCATGCAGGTCCTGTAGAGTCTGCAAATACAATACCTCGGGCCGAAAGAAAAGTGAAATGTTTGTGACTGGCGTGACCCAACGCACACATAAAATAAAACCATTCATCACTTGCACCACGAGATATGTGGTATACCTTATTAGGTGCCCGTGCGGGATGGAGTACGTGGGTCGCACCACGAGGATGTTGAGGGTAGGCCTTAATGAGCATATCACTAATATCTTAAAGCGGAGTTCCACCCAGAAGTGGAACTTCTGCTTTAGGGAGTCCTGACCCCCTGACATGCCACATTTGGCATGTCATTTTTTTTGGGGGGGAGCGGGTACCTAGTTTTGACAGGTACCCGCTCCCACTTCCGCTCGGAGCGCCGCGGCGCCCTGAACGGATGTTCTCCTCTCCCCCTCCCTCCCTGCAATCTTCTGGGACACGTCAGAGGTCCCAGAAGATTGCCGGCCAATCACGGCGCGCAGCGCGACTCGCGCATGCGCAGTGGGTACCCGGCTTTGAAGCCGCAAACTGTAACAGCCGGGTGCCCACAGCAGTGATGCCGGCGCCGAGGGAGAGGATCGAGGCTTCGGGCGGCCGCATCGCTGGACCGTTGCACAGGTGAGTGAATGGCTGGAACTCCGCTTTAAGCGGTTTCCCCAAGCATAGTGTGTCCCGTCATTATGACGAGTGTCACAATAGGGACCCTACGGGCACACTATTCTTGGGGATCGATAAATTTACTCCTAACTGGAGGGGGAGCAATCTTAACTCGTGGGGTGTCCCAACTGGAGACAGCCTGGATTTATCGATTAAAATCCTACACGCCATACGGACTGAACATCGAGTGGGATATTAACGCTTTTATAGCAAATTCTTGATGGCCCATTCACTTTATTTATATTTTTTTATATTTGGGTTGTATGAAGCTGTTTTAAATTGATATATGTGTATTGTTATTAATGTATTGGGTATGATTTTAGTGTTTTTTTAGCGTTGTTTTAATCGATATGTAGTACTTGTAGGTTCCAAATCTGAACACAAGGTGGCGCCATTGTCATATATTGCGTTGTTTTATTTTATTTTATATTGCGACAGATATCTGCCTCTAGGAGTTGATTTTGGGGTCAGATTAGATTGTATTGTGCATAATAATTTTTATTATTTATTTGTCATCAGTTTTGGCCTTTTTAAACTCTTGGTGACATATTTTTCTCTGGGAGGGCGGAACACATTGAATTGTGACTCCCTTCCTGTATACAGAGCTCTATTTACCTTCTGGGTCTCGGGACGTATGACAGCGACTTTCGCTTCCTGTTTCCAGTTAGACTTCCGGGTCGCGGGACACATGATGGCGATTTTCGCTTCCGGGTTGTAGCCAGCCAATTGGATCGCCTTTATGGACATAAATATGTGTACTTCAGCAGTGGGGCCACGCCCCTGAAGACGTCAGTCATATGTGACGAAACGCTGCGTCGGGCCGCCCTTGCTGGACGCCTACATGCAGTAGGAGGACATTGGCTGCTACCTTGCTAACCGATTTGGAACCACGCAGGTCCGCGTGCGATTTGCACACTATACCCTTCTCAAATGTGAGTGCTATATATCTTTGCTTTACATCCAATAAAGTTTATGGAAATTACTGCACTATGAGGGGTTTTATTTCCTTCTTTTGAGTGGCTCCCTTAAGGTATACAGTCAAGGTATCAATTCTGGGATTCATCTTTGTGAAGAGGTCCGGTCCAATTCGTCACCGAGTGTGTTGCAGTTCTATGATAGTTCAAGGCCCAATATACATAACTATCTGGTAAGCGTGTTTTGAACACTCCTTTTGGTGGTGGATTCCTTTCACTTTACTGCAAATTGGTGCCGTGCAATATCACTGGTGGAAATGGACTTTATTTATGGACTTTGTTCATAATGTTTTAGCGCTACATATTTTATTTCTTTTTTGTTATATACATATGCTCAGTGTATGATTTGAGTGTAGCTGCTTTGTCAATTATTTTAATGTGCGTTCAATCGCTTACTTTTTAAGTTTTTTAGCGCAACTATACCCATATTTTAGTAATAGAAAGAGGTATGTTACTCCTCCCAAAAACATCACTTAGAGTACACAATCACATGCATAAACATTACACTATTAAATGACATATTGAAAACACATAATTTTTCATTAGTGAATCAATAAAGGAATTGCATGAGGTTATAGGCAGAATGAATACAGACATAACATAAGGAAAGCGGAGCTAGGTCCCATATCAGAACTCTCAAGGATAGTATACGAGTCTAATTTTGTAGCAGACAGTTCGCTTATATCCCATTTTATCCCATGTTACATTCGATACAGGCTAAAGGCCAAATATCTAGGTATATGCTTAAACATAGAAATTTTCCACATGGGGAGGGGACTGTTTTTTTTTTTTTTTTTTTTTTTTTTACAGAGACTCTCAAGGGGGATATAACTGCCCTTCTAAAAGTAATACCGGATATATACCACCCATTACTTTTAGAAGGGCACCGTCCCTAAAAAGGACACAGTGAGTTTGTCGGACACACACGGGGAGACCCCTGTACCTTCCCTTGTGGGTCCTGTAAGTACATTAACCATCGAACCAGTATTAGTTTACCAAATGGCAATATTTTTACACTGAAGCACTTTGCGAACTGCCAGACTATAGCAGTGGTATACATGTAGCAATGCGAATGTGGATGTTTTTTTACGTGGGAAAAATGATGCAAAAACTCTGGCAGCTTATATACCGCCATGTACTCTGTATGAAACCTAAAAATCTCGAACTTCCGTTCAGACGGCACATCATACAAGTACGTGGTTGGCTCCCAAGCTTCACTTTTTTGGTTTTGGACCGAATCCATCCCAGTTCGCGTAGCGGGGATACCAACAAAACCCTACTTCAGCACGAACTGCAAAGGATTCTTAGTTTAGACCCCACATCACCACCAGGCCTAAATGAGGCATGCAATTTCAAACCCTTCCTCCAGGGTTTTTCATCAGGGGATATACATGACAAATCTTCTCCGTAGTTAGTAAACGCAATAACTTTTGCGCAAACCAATCAAAATACGCATATTGAGATATTTTTTACCAAAAATATCTAGCAGAAAACAAATTGGCCTAAAATGTAAAAAAATTTAGATTTTTATATTTTTTTGAGAATTTCATATAAAAGAATGTGAAAAATATAATTTTTTTCAAAATTGTCACTTTATTTCTTTATAGCGCAAAAAAAAAAAAAAGAAAATCGCACAGGGGATCAAATACCACCAAAGGAAAGCTCCGTTTGTGGGGAAAAAAAAAAAACATGTCAATTTGGTTTGGGTACAGTGTCGCACGACCGCGCAATTGTCCGTTAAAGTAACGCAGTGCCGAATCGCAAAATAGGGCCTTGGTCATTGAGCAGCCAAATCCTCCGGTCTTAAAGTGGTTAAGCATATACCCAGATATTTGGCCTTTAGCCTGTATCGAATGCAACGTGGGATAAAATGGGATAGAAGACAACTGTCTGCTACAAAATTAGATTTGTATACTATCCTTGAGAGTTCCGATATGGGACCTAGAGTTCCGATATGTCATTTAATAGTGTACCCAAAGTGATGTTTTTGGGAGAAGTAACATACATCTCCCTATTACTACCATTGTTATCCACATAGAAAGTTTGGATACTGAGATGATTTGTGTAGGAATTGCTTCTTTTGATCCTCACACACTATCAGGGGAATCCCTTGAGGTAATATGGATTGGCTTCTAGGGCATAGCTTTCCGTGATATTATTTAATGTGGTTCTTAGTAAGTGCAAGATGCACGGGGGGAATTGATTAAGACCACATCCAAATGTTGTATATGGCATCAACCACCAGAGTGGGGGCCGTGGATGGCTGTTGCACCCCTTTCCCTTGCAGTTTTGTCCCCCCGGCACGCAAAGACCGTCCGGTGTCCTCGGACCAGGTTCGGCATATTGTTTGCAGGCCTGCCTTCTTGCTGGCGCTAAGTGATGACGCGCCCAGCGTGCCTTCCCTTGTTTGCGTTCCACTCTCCGCTGGAAGTCATGCAGGACCGCATTTCTGCGTGTCGGCAGCCCGGCGACGTCTGACGTCACTGTGCACATTGTTGCGCGGTGGCGCCAGACGCAGCCATGCCTGGGGGGGTGCTAGCAGGCGCTGTGGGATGTCTTTCATTAAATGTGAATATGTCTCCTCACACATACTGGGGGGGGGGGGGGGGGGATATCTTGATTAGAATACACAGCTTCCATTGCTTATCTCCATCCTCGATTGACCAGATGGAGATAATTAGTCTCTCCTCCAAACAAACTGACTATCCCAACTTACAGGTGAGTCCAATTCAGGTGAGTATATAAGGAGTGGCTCTATCTCGACTGCTCTGGCTACCAATTGATCCTGGGAGAGTAAATGTATCACTCATCCCAGTATTTGCTGCACTCCTGACACTTGGAGAACTGGGTAAGCATTTATAATGGAGGCCTTCTTTGATGGACCCTTTTCTTCTCTTCTGATGACAATAGTGGATATCCATATACTCTCCCCTCTCTTTATTTTTCAGCTCCTGTGAAGTTTCCCCATTATTTGCCTGCCCCTTAGTGGGGATCCTTGAGGGACAAATGCTGGGGATCGTGTGACTTGCCGCTCACCAGGCCTTTAAGTGGCACTTCACTAGAATACCCCCTTGGGGATTTGTCTCCTCTGTGCTGGCGCAAACTACCCTCTCTCTCCCCTTCCTCCTCCCTCTTTTCCGGTTCCCCAGACTTTGGGGCTTGTTGGGTTTCTGTTGAACTCCAGAACCACCACATAGAATGCACAGCCTATATTTCCATTACTACCTCTATGTCGCCCAGCATTGGAAGCAAGGAAGTCCTCTCCCTTTCAGGAGCTTTATTTTAGTGTCCACAGCTAGACCTAGGGTAAGTTTATTACTCATGTTTGTTTTATGGCATCTCATTGGAGAAACACATGCATAGACCATGAATATGATGACTGTGGACTGTTGAAGTAAAATTGTTTAACCAATTTTGATATGTTCCTTTACATTTATAATGTTTAAATCCAGATTGATTGTTTGTATGGATATTTTTGATCACGGACATTTTTTGTGCCTTCTCCCCTGAAGAAGAAACTACAATTGTTTGGATTACTGTTTCCGAATCACCATCTACAGGCTCCACACATGCCCTTTTGTTGATTTGGTAACTGTATAATGGCACAGTTATTGGCACTAATCTGTCTGATGTACTAGTTTGTATGTAGGTTTTTATAGGACCTGGAGTATTTCATGTACCCAGTCCCTTTCATGTGATTTTAAATTATGGTGTATGATATGAAATAAACTTTTTGAATTTTTACTTTAAAACCTTTTTTTCATTGTGTGCATGGTGTAATTAAACCCAATTAGGGACCAATGTTTTCCTCTGCTTTTATGTCAATATGGACCAAAATCTCTGAGAAATGTTTCCAACACATTGTTGAATCTATGTCACAAATTAAGGCAGTTCTTAAAAGGCAAAAGGAGGGTTCAACCCGGTACTAGCAAGGTGTACCTAAATAAAGTGGCCAGTAGGTGTATATTCCTTCAATGTTACCCAACTTACTTGTCTGTTTCTGAGATTAGGATCTTAAGGATAAAAGCTTATCGATCTTGTACCATTTTAGTTTCTGGGGCCTAAAGTAAGAATACCAGTCCCATCATGGGCAGTCCAAAATATGCTCAATGTTGTAAATGAGGTTCAGTGTTGTAAATTAAAATAATAATTACTTTGTTTAAAACAAAAAGTAAAAAATAACTGATGTATCACATCACTAAAAGATACACGTTTAATGTATACTAAAAATAGACCAAACAAGTCGTATGGAAGATATAAAATTGAACTAATACAATCTTACATTTCAGTTTAAGAGGTTGATGTTTGAGATGGAAAATCTTTGTATTTACATTCCCATTACATAGTATTTCTGAACTGACAACAGGCATTTTTACAGTGTAAGGTTTTTTAATGGATGGACACATTTTCAATACATGCATAAAAATGCATGTGAGAAAAGAAAGTTCAATATTAGGTCTGAATGATGGTGATCACATTGACCTATTTATCTTTTCATTATGGCACATTGGGAAAAAAATAGATTTTTGTACTTACCCTAAAATCGTTTTCTCTGAAGGTTATTGACAGACACAGCTCCATATCTTCTTAGACCATTTGGGTTATTGCTCCTCTCATCAGGAATAGGCACTAGGCAGGAAAAAGCTTTACCACGCCTATGGGGCTGTCCCTGTAGGTATAACCCCACACACTCTGCTACAGCACTTAGTTTCGATGCAAGCAGTGTTTAAAATACCTAAAACCCCAGTTCACTCATAAGTAGAGGGCCGGGTGCTGCGTCTGTCAATGAACTTCAGAGAAAATGATTTTTTGGTAAGTTTCCAGTTTTCTCTATCGTTCAATGACGGACGCAGCTCCATATCTTCTTAGAAGATTGGGACTTCCCAAAGCAGTATTGCAGGAGGGGTGGGAAAAACAATGCAAAGAAGAAAGTAATTCCCCAAAGGCTAAAATTAGCCAACCAGGTAACATGGAGCTAAACAAGGAAAAACTGGAGCTCATCTAGAAAAACACAAACACCCTCAAAGAGAACAAACAAAAAAAGGTTTTCTTTAAAAAAAAAAAAAAAAGCAGCCTGCAAAACCTTGTGGCCAAAAAAGGCATCAGAAGATGCCAACACATCTTTGTAAAATTTTGTGAAGGTTTGCACAGACGACCAAGTTGCCGCCTTGCAAACTTGCATCACTGACGCCTGATGGCGAAAAACCCAAGAGGCACTCGGCGCCCTAGTAGAATGCGCCTTCACAGGGAAAGGAGGAACCTGACCCTTTAGTGAATAAGCCTGAAAAAAAAAAAAACATCTGCATGATCTATCTGGATATGGTCACAGCCAATCCTTTAAGAGGTCCCTCGGTAAGGACAAAAAAAACATCTGATTTTTGGAAAGACTCAGTGGGCGCCAGGTAAACCCTGATCGCCCAGACCACATCCATAGAATGTAAGGGATGCTTGGAACAAAGTGAAGGCAGCATGTGTTCATTCAAATGAAAATCAGAAACAACCTTAGAAAAGACTGATTAGGTTGGAGTACCACCTTATCTTTGTGTACCACAAAATAAGGTGAGCGGCAGGACAACGCCGCCATTTCAGACACTCTGCAGGCAAAATTGATAGCCACCAAAAAGGCAACCTTCTGAGAAAGCAGAGAAATCTCCCGAATGTTCTCAAAAGGAGGCTTTTGAAGAACAGATTATACCAAATTCAGATCCCACAGCGGTAGCGAGGATAGTCTCGGGAGAGCCATATGGCACACTCCCTGAATGAAAGTGCGAATCAAGGCATACGTAGCTAACGGGCATTGGAAATATATAGCCAAAGCCAGCACTTGGCCCCTGATAATGCCCAAAGCCAACCGCTGTTCAACCCCTTTTTGCAGAAAGGCAAAAAACCCTAGCTACTGAAAACAAGCGAGGGTGCACCTTCAATGATTCACACCATGAAATGTAATATTTCCACGTACGATGATAGATCTTCCTGGAAGTTTACTTCCCGGCCGTCAATAGTGTAGGAATTAGAGTCAGAAAGACCTCCATCTCTCAACATCTGGCTTTTAAACTAGGGATGGACCGATTATCGGCAACACTGATATATCAAGGGCCGATATGCACTTTCCCCAAAATAACGGAATCGGCCCCGGAAGTCACCGATATTGTGCGCGGTGCACAAGTGACGTCATTCTCCGCGCTGCACACATTCTGCCTTCTAAGTCCGCATCCCACTCCTCGGACAGCCTCGTGTGCAGCCAGCTGCAGTCCGGTCAATGTGCCAGCCACCCACAAGCCCTGGCCTCAGCCACCCACCACAGGGTGCCAGCCACCGACCCACAACAAGGTGCCAGGCCAGCTACCCACCCCACAACAGGGTGCCAGCAGCCAGCCACGCACCCCTCAACAGGGTTCCAGCAAGCCAGCCACCCACCACAGTGTTCCTGCAAAGCAGCCACCCACAACAGGCCAGGGTGAGTGACACCAAGCCAGCCACCCACCACAGGATGACACCAAGCCAGCCATCCACCACAGTGTTCCTGCAAGCCCGCCACCCACTACAGTTTTCCTGCAAGCCAGCCACCCACTACAGTTTTCCTGCAAGCCAGCCACCCACCCACAACAGGGTGTCACCAAGCCAGCCACCCACCACAGTGTTCCAGCAAGCCAGCCAGCCACCCATAACAGAGTGACACCAAGCCAGCCACCCACAACAGGGTGATACAAAGCCAGCCACTTACCACAGTGTTCAAGCAAGCCAGCCACCCACACTACCAGGCATCAGCCACCGACCCACAACAGGGTGACAGCAGCCAGCCACCCCACAACAGGGTGCCACTGCCAGTAAGCCACCCACACTGCCAGGCGTCAGCCACCGACCCACAACAGGTTGCCAGCCAGCCAACCACACTGCCAGGCGTCAGCCACCAACCCACAACAGGGTGCCAGCCAGCCACCCACACTGCCAGGCGTCAGCCAATGACCCACAACAGGGTGCCAGCCAGCCACCCACACTGCCAGGTGTCAGCCACCGACCCACAACAGGGTGACAGCAGCCAGCCACCCCACAACAGGGTGCCAGCAAGCCACCCACAGCAGGGCGCCAGCATTTATTTATGGACATTTGTTTGCACTAAGTCACCTATTAATTGCACTGTGCACTTTTATATACATTTGATGGTTTATTCATTTTATGTATTGGAGTGATATTTTTGGTAAGCAGCGTGGACACTTTATTTTTCATTATTTATTTAAAAGGCACACCCACCTTTTGTCAGCAGCAGCTTTTTCTTTACAGTTATTTGAGACAACACTTTTGCACAACACATCCACTATACTCTCATAATAGGAACATCTATCTGGTCCATAAGCGCGAAGTACTTCCCGTGTATTCAGCAGCCAGCCATTTTTGTTACCTTATTGTCTCTTTCAAATTGCAATGGAGATGGATGAAGACAGAAAAAGTAAAAGTGTGGTCTGGGACTATTTCTCGTCTCAACCATCCCCAGGAAAAGCAGCAGTGTGCAACACATGCCCAAACAATAAGCATGGGATCAGTAACTGCAAAAAACAAATATATGTCAAATCTTTGGGCCCATCTAAGAGTTCATCATATTCAATTTTATCATGCAGCACAGAAAAAACAATGAATATCAATGTGATTTTGAAATACCTCCTCCACTATCCCAGTCAACAATAACAGATATGTTTCAGAGAAAAAACAGGTGTCACTGTTTAGATTCAGAATCAGATGGAAGATCTGAACTGCTGGACAGAGTAATCACAGAGATGATGGTCACTGATAACCAGCCATTTACAATGGTGACTGACTCAGGATTTAAGCAGTTAATGTTCATACTTGATTGAGCCAAGCTACATACTGAATAGTGAGAAGTATCATCGAACCGAAATGCTGGGAAAGATTCACCAAAAGGCCATTGAGAAAGTAAAGGCTATGCTGCAACCAGAGAATTCTGGCAACTTACTCTCATTCACGACTAACTGCTGGTCAGGACAAAAAGAGTCACTAATAATTCTTGTATACCACTTCATTGACAGCGGATGGCCAAAAAGGCAAATTGGTGTTGAATACAAAAGTGATGCAAGGATCCCACAGAGCTGAGTACAGTAGAGAAATGTTTCTAGGCATGCTTAAAGACTGGGGAATCAACAAAGACGGAATGATGCTAGTGCTTCTTCGAGACAGCGGAGCAAAAATGCGGAAAGGAATGAGGCTTGCTGATATGTCAGACCTCAATGTTATATAGCACACAACACCCACCAACTTTCAAATGATGGTCTGTCAAGCCAGAGAGCTTTGATTGATAAATGTTTTGAGAAGCATGAAGAGATTAAAAATGTTGTGCTGACAAGTCTTTTGAATCCTCAATACAAGAACCATGCTTTCTCTTCTGATGATGCATTGGCCAAGGCAAAACAATGGCTGACAGAAGATATTCAACAGGAGGTTCCTGCCGAAAAGACAAGTCCAGAAAAGCATTTTTATAATCTGAAAGAGCAGCATGCTGCAAAAACAGAAAAAATGTCCAAAAAGACGACAACGAACAGAAGAGAATCTTCTTCATCGTGATCAAATTGATCATGACATTTTCAGTGTTTTATTGGGGCCTCATGCAGATGATTCTTCTGATTCTGCAATAATGAGCCTGGATAATGAACTTCATCTCTGTTTTCTGTGATCCTCTTCAGTGGTGGAAAAAAAATGAGGCACGCTACAAAAGACTTGCTTCCCATGCTAGAAGATACCCTTTTCTCTCTGCTCCTCTGTCCTCTTCTCCTCCTGTACCAAGTGAGCATGTTAATGAAGTGGCAGCATTATATGAAAAAAACAAGCCCTTTAACAGGTGAACATACACATGCTGAAATGTTCTGCTTTCTGCAGTATAATATTGTTCTACTTAACTGGTAACGGAGTAGTACTACTGTCCACTCCAATCCACTGTCTAGCTTTTTTTCTAGCAGTTTTGCACTGACTGCAGTAGTTGCAGTGAGTGCACTACTGCAGCAGTAGTCCACTGACTCCAGTCCAATCAACTGTCTAGCTTTTTTTCTAGCAGTTTTGCACTGACTGCACTGCAGTAGTGATTTAAAATTATTGCAGTGAGTGAATGAAATACTGCAGCAGTTTATGCATCATTCACAATCAGATAATATGAAACCCATGCCCCAGCAAGTGCAGTTTTCCTATCTGTTTTCATGCAGTTAAGGTGTGAAGAACGAGCTCTTAATGTTAAAAATGTTAAGAAATAAATATTAAACATGTTCAGTAACAGATTTGTGTTGAAATTTGTGGTCATTTTGCAAAATTTTTAATGTACAAAATATCGGATGCATTGGCCAAAATATCGGTATCGGCAAGGAAAAACCTATAATCGGTCGATCACTACTTTTAACATCCATGCCGTTAAAGTCAGCGACTGTAAAGCATGATGGAAGATTGGCCCCTGAGACAGCAGATCCTTCCTGAGTGGAAGTCTCCAAGGAACATCGGCGACCAACCTTACCAGGTCTGCATACCAAGACCGGCGAGGCCAGTCTGGGGCCACCAGAGCGACGGGAATCCCTTCCACCTCTATCCTGCGTAGAAGCCTCGGCAGGAGTTTTAGCGGAGGAAAGGCATAGATCAGCCGATACCGACCGCAAGGAGCCACCAGTGTATCAGTGGCGTCGGCCAGAGGATCCAGAGACCTGGCTACGAACCTCTGAACCTTCTTGTCGAGTCAAGAAGCAAACAGGTCGACGTTGGTGGTTCCCCACCGGACAGACAGGAGATGAAACACCTCCGTATGTAGGGACCACTCCCCTTGATCCAACACCTGACGACTCAGGTAATCCACATGCCAGTTCTCCACACCTGGGGATGTGCACAGCAGAGAGGACTGGAACAAATTTTTCCGCCCAAACCAGAATCTCTGCCACCTCACTGGCTGCCAAGACACTCTTGGTGCCTCCCTGATGAGTGATTTAAGCCACAGCTGTGGCATTGTCCGATTGAATCCGAACCTGACAATCTCGCAGTCGAGTCATCCATTGGCTCAGACAAAGCTTTATTGCTCTGAGCTCCAAAACACTGATCGGTAGTTTTGATGCCTTGGCATAGTGCTGGCAGCTGAAGCCACCACAACAGAGCAGACTTTGGATAATTTGATTCGGTTGAGCCACAACACAAAGACTTCAGAGATCTTTTTTCCATTTGACAAGAATCTCCCTTTGTAAAGGTCTCCTGTGGAACTGAGCAAATGGAACCACCTCGAAGGTTGATACCATCAGACCCAAGGCCTGCATGCAAATCCGCAGAGGACAGATTGTTTGCCAACAGCAACCGGGAAGAAAGACCCAAAGTGGAATCCAGAGTCAGTCCCAGATAATCCAGTCTCAATGAAGGTATCAGGGTGGATTTCTTGAAATTGATATACCACCCGAACTCTTGCAGGGTTCGGAGAGGGGACGACAGATCGCCCAACAGGGCTGAAAGAGAGTCCGCTCTCAATAGGAGATCGTCCAGATACCCCAGTACCACAATCCCCCTTTGGCGTAGCAATGCAAACACCGGGGCCAGTACCTTGGTAAAAACCCTGGGGGCAGAGGCGAGACCAAAGGGTAACGACACAAAATAATAATGCTCCTCTGCTACGGCAAAGCGAAGAAACTGCTGATGGCCAACGTGGATAGGGATGTGTACATATGCGTCCTTGATATCTATGGAGGCCAAGAAGTCTCCCTGGCGTAGGGACACCACTACTGTGCGGATAGATTCCATCTGAAACTTCTGTACCCGCACAGAGAGCCGCCGCTGAGAGAGGGGAGAGTCTGGTAACGTAGGTCTACGTCGCCAGACCTTAACGAGCCACTTTGCCGCAGTAGCAGCACAATGAGCAGTGGTAAAGTGGTTTAGCAACAGATTGGATTCATGAAAGACAGAAGTTGTCAAACAAACCTGATTTCTTTTAATGAGGAGGTAAGTAAAACCTTGGACAGAGGGGTGGCTGTGGACGTAGTATACTTGGATTTTGCAAAAGCATTTGACACAGTTCCCCACATATAGCTAATGTGTAAGGTAAAGTCTACAGGCTTGGAAAGATCAGTTTGTAGATGGATAGAAAATTGGCTAAAAGATAGAATTCAGAGAGTAGTGGTTAATGATTCCTACTCTGAATGGTCTAAGGTTATCAGTGGTGTACCCCAAGGTTCAGTGTTGGGACCCTTACTTTTAAATATGTCTTTATAAATGAGACAGGGTCTGGAATTTAACCTTCCTAGTGGTATTCCCAAGCGTGGCTCGGGGTTAAATTTCAGAGCCAAAAGCGGTAACCTCAAGCCACACTCGGGGTACCGCCAGAAGCATCGCTGGATCCTGTAAAAGAGGTTTCTGACCTTATCACCGGGATCCATTGATGTGTCCGGCGGTGTCTAGCGGCGGTTCTTCCTCCCGATCGTCTCCGTGCCCCGGCTTCCGTCTCCTGCGACGTGACGTTCGCAGGGGGGTGGAACCGGCGGCAAATTCAAATGTAAAAACACACCAAACACACTGATACCATTGAAAATAAAATAAAATCACATTAGTTTGCCCCCCAGTGCCCTTTCCTGAAGTTTTACTGTACTTTTTATGTAAAAATATATATATATATATATATATATATATATATATATATATATATATATATATATATATATATATATATATATATATATATATATATATATATATAAAATAAATGTATACAGTTGGTTTGGGCTGCTCATTCACAAGAATTCCATGCAAAATAATGGTACCGCTTTCAGCACCTAAAATCCAAAAGAATCATACCGCCAGGGAGGTTAAAAGTACCATTTCAGTCTTTGTAGATGACACAAAGCTTTGCAGTGGAATAACTACAGGATGTCACCAACTTACAAACTGACCTCAATGCACGGTTTCATTGGGCAACTATGTGGCAAATGAGGTTTAATGTTGATAAATGTAAAGTTATGCACTTGGGGGCTAAGAATATGCATGCAGCATACATACTAGGGGGAGGAGAACTGGGGGGATCCATAGTGGAGAAGGATCTGGGTGTTCTGGTAGATCCTAAGCTTGAATGAAAGAAGGGGGTGAGGTAGGCACTTCTCTGGTGTGTGTACAATCAAATAATAAACCGAAGTCAAATATGAATGCAATAGCAATGAGCACTAATAGATAAATATTCATACAATAAGAAAGTGCACGGTGCTGGATAAAAATACAACCAAGTGCTGCAAATGTGATGCCCTTCCTTAGCCACTAGAGGGAGTGGCGTGCACAAGATGCAAATGTGAAATGAATTGTTGGAGTGTCCTGCCACATCTAAATTTCCAAATGGAAATATTTAAATAAATAAAAAAAAATATATAAAAAAAAAAAAAAGGGGGGGGGGGGGGGGGTGATGCTGGCGCTTCTCTGGTGTGTGTTCAAATCAAATATGAATGCAATAACAATGAGTACTAATAGATAAATATTCATACAATGATAAGAAAGTGCATTGTGCTGGATAAAAAAATCAAAACCAAGTGCTGAAAATGTGATGCCCTTCATTAGCCACTACAGGGAGTGGCGTGCACTTATAGATATACAAAATGCAAATATGAAATAGATTAATAGGTGATATTAGAAGTGCCAATGTGCTATTAAATTGAATACCTCTATGATCAATTAACCCACGGGCATATTAAAGGTGATAATATAAATGAAAATAAATAAAACCAATACAATACACTTGAAGTGACAATAATCATAATAAATAGTGCTGGTTCGTGATAGAGATTTGACAGTCCAAAGTCCATACAATGGTAATCCTGTGTATTGCAGCTATTTCCAAATATCTGGAAAAGTGCCTGTGCTTCTTTAATCCTTATATGAGTGTGTGAAACCAATGGGGAGCCTTCCCCGTGATCCTGTGCTGTGAAGTATATCCAAACTTATGGTGATAGTGCTTTCTTCATCCTTAGAGCTTCAAGGCTCGTGCAGGTGCTAATACCCTATGGGTATGCACTCACCACAGTTTCTTACCCCTGCAGGGCAATGTAGCCTTTGTTGCAGTAAGGATGTATCCCTGGACTCCCCAGCTTTCCTACCGACTTCCTATGTTGCCATCACTCACATATGGAGAAAATATAGCGATACGCCCATAGTGTAGTATGTTAGGATAATTTATTTAATACAAGACAAATATCCACTCAGAGTTAGGCAGTAAAAGATGCGGTTCAGCAGACATCCGAGTCCGTGCGTTCCACGGCCCTCAAAAACCCTCTAGCGGAAGTGACGCAACTGGGTAGAAGATCCCGCTGTACAAACGTTTGGTTTGAACAACGTCTTCAGGAGCGGAGGCAACAAAGGCTACATACCCCTGCAGGGGTAAGGATCTGTGGTGAGTGCATAACCATAGGGGATTAGCACCTGCACGAGCCTTGATGCACTAAAGAGGAAGAAAGCACTATCACCATAAGTTTGGATATACTTGACAGCACAGGATCACGGGGAAGGCTCCCCATTGGTTTCACACACTCCTATAAAAGGATTAAAGGAGCACATGCACATTTTCAGCTATTTGGAAATAGCTGCAATACACAAGATTACCACTGTATGGACTGTGGACTGTCAAATCACTATCACGAACCAGCACTATTTGATTATTGTCACTTCAAGTGTATTGCATTGGTTTTTTTATTCATTTATATTAGCACCTTTAATATGCCCGTGGGTTAATTGATCATAGAGGTATTCCATTTAATAGCACATTGGCACTTCTAATATCACCTATTATTCTATTTCACATTTGCATTTTGTATATCTATAAGTGCACGCCACTCCCTCTAGTGGCTAAGGAAGGGCATCACATTTTCAGCACTTGGTTGTAATTTTTTATCCAGCACCATGCACTTTCTTATCATTGTATGAATACTTATTTATCTATTAGTACTCATTGTTATTGCATTCATATTTGACTTCGGTTTAATATTTGATTGAACACACACCAGAGAAGATCCCAAGCTTAATAGCATGCAATGCCAAGCTGTGGTTTCCAAAGCAAGCAAAGTCCTTTCTTGTATTAAAAGAGGCATGGACTCCAGAGAGAGAGATATCATTTTGCCCCTGTACAAATCATTAGTAAAGGCCCGTACACACGTACGGATCGTCGTCATACAAACGTCGGCGGACGAAAGATCTGCAGATTGTACGAGTGTTAGTATGGTGCCTCCGACAGCTGTCTGCGCACAATCCGCGGACAAGAGTCTTTCTTGCAAACATGAAAATTTTTGTCTGCGGACACCAGAACGGACGATTGTTCGCCTGTCAGTACAGAAATCAGCCGACAGACCGCAGATTTGCAAGACTGGGCATGCTCAGAAAATAAAAAACACAGGGAAAGTTAACCATTACATGACATCACTTCTGCAGTCAGCTGAAGTCTGCGGACAAAATTCTTGTGCTGTCCTTGTGCTGTCTTTGCACTTTTCAACAGACACCGACATCCCGGGGAGAAAAGACGAACGTTTGTATGACGACGATCCGTACGTGTGTACGGGGCTTTAGACCTCATCTGGAATATGCAGTTCCGTTTTGGGCATCGGTTCTTAAAAATGATATCAGGGAACTGGATAAAGTGCAGAGAAGGGCAACCAAACCGATAAGAGGCATGGAGGAGCTCAGATAATCGAAAAGATTAGTGGAACTGAATTTATTCTCTTGAGAAGAGGAGATTAAGGGGAGAATATAATCAACATGTATAAATACATAGGGGGTCCATATAGTGAACTTGGTGTTGAGGTATTCACTTTAAGGTCAACACAGAGAACAAGGGGGCACTCAGATCTCAGAACAGATTTGGTCTCCGAATACAGAAAGGTTTCTTCACCGTAAGCGCTGTGCAAATGTGGAATAGACTCCCTCCAGGAGGTGGTTCTGGCTAGCTCACTAGATTGCTTTAAAAAAAGGTCTGGATTCTTTCCTGGGTGTACATAATATAAATGGGTACTAATATTTATAGGTAAAGTTGATCCAGGGAATATCCGATTGCCTCTCGGGGGGATCAGGAAGGAATTTTTGTTTCCCCTGCTGTAGCAAATTGGATCATGCTGGGGTTTTTTCGCCTTCCTCTGGATGAACTGCGGGTATAGGATTTGTGTATATGGGATTGTATGGTTGGTTTTCTTTACGGTTTATTTTATTGTTTATTGGTTGAGTCAGATGGACTTGTGTCTTTTTTCAACCTAACTACGTAACGTTCACAAAGATTGGAACCTGCCAACACATGTAGATGGAGGGACAGACTCCACCTGTCTATCCACCGGGTCAGTAAATGCCGGGGATTCCTCCACCAGAACCACAGTAGACTTATTCAAACTGGAAACCGGGTGATCCACCTTTGGTGGCGCAGTTCATCAAGTGGAAACCGCCTCCGCATAGGGATAACGGCATTTAAAGCGCTTGGGCACCACTAGCATGTGCTTGATGCTCCATTTTTCATTAACAATATTGTCAAAAAAGCTCTGGACAAGGAAACACCTTGCCTGACTTTTGGGCTTTGCAAGAGCCAAAAGACACCTGCGTACCTGACGCTGTAGATTCATCTGCCTTTTTTAAAGTTTCTCGAACGGAAACTGAGTGTTTCCACCAATGCGCATTCCCACGCAGCAGCCGAAGACGACAGATCCTCTTCCCCATCAGAATGCGAAGAAACCGATTCATCCGGATAAGGAGCATCCGTGGCAACCATATCTGCCTCGGAATCTGAGGACACCACCGATGGAGGTAAAGGCAAAGGACGTCTGCGGCTATTAATACTCTTCAACACAAAATCTACCTTTGACACCAGGCTTTCCATGACTGCTGTAAAAGCAGAAAGACCAACCTAGAGGGTCCCGCAGCCGCACTGAGGGGGTCTGTAGGTAAAACATTGTCCTAGCGGTATCACAAATCCTAATCCAGTACAATCTGATAGAATGAGTAAGGAAAACCCACAGGGGACCCCAAAAAGGAAAGACGATCTGACGGAGGAAATGGAATAGAAAAAAATGCCTGGGTCATTGCAAGATCAAATGTGCCATGCCTGCTGCCTGTCCAGTGATCTGGACTACAAGAAAATGGCCGCCCCATGCATTCCTATGGGGAACTAACAGAAAATGGCTGCCCATACATTGTCAATGGAAAATAATGAGTATGAATCGAAAGTAAAATGGCGGCCCCCACGGACCCTCGAGGGGGGGGGGGGGGTTCCAAGACAAGTGGCATCGGAAGGTCCTTAACAAAAAGATCCCACCAGGTCGTCCGCCCACAGGAACGATGCAGCGGCCGTAATAATACTGCCCCCCAAGGTTGGATCCCACTGGGGGGGGGGGGGGGGTAACTGGGGGAGGGGGCCTGGTATGTCCGAGAGGCATTACTCACTATACCACGGTACCAAGTGAGCGCCACTCCAAACAGACCACCTCCCACCTGGGGTGGGGGTGTGGTCAGCCAGGGGTTACGCTCAGGACCTTTCAGGTTATCACATCCCAGTGAGAAGGTCCACTCCCAGGCTTGTCTCCATCCATTGGGGCTCTGTCGTGGCGAGGCCTGTGCTGGACGATAACCTGCTCACGCTCGCTCGACAGACTGGGAGACCTTAAGGATCTAGGTTATCCAATCGGAACCCCAGCTGGCTGTTGCTTGTAGTTCTCCAGGAACTGTAAACTAGTAAATAATAATTATATATAACAAAAATTTCCCTTTTAAATAGCTGAGACCGAAGTCCCAGCAGGGAACCAAGTCCTACTCCTAAACTAGGCAGAAACAAACAAAGTGCTGTAGCAGAGTGTGTGGGGGTTATGCCTACAGGAACAGCCCCATAGGCGTGGTAAAGCTTTTTCCTGCCTAGTGTTCTATTCCTGATGGGAGGAGCATAACTCAATGGTCTAAGAAGATATGAAGCTGCGTCTGTCAATGAACTATAGAGAATGTATTTCAGCCAATGGATAGGCAAAAACAGCAAACTAAGTGCAGAAGGTCCACAAAAACAAAAAAAGTAAATTGTGGGTTCAACAAAGCCTACACTTGAAGGGAAATAGGCCCTCAGGCCTTAAACCAGCCTTTACTCTGTGCAGCATGTGAAAAGTTCTTTACAATTTAAGGCTGCAAACAAACTTGCTTCATACAGGGGAGGTCGAGGAAAGCAACCCTGTGAGCAGGACGATTTTCAAAGTGGAGTTTCTGAAGAACCAACAGAACCAGGATGAGATCACCAGGTCACTGGGAGACAGAGGGAAAAAAAAAATGTGAGTAAACCTTGTACACCAAAAGCCCCTTTCACACTTGTACGACTTGAAAGTCAAGCGACTTGAAGCAATACCTGTGTAATCTTTAGGTCTATGGACCTGAAGTCGCATCAAAGTGAGACCAAAGTAGTGCAGGGACTACTTTAAAGTCGAACAGATATAAAATGGTACTCATTGGAAATCATGGGGTCAATCAAGTGTGAAAGGGGCCTTAGCCCTTCACTAGGAAAGGAAAGAGAGAGAAAGCGGAATTTTAAAAATGAACAACCAGAGGTGCTCTTTGACCTTTTTTCAATTTAAAACACTGCATTTGTTAACATCACAAATTCCCATTTGCAAAAGTATGCTTAAGACAATTTTCTTTCCTTACTGAAAATAGCAGAAAGTACAACTGGTCATCCTGAGAGGCTTTAGAATTATTCATTGCGGTTACTGATGGAATCTAGTTCTGCTTCTTCTAACAAAGATTTGTTAGAGGCAATTTTAACTTTCGTAATTGCCATCAGTCAAGTTGGATGTCAATGCAAGACTCTTCTACTCTGTCTGAAATTGACAGTTTCTCCAAATACTCTGCCATGTGGTACGATCAGAGATAGGTTTTGTATGCTGCCTGTGTATTGTTCCAAGGTGTTCTTCATCAGACTACTATATAATTGAAGTTTTGTTTTGGGCCACATCAGTGGCCTTATCAGTTAATAAAGTACACTGAATACCAACTTCTGCAGTTAGAGGACAATGTTGTGTTTCTTTATTTTTACATCCAAACAATGGTAAAGTACCACTTTTTTTGTTCTTGGTTTGGACATTTATATTGACCATTATGCCTCTTGATACTCTAAATCTTTTTTTGGGTCTTCCAAACAGGTTAGGCGTTGACGTTCTGACAGCATTGGCAACCATGAACATATTCTCGGTAGAATTAGGACATGCGTTTGTCAGTGATGAAGAATTCAGAGAATGCCATGGAGAGTGATCATCAGCAAGGAAAGAGGACTTATCCTGAACTTTAGCAGTATGAATTGTGCTTTCTTCTGCACAATGCCCCTCTGTAGTATAATCATCATCATCATCATCTAGATCGTCACTACTTTCACTTTTAATAGTAACATTGAGGTCATTTGTAAGGCAAGATTTATCCATAACTTCGGCAGCATGTACGGTGCTCATTTGGGCACAATGCTTCTTTGGATTATCATCATCTGGATCACCACTATTTTCACTTTTAATAATGACATTGAGAATGTGATCATTGGCAGGGGAAAATGTATTCAGAACTTTGGCAGCGTGAAATGTGCTTGCTTCTGCACAATGTCTGTTTGGAAGATCATCATCTGGATCATCACTAATTTCACGTTTAATTGTAACATTGAGAGTGTGATCATTGGCAAAGGAAAAAGATTTATCCAGAACTTTAGCAGTGTGAAATGTGCTTACTTCTGCACAATGTCTCTTTGCAGCAACATCATCCAAATCATCAATAATTTCACTATTATTATAAACAATGAAAAACATGTTTGGGATAGCATCTTTCTTCAATAAAATTTTACTGCCAACCTGGTGGTACATATCTGAAGAAAAATGTTTGGAACACATTCGATAAGAATCATTTTGCTTCCCTTCTATGATTTTTGAAACCGCTTTATCTAGGTCATTCTCCTCAAACTGTCCAGTATTCCTAAGCCATATTCTTATACGTTCTTTGTCCCTGGGAAAAACATGAAACTTCAAATTAGGTTCCTTTCTTCTCCAATGTGAATGACATGTTGCCACTATACATGAAGGCATATTGATCTATTTGTGGATTCTATTGGCCAGATAGTGTTATCTTGTAATATCCCCTTTAGTTATGTTTCTTCTGCTTTAAGTTGTGCAAGAAAAGGCAATGTGTAGTAAAATAAAAAAAATTTAAAAAATTGATCCTTGTAGAAACGGATGACACATATGATAATTTACTTGATATGCTGCTTGAATATGATGCCAAGTATTCTTTGGTCACTTTTTGTGGTCACTACATTTTCTTCAGCATACTGAACTAAAAGATTTTCAAGTGCGGTAGTTTTTTTTTCTCCCCAAAAAACTGTTCAAGAAATAACAACGTAATTAGAAACGTATAAAAATGCACAGATTTGGGAAATTAGAAGCTGCATGATTAAAGCAATTGGATACCCACCTTGAGATCCACTTGGGGAAAAGTAGCGTCATGCGTGCGCTTAAAAGCCTCTTTTGTGGGACATGGTCACCGCAATGTATCAGGAAGTAGCCCTCTTCCTTCTTGTAGTCTTTGGTTCATTGACCTGAATATGAAAGGCAACATTTTTAATTAAACAAAAACAATATCAACTTTAGGGGGGAAGACATGTCACATAAAAGAACTTGGTATTTATTTTGTGCCAAACAGCACCTGTAACATACTGCATTCATCTTGCCATCAATTCTGACCAAATTTCCTGTGCCTTTGTAGCTCACACATCCCCAAAACATCAGCGACCCACCTCTGTGTTTCACAGTAGGAATGTACCTTTCATCATAGGCCTTGCTGACTCCTCTCCAAATGTAGTGTTTATGGTTGTGGCCAAAAAGCTCAAATTTTGGTCCCATCATTCCAAATAACTTTGTGCCAGAAGGTTTGAGGTTTGTCTCTGTGCTGTTTGGCGTATTGCAAGCAGGATACTTTGTGGCATTTGCATAGTAAGGCTGCATTCACATGTCAGCGTATGGATCGCGGGCAGAACCGCCGCCATTCCGCCCGCGATCCGGAGATCGTTGCAAATCGCGGGACGCCTGTGCGTTGCCCGTGATTTGCAATAGCACCCCAAACGCTGAGCGATGTTGCCGCGATTTCCGCCTGCCGAATCGCTGTAACATCGCGCAAAAAAAAAAAAATTGCGGGACGCATTACGCCCAAAAAAGTACAAGAGCTTCTTTGGAGCGTATTGGGTCCCGCGATATTTTTTTGCGCAATGTTACCGCGATTCGGCAGGCGGAAATTGCGGCAACATCGCTCAGCGTTTGGGGTGCTATTGCAAATCACGGGCAACGCACAGGCGTCCTGCGATTTGCAACGATCTCTGGAGCGTGGGCGGAATCTCTGCGATTCTGCCCGCGATCCATACGCTGACATGTGAAGGCTTTCTTCTGGCGACTCGACCATGCAGCCCATCCCCTTATTGTGCATCTTGAATACAGCCACACCACATGTTTTCAGAGAGCCCTGTATTTCACCTGAAATTATTTGTGGGTTTGTCTTTGCATCCCGAACAATTGGAAATATTAGTTGGCTTACCCGACCGTGGTTTGGTTTCAATAGAACTCCTAATTTTACACTTCTTGATTAGAGTTTGAACACTGCTGATTGGCAGTCTCAGTTCCTTGGATATCTTTTTATATGCCTTTCCTGTTTTATACAGTTCAACTACCTTTTCCCGCAGATCCTTTGACAATTATTTTGCTTTCCCCATGACTCAGAATCCAGAAACGTCAGTGCAGCACTGGGTGAAAAATGCAAGGGTCTGTCAGGAGTCCAGAAACTCATTGACCTTTTATACACACACACACACACACACACACACACTAATTACAAGAAAACAGATCACAGGTGAGGATGGTTACCTTTAATAGCCATTCAAACCCCTTTGTGTCAACTTGTGTCCATGTTAGCAGGCCAAAATCACCAGGGTATGTAAACTTTTGAGTCAGGGAAGCTATATAAATAAGACTATATATACATACATACATACACACACACACACACACACACACACACGCTTAAAAAAACAGCAGATAATCACTACTATAAAATGGGTTTGTGCGTGTGAATATATAAATATACATACACACACAGTGGGTAAAATAAGTATTAAACACGTCACCATTTTTCTAGGTAAATGTATTTCTAAAGGCACTATTGACATACAATTTCCACGCTGACCCATGCAATCCATACATACGAAGAAACCAAAAAACAAAAGAGTTTAGAAATTAGGTTATGTGTAATAAAATGGAATGACAGCGGGGAAAAGTATTAAAACACGCCAACAAATTTTAGATTTCATACAAAATTCTTTGTTGGTAATAACCGCTTAAAGATGCCTCCTGTATAGGGAAACTAGTTGCATGCATTACTCAGGTTCATTCCAGAAATCTTGAGCACCTGGGCGTGGCCAGTCTATGGTGAAATGATGTTCTTTACACTCCTGGAATATGGCCCCAACAGTGCTCACTGGAACATTTAGAAGTTTAGAAATCCTTCTGTAACCAATGCCATCAGTATGTTTTGCAACAATAAGGTTGCGATGGTCTCGAGAGAGTTTTTTGCTTTTACCCATCATGAGAGGTTTGTGTTGTGTTGGTAATGAGACACCTTTTTATAGGCCATCAGTTGAGACTGAACCAGCTAATATTAATTTGCACTGACAAGGGGCAGGATTGCTTTGTAATTACTGATAGATTTTAGCTGGTGTCTTGGCTTTTCATGCCTTTTTGCACCTCTCTTTCTTCATGTGTTCAATACTTTATCCCTTTGACATTCAATTTTATTACACATAAATTTCTGAACTTATTTGTTTTGGTTTCTTTGTATGTATGGATTGCGTGGGTTGTTACAGACATGTAGTAAAAATTTCATGTCAATAGATCCTTTAGAAATCTATTTACCTTGAAATATGGCAACATGTTCAATACGTGTGTGTGTGTGTGTGTGTATTTATTCTCACACACACACACACACACACACACGTTTACAGTAGTGATTATCTGCTGTTTTTGTACGATAGAAGGGCTTATTTTAGTTTTCTAACCTCTTCTTGACAGGTGATATAAAAAGCATGCTGCTGCTTCTAAATGTCTTAGTGACAACAGTTGCATTTAACTTATATCCAGCTACCTGTCTATCACAAGGGAGTCTGATTCAGCTCCCACCCTCTCCAAGTTTTTTTTTTTGATTAGTCTAAAACAGCATTTCCCAATTGGTGTTCCGCGGAACCCTAACAAAATTGGAGTTCCGCGTCATTTTGCCACATCAAAGATGGCCGCCGCTACCTGCTTTTTCCGGAAGGTCGGAAAAAGCAGAGATCGCGCAACCACGATCTCATAAGATGGGCGGGACAATTCTGGACTGGGGGCGGGACCAGCACTGAGGCAGCTGCCTGAATGAATTTTTCACAGCAACCAGGAGGCAATTGGCTGCTAGGAGGTGGTCCTAGCAACCAATCACCAGCTTGCTAATATGAAAGGTTAACCCGGCAGCTCCCTCGTTCCATCCAGTGCTGCTGTGTCTCTGCCTTCAGTTCAGGATTGTCCCATCTCTTTCTCCTCACTCTGTGTAAGGTTCCAGGAGAGTGCATGGAGGAAAGGACATGGCTGTGAACTTGTGAAGGATGGGAAGCAGGGTCATGTAAAGGGGGCAGTGGTGTGGGGGGAGGGGGGGGTGTGTGAAGGGGACACTTGTGTGGGGGGGATGTAACAGGAGAAAGTGCTGGTGGGGGGGTGTTGTAACGGGAGAAAGTGCTGTGGGGGGGGGGTGTGAGAGGAGACGTGAAGGGGACACTGTTGTGGGGGGGATGTGAAGGTGTCAATGCGCTGGGGGAGATGTGAAGGGGGAGTGCTGTGGGGGGGGGGGCGATGTAAGGGGGAATTCTGTGGGGGGGGTGTAAAGGGGACACTGTTGGGGGGCAGGGGATGTGAAGGGAGACAGTGCTGTAAGGGGGGGGGGAGGTGAAGGGGCAGTGCTGTGTTACATAGTTACATCTATGTAACACAGTTACATAGTAGGTGAGGTTGAATAAAGACAATAGTCCATCCAGTTCAACCTGTGTGTGTGTGTGTGTGTGTGTGTATGGGATTGGAAGGGGCAGTGCGAAGGGGACAGTGCTCTGGGGGGGATGTGAAGGGGGCAGTGCTGTGTGTGTGTGTGTGTGTTTGGAAGGGGCAGTGCTGTGGCTGTGGGATGTATAGGGGGCAGTGCTGTGGGGGGGGGGGTGTAAAGGGAGACAGTGCTGTGGGGGGGATGTGAAGGGAGACAGTGCTGTGGGGGAGGGGGGATGTGAAGGGAGACAGTGCTGTGTGTGTGGGGGGGGGGGGGGATTGGAAGGGGCAGTGCTGTGAAGGGGGCTGTGCTGTGAAGGGGGCTGTGGGGGGGGGGGGGGATGTGAAGGGGACACGTGTGTGTGTGTGTGGGGGGGGGGGTGTAACGGGAGAAAGTGCTGTGGGGGCGGGGGGGATGTGAGGGAAGATGTGAAGGGGACACTGTTGTGGGGGGGGGATGTGAAGGTGTCAGTGTGCTGGGGGTAGATGTGAAGGGGGAGTGCTGTGGGGGGGGGGCGATTTGAAGGGGGAGTGCTGTGGGGGGGGGGGATGTGAAGGGGGCACTGTTGTGGGGCGGGGGATGTGAAGGGCGACAGTGCTGTGGGGGGGGGGGTGAAGGGGGCAGTGCTGTGTGTGTGTATGGGATTGGAAGGGGCAGTGCGAAGAGGACAGTGCTGTGAGTTTGTGGGGGGGGGGGGGGGTCTGAGAGATGTGAAGGGACAGTGCTGTGTGTGTGGGTTCGGAAGGGGCAGTGCTGTGGGCGTGGGATGTATAGGGGCAGTGCTGTGGGGGGGGGGGGGAAGGGGCAGTGCTGTGGGGGGGTGTAAAGGGGGCAGTGCTGTGGAGGGGGTGTAAAGGGGGCAGTGCTGTCGGGGGGGATGTGAAGGGGACACTGTTGTGGGGGGGGGGGGGGATGTGTAGGGAGACAGTGCTGTGTGTGTGTGGGGGGGGGGGGAATGTGAAGGGGACAGTGCTGTGTGTGTGGTTATTGGAAGGGGCAGTGCTGTGGGGGGGGGGGGTGTGAAGAGGACAGTGCAGTGCGTGGGGGGGGGGGATGTGGAGGGAGACAGTGCTGTGTGTGTGGGGGGGGGGGGTGTGAAGAGGACAGTGCTCTGCGTGGGGGGGGGGGGGGGGGAGGATGTGGAGGGAGACAGTGCAGGGGGGGGGGGGAGAGAGATGTTTAGGGGGCAGTGCGGTGTGTGTGGTGGATGTGAAGGGGACAGTGCTCTGGGGGGAATGTGCAGGTGGCAGTGCTGTGAAGGGGGCTGTGAAGGGGCAGTGCTTACCAGGTATAAAAAGAATTTGCCAGCAAAAGAGAGCATTACACTGTGCTCATTGAAAGGTTTGGCTGCGCTACTCTACAGCACACATTTTTTTGTTGGGGTTTCAAATTTTTGCTATACCACGTCAGGGTTCCACGGGAAATATTAATTGGGAAACACTGGTAAAAAAATCGAGCAACGAATCGATTATGAAAATAATAATTTGTTGCAGCCCTAGTAATGTTACTCACCATGAGGGTGTTTGAGAGGATTATCATCAGCTATGTGCTCCACAGCCTCTCGGGTGAATCAGTCACGGTGATGTTTCAGGGAAGTGCGTCTTTTTCTTCTGAATGTCTTGGGATTGCAGGCCTGTGTAAGCAAAGAAAATTTTTGGAATGGCAAAAATGGCACTCTTTGGGGAAGAGAAAAGTTGCATGAGAGAGGCGATATTATGCCTCATCCAAATATATCCTGAACTCACCTTATATTCCTTTTAGATTATACTCCCCCCCCCCCCCCAATAACAGCAAAGAAAAGCTGACTGAATTTTAAATTGATACCCAACCTATCATGCTTCAAAATTGCACACGCTGGTAGAATGGCGACAAACGTTGGTACATTACCAAACTCCATTGGTAACGGTTTAAAAAATGTCTACAAGTTACAGGTTTAGAGTTACAGAGGAGTCTAGGACTAGAATTATTGCTCTCGCTCTAACGGAAAGACCTCAGATCTCACATCTACCCTTAAAGCGGAGTTCCACCCAAAAGTGAAACTTCTGCGCTTTTGTTTCCCCCCCCCCCCTCCGGTGCCACATTTGGCACCTTTCAAGGTGGAACAGGTACCTGCTTCGCGCATGCGCAGTAGGGACCCGCCCGTGAAGCCGCAAGGCTTCACTGCCAAGTTCCCAGACCGGTGTTCCGTGAAAAAACCATACCCGTGAGAAAACCATACCCTCGTCACTTCCGGTGCACCTATGGAGGGTATGGATTTATCACAGTAGTGTGTGTAACGTTACACTTGCCGCCGTTACATTAAAACAGCTCCTCTGCAACATGGGTCATCTCCGCTCCTATCCCTGTCACTTCCCTGATCTCGGCTAATAAATATAAAAGCGGATCACGGAGCCAACATCTTATTTCATACACCCGCCGCTGCTTTTATATTTAGTAGCCGACATCTGGGAAGTGACAGGGATAGGAGCGGAGATGACCCATGTTGCAGCCGAACTGTTTTAAAGTAACCGCCGCAAGTATAACATTACACACACTACCGTGATAATTTCATACCCTCCGAGCATGCGCACTTGTCCACTTCTCTGCTGTTCAATGATGTATCCGGGGCTCTGAGCATGCGCACTGCTACGCTGCTCAGCTGTTTCTGACAGGAAGTGACGAGGGTATGGAATTCTAACGAGGTATGGTTTTCTAACGTTACACCGGCAATGGCGGCCGGAGCACCCGACAGCCGATGGAAACATCAGCTGCGGTGCTGACATCGCTGGACTCCAGGACAGGTAAGTGATCTAATATTAACCACTTAAGCCCCGGAGGATTTTCCTGCTAAACGACCAGGGGGTATTTTGCGATTTGGCACTGCGTGACTTTAACGGACAATTGCGCGGTCGTGCAACGCTGTACCTAAACAAATTTGACGTCCTTTTTTTCCCCACAAACAGAGCTTTCTTTTGGTGGTATTTGATCACCCGTGCGATTTTTACTTTTTGCGCTATAAACAAAAAAAGGAGCGTACATTTTGCAAAAATAATATTTTTCACATTTTTTTATATGAAATTCCCCCCAAAAAAAAATGTAAAAATCAAAATTTTTTAACATTTTCGGCCAATTTGTTTTATGCTACCTATGTTTGGTAAAAAAAAAAAAAAAAACGCAAAAAGCGTATTTTGATTGGTTTGCGCAAAAGTTATCGCGTTTACTAACAAAGGGAAAGATTTTTGTTGTTTTTTTTTTAACGTGTAATGGCGGCGATCTGCGATTTTTTTTGCGGTACTGCGACATTGCGGCGGACAGATCGGACCCTTGACTGACATTTTTGACACTTTTGGGGTTACCAGTGACATTTCTACAGTAATCAGTGCTATACATATGCACGGTTACTGTAAAAATACACTGGTAGTGAAGGGGTTAACTTTATTTGGGAGGGAGGGGGCTGTGTGTATCCCTAGGGGCGTGCTTTCTACTGTGATTGGCTGTGGCTTGAGCTGTAAGGACACTGATCAACGGATCTACATACTAGATCCGTGTGATCAGTGTCTTTACAGCGAGGAGAATGACAGGTGGCTTGTTTACACAAGCTGCCTGACATTCTCCCTCTCCCCCGCCGATCGCCGAGTGACCGGCAGACATCGGGTCCGCTGGTCACACGCGCGGGGGGGGTCCGTGACCGCGCGGGCTCGCTCCCCAGAGCCTCACAGGCGAGCGACGTAGACCTACGTCACTCTGCCTGTGAGGGGCTGACTGCCGCAGTAAATATACTGTGAGCAGTCGGCAAGCGGTTAAAAGTCAGCAGCTACAGTATGTGTAGCTGCTGAGTTTTAATTTTTGGAGGGGGAGGCAAAACTCAGCTTTAAAAAAAAAAAAAAATTTAGATAATTTTTTATCTGCAAGAAAAAAAGATGGGTCCTTTAATGCCGTTGGGAGAAAGAGAAGTATGACGTCACTCTGGTCCTCCAAGGCCATAGAGTTGAGTGGGGGCCATCTTGCCCTCACTCGACTTCCTGCCTAGGACTCCATCGGACCGGTGTTCCGTGAGAATAACCTACCCCGTGAGAAATGCCTACCCTCGTCACTTCCGGTGCACCTAACTCATTGAACAGCTGAGGGCCTAACAAGTGCGCATGCTCGGAGGGTATGGATTTATCACAGTAGTGTGTGTAACGTTACACTTGCGGCGGTTACATTAAAACAGCTGGGCTGCAATATGAGTCATCTCCGCTCCTTCCCTGATGTCGGCTACTAAATGTAAAAGCGGATCACGGAGCCGAGATCTTCGTGATTTAGATTTCATACAGGGAGTGCAGAATTATTAGGCAAATGAGTATTTTTGAGGATTCATTTTATTATTGAACAACCATGTTCTCAATGAACGCAAAAAACTCATTAATATCAAAGCTGACTATTTTTGGAAGTAGTTTTTAGTTTGTTTTTAGTTTTAGCTATTTTAGGGGGATATCTGTGTGTGCAGGTGACTATTACTGTGCATAATTATTAGGCAACTTAACAAAAATCAAATATACAGTATACCCATTTCAATTATTTATTTTTACCAGTGAAACCAATATAACATCTCAACATTCACAAATATACATTTCTGACATTCAAAAACAAATCAGTGACCAATATAGCCACCATTCTTTGCAAGGACACTCAAAAGCCTGCCATCCATGATTTCTGTCAGTGTTTTGATCTGTTCACCATCAACATTGCGTGCAGCAGCAACCACAGCCTCCCAGACACTGTTCAGAGAGGTGTACTCTTTTCCCTCCTTGTATATCTCACATTTGATGATGGACCACAGGTTCTCAATGGGGTTCAGATCAGGTGAACAAGGAGGCCATGTCATTAGCTTTTCTTCTTTTATACCCTTTCTTGCCAGCCACGCTGTGGAGTACTTGGACGCGTGTGATGGAGCATTGTCCTGCATGAAAATCATGTTTTTCTTGAAGGATGCAGACTTCTTCCTGTACCACTGCTTGAAGAAGGTGTCTTCCAGAAACTGGCAGTAGGACTGGGAGTTGAGCTTGACTCCATCCTCAACCCGAAAAGGCCCCACAAGCTCATCTTTGATGATACCAGCCCAAACCAGTACTCCACCTCCACCTTACTGGCGTCTGAGTCGGACTGGAGCTCTCTGCCCTTTACCAATCCAGCCACGGGCCCATCCATCTGGCCCATCAAGACTCACTCTCATTTCATCAATCCATAAAACCTTTGAAAAATCAGTCTTGAGATATTTCTTGGCCCAGTCTTGACGTTTCAGCTTGTGTGTCTTGTTCAGTGGTGGTCGTCTTTCAGCCTTTCTTACCTTGGCCATGTCTCTGAGTATTGCACACCTTGTGCTTTTGGGCACTCCAGTGATGTTGCAGCTCTGAAATATGGCCAAACTGGTGGCAAGTGGCATCTTGGCAGCTGCACGCTTGACTTTTCTCAGTTCATGGGCTGTTATTTTGCGCCTTGGTTTTTCCACACGCTTCTTGCGACCCTGTTGACTATTTTGAATGAAATGCTTGATTGTTCGATGATCACGCTTCAGAAGCTTTGCAATTTTAAGAGTGCTGCATCCCTCTGCAAGATATCTCACTATTTTTGACTTTTCTGAGCCTGTCAAGTCCTTCTTTTGACCCATTTTGCCCAAGGAAAGGAAGTTGCCTAATAATTATGCACGCCTGATATAGGGTGTTGATGTCATTAGACCACACCCCTTCTCATTACAGAGATGCACATCACCTAATATGCTTAATTGGTAGTAGGCTTTCGAGCCTATACAGCTTGGAGTAAGACAACATGCATAAAGAGGATGATGTGGTCAAAATACTCATTTGCCTAATAATTCTGCACTCCCTGTACACCCGCCGCCGCTTTTACATTTACTAGCCGAGATCAGGGAAGTGCCAGGGATAGGAGCGGAGATGACTCATGTTGCAGCCCAGCTGTTTTAATGTAACCGCTGCAAGTGTAACATTACACACACTACCGTGATAAAACCATACCCTCCAAGCATGCGCACTTGTCAGGCCCTCAGGCTGTGAGCATGCGCACTGCTACGCTGCTCAGCTGATCTTGACAGGAAGTGACATGGGTATGCATTTCTCACGGGTAGGTTTTTCTAACGTTACACCGGATCTGTTTCCTAGCTACTGACGGCACCAGTAAGTGGGGAAAACCGGTAAGCGGTAGGGGGTACCTCTCCCGCCGACAATAAAAGTGATCCTGCTGCGAATCCGCTGCTGGGACCATCTTTTTTATGCTAAAGTGGACCGCCTGCCGTTTAAAAAAAAATAAAATACCGGGGTTATGGCAGCAGCGATCTGCTGCCATAAGTCGGTATTTAACGTCAAAGTAACAATGTAAAAATGCGGCAAGCGGTGCCACCCTGGTGGGGTAGATCACCACACTAACATCACTTAGGTCCAATTCACACCGGTGCGTTTTAGCGCAGCTGTAAAACGCAGATAAATGGAAGGACATCTGAAAAACAATTTCCAATTTTTCCTATTAACACCATGACGTTACATTGTGGTAAAACGCATGTCAGCAGACATTAAATCGCAGCCAGAACGGATGGAAGTGTACATGCATTTTAGCGCATGTCTGTGTGAATCGGCCCTTTGTATGGTGACCAGCCCACTAGGGTGAACAGGAAAAAAAAAAAAAAACCTTTAAGTGTACCCAGCTTTATTTACACTGGGTAACAAACAATCCCCTCTGATCACTGGAATACCCTTTTTACTTACCTAAACCTCCACTCCTCCTGGGTTATCCTATGGCTGGGCCCTCCTGATGCACTCTCATAGCAGCAGTGTGAGGACTATGTGGCCTCCTATTACTATGGCTCCTCATATTGGAGATCGAGGCCAGCTCTGCTGTACCCCACCCCCACAGCATAGAACACAGTGTACCCCACCCCCACAGCACAGAACACAGGCAGGAGAAAGGAGGAGGGGGTGGGGTGACACCATGGGGCGCTTGGTGTCACAGCTGCAAAAGCTAACGGCATAGGAATAGATAAACGGACTTGCAGGGACCTACTGAGGAGGTATTGGGACGTCTTTGCCGTTTCCAGCATGCACAGGGTGAGGAAAGGGGGGATTCCTCCACAAAGAGAGACACACAGCAACAACAATACAGCTTCTGTGCATGTCTGCTCTCCGCAAGGAAATGTCACACGCTGCTGACACCCACAATCTCATTCCATGGACATTCCACAGCACACTGTATATATACACCGCTCACCTCCACATACAAGGACAGCGGCTCTCCCACCGGCAACCTGGACCCCACCATCACATCTCCCACGTGACCGCAGTACAGCCACGCCTACAGGAGTCAACGAAAGGCTCCTCTCCATAGCCCCACCCACCTAGCATAGCGTGTGTTGTAACCACGCCCATTCAATCAGTGAGCTGTGCGGGGTGACAGGAAAGATGGCGGCGCCCTTGGTGAGAGTGATGAGGAGACCGGTGTCAGGGAGGATGATCAGTACGGCGGGTAATCAGAGATTTGCTCTACGGACTGTTCGGGCAGTGGATTACATAGCAGGGTGGAGCTGTAGTCCGCATTATATGTGTGATTATAGGATTCATAGTATAGACCTGTGCATAGTAGTATATGAACAGACTAGGGATAGCGATAGGAGCTTACTTCACACCCAGTGCTGTATCTTGGCCTAGGCCAGGGACATGCAAACTGTGGCACTCCAGCTGTTGCAAAACTACATGTCCCATCATGCCTCTGCCTCTGGGTGTCATGCTTGTGGCTTTCAGAATCTTGCTATGCCTCATGGGACTTGTAGTTCTGCAACAACTGGAGGGCCACAGTTTGCCTATCCCTGGCCTAGGCCAGCACTTGGCAGGGTGGGGGCAGCAAAAAAGCTGCTCCCCCGCAGGGAAAAAAACAGCCTCCTCCCAGCTCTCACACGAAAAGAGTCCCCGCCGGTTTGCGCTACTTTTTTTAGTAAAGTGACAGTCTTATGGGGCGAATTGGGCCAGAGGGCAGGGTCCAAGAGGCAAATCAGTCTCTGGCACCCCCATAAAGCGGTCACACTGCTACCTGCCGGTATGATAATACCAGCCGATCAGGACATTCGGGCAGGCCGCCGACCACACTTAATACAACTGACCCGATGCCTGCCAATGCTAATAAGTGTGGCACTGCAGACTAATGCTCCGCCTACCCTCCTCCGCCCCCAGGTATGGCGGGCATCATGTAAATAATATAATTTCATTTCTTTAAGACCCCGTTCATACTGGGGCGACGCTACTTGCCGGGGCGACCTCGGAGCGGCCGGCACGGACTTCTTAACATTGAAGTCTATGCAGGTCGCTCCGGGTCGCCCCAAAGACGCTTTTTCTAAGTCGGAGCGACTTGTGTCGCTCCTATTAGAATGGGTTCACAGCTTCTCTATGGCAGGCGACCAGGTCGCCCCAGTGTGAACGGGGTCTAAACATCCTTGTCCTTTAGCGAACATACTGAATTGCATAATATACAATGAAGACTTTTAATTGTATACGATTTCAATAATATTTTGGACTTGCCTATTGCAATATGTCACTGGATTAGTAAGATTACTCTTTTCTTATAAGATATTTAGATATTTGTTGCCACTGATTATTTCACTTATTTGTATAATGACTATGGACTTCCTATTTATTATACAAATAAGTGAAATAATCCTATGATTACAATCAGTGGCAGCAAACACAAGTCCAAATATCTTGAAAGAAAGGAGTAATCTTACTAATCCAGTGACATAAGGCTTCACTGATGGGCACTGATATGCTGCACTGTTGGGCACTAATATGCTGCTCTGATGGCCACTGATGAGGCAGCAATGGTGGGTACTGATAAACTGCGCTGATGGGCACTAATGAGGCTGAACTGATAAGGCAGCACTGATGGGCACTAATGAGGCTGAACTTATGGGAACTAATGAGGCTGCCCTGGTTGGCACTGATAGACTGTGGTTGTGGTCTGTGGTTTACAGATTACAGGGCGGGTAATAAACAGGAAGGGGTGTGGCCTTGGCAGAAAGAGGTGGGTCATAATTAAATTAGGGGGTGCACAAGTTTAGTCAGGCCTAGGGCAGCACAAAACCTAAATACACCACTGTTCACACCTGCAAAGACCAACGCCGGTCAGTGAGGAATTACAGTTTGATACCCACTATGGCACCCCTATTTTCACCAGTGACACAGACAAAGAGGCGCTCGTTTGACCCCCCCCCCGCTAACAGCGATAGCAGGACGCTGTTTGCCCCCCCCCCCCCCCCCCCCGTGACACAGACGGCAGAGTGCTGTTTGCCCCCCCGTGAGACTAATGACTGGACACTGTTTGCCATCCCCCCCCCCCCCCCCCCCGTGACGCTGACGCCAGCATGCTGTTTGCCCCCCCATGACACTGACGACGGGACACTGTATGCCCCCCTGTGACGCCGACGCCAGCACGCTGTTTCTCCCCCCCCCCGTGACACTGACGACGGGACGCTGTTTGCCTTCCCCCCATGACACTGACGACGGGACGCTCTTTGCCCCCCCCCCCCCCCGTGACACTGACGATGGGACGCTCTTTGCCCCCCCACCTGTGACACTAACGACGGGACGCTCTTTGCCCCCCCCCCCCCATTACAGCGACGCCGAGGCGCTGTTTGCTCCCAACTTTTTATGCAGTAGCAGCATGCATATTGCATCCTGATTAACAGGACAGCTGGTTCTGCATTGTACTTGTTAACATAGCAGTGCCCACCTACATTCCATTACTGGAAAGAAAAGGACAGTCCGACATCCAACTGACGCAGATTATGGAGTCATTTTAAGGAATTGATTCTTTTTTTGGGGGGGAGGGCAGTAATAATCGTGTACACCACAACGCAAATACGATTATAAAATATTTTCCTTGTGGCTCCATATAAATCTCCTCAACTATACAGGGAAAACACTTGTTAATATTGAGACCCCTCTAGCAAACGTGGAGTATGTTGCATGAAAGGCCTTTTGGACCCAGGACTTTTTAAGTGCTAGGAGTTTGCTGCCAACAAGATGCATCTCTAGGAGTAAAAATATATAGGGGGGGGGGGGGGGGTGCCATTTAACATACTGGAAGAATAGAGCCCTTTGAAAATGTGGAATTAAGGCCACGTACGTGTTGTTTCAAAGCCATAATGAGGACAGTAGTACTCTGAGGTCAGTAGGGGCAATTGGACGCAATAGGGACGTCCAATGAGCAGCAAAGGTAAATGAAACAGACAAACAAATTACCCATGTGCACCATGGTGCTTACCCTGCCTATGCCTAGCCCCATCCCAGACAAAAACGAAGGAGGAGAGCAGGTTGAGGCCTATACCCAAAACATACAACCTAAACCGGGAAAAGCAAATACACTATGTCCAGTAATATCCCGAGGTTGCACAAACAAGGTCCATAAAGACATGGATGAGCGAGCGGAGACTGCAAGCCAGGCCTTCTAGTCCACATCAGTGCCTGACCTCACAAATGCTCTTCTGGAAGAATGGTTAAACATTCCCATAGACACACTACTAAACCTTGTGGACAGCCTTCCCAGAAGAGTTGAAGCTGTTATTGCTCAAAGGGTGGGCAAACTCAATATTGAACCCTACGAACGAAGACTGGGACGCCATTAAAGTTTGTGTGTGTAAAGACAGGCGTCACAATACATTTGGTAACCTACTGTATGGTATATATACCATAGTTTGTGGACTCTGTAACTTTCCTACAGACTAAATCCGGGGTGGGTAACCTTTTTTCTGCCAAGGGCCATTTGGGTATTTATAAAATCATTTGGGGGCCGTACAAAATTATCAACTTAAAAATGTGCCTGTTATATTTGGTCAAACATTTAATTAACTCACCCCTAATGTGATGGCTGCAACTGCTTCTATTTGGTGAGGTGTGTGATGTTAGCTGGTATTGATGATGTTGCTACTCGCAACTGTTTTTCTAGGTTGGCGTCAGTCAGTCTGGAGCGCAGTTGACTTTGTGGTGGTAAGTTTTGAAAAGAACTGTTGGTGGGTACTGCTGGTGGGTATAGCTGGCTGGTACTGCTGGTGGGTACAGCTGGCTGGTACTGCTGGCTTGTACTGTGCTGTGGGTACTGCTGGCTCAGGCTGGTACTGTGCTGTGGGTACTGCAGGCTGGTACTGCTGGCTCGTACTGCTGTGGGTACTGCTAGCTCAGGCTGGTACTGCTGTGGGTACTGCTGGCTGGTATTGCTGTAGGTACTGCTGGCTCAGGCTGGTACTGCTGGCTCAGGCTGGTACTGTTGTGGGTACTGCTGACTCTGACTGGTACTGCTGTGGGTACTTCTGGTTCTGCCTGGTACTGCTGTGAGTACTGTTGGTTCTGGCTGGTACTGTTGGTTCTGGCTGGTACTGTTGTGAGTACTGCTGACTCTGGCTGGTACCGCTGTGGGTACTGCTGGTACTGCTGTGAGTACTGCTGGTTCTGGCTGGTACTGCTGTGTGTGCGGCTGTCGGGAAATGGTGGCTAGCAGCGGCCCTGCCTTGGAGGAAGAGCCAATGTTTCCTGTATTGGTCACAGACGGAGTACATTTGATATCACTCTGCCTGTGACTCACTCAGACTGTCAGAACAGAGCCGGTGTTCCGTGAAAATTACCTACCCGTGAGAAAAACCTACCCCTCGTCACTTCCGGTGCTCGGCACTGTATGTAACGCAGCGGTTACATTAAAACAACTGTGCTGAAATACGAGTCATCTCCGCTCCTGTGCCTGTCACTTCCCTCATCTCGGATAGTAAATATAAAAGCGGCGGCGGCTGTATGAATACATAAATCACGGAGCCGAGAGCCGCTTTCATATTTACTTGCCGAGAGCAGGGAAGTGACAGGCACAGGAGCGGAGATGACTCGTATTTCTGCACAGCTGTTTTATGTAACCGCCGCGTCGGTAGGTTTATTTCACGGTACACCGTGATCGTTTCATACTAGTGCGCATGCGCACTAGTAAGCTCATCTGTTCTTCCATTAGGTATCCGGGGCTCTGAGCATGCGCACTGCTGCGCTGCTCAGCTGTTTCTGCCCGGAAGTGACGAGGGTAGGTAATTCTCACGGGGTAGGTAATTCTCACGTTACACCGGAACTATACAGGAAGAATCGGCTCCATTCTGACAGATCAGCTGAGAGACACAGACTTAGCTGCACGGGGGGCCAGACCAAATCACTTCGAGGGCCGCATACGGCCCCCGGGCCTTAGGTTCCCCATCCCTGGACTAAATAATATACACTGATTTGGGTTATTTTCCATCATTACTGAATGTGGAAAATTTTGCTTTTCATCTGGAAATCAAGGTTCCAGAGTTTGGAGGAAGAGCGGGGCGACACAGAATCCAAGTTGCATGAGGTCCAGTGTGACGTTTCCACAGTCGGTGATGATTTGGGGAGCCATGTCATCTGCTGGTGTTGGTCCACTGTGTTTTATGAAGTCCAAATTCAGCGCAGCCCTCTACGGGAAATTTCTAGAGCACTTCATGCTTCCCTCTGCTGACCAGCTTTATTGAGATGCTGATTTAATTTTCCCGCAGGACTTGGCACCTGCCCACACTGCCAAAATTACTATTGCCTGGTTTAATGATCATCGTATCACTGTACTTGAAGAAGATAGAGTATGTATCAGTGCAAATGCCTATAAAAGATATAACATACAGCAGCTGAACTTATGGTCAATAGACTAAACCAAAAAATAGGATAATAGTGCAGCGCTTACTAATGTTGCTTAACAAAGCAGCTCCTAAAAGATTAATTAAGAACAGATAAAAGTTCAGGTAAAGGTCCATGCAAAAAACCGTGAATGGAAAGGTGCTCTGAGACATATGTCATCTGGTATGTAGTACATGTGATCCAGTGTGCATATCCTCCACCGTAAATGCTGGCCTCTCACCTCTTAAACAGCCCCTTGAGTTAACAGAAGGGTCACACACACTTTTTCCTTTATTCCTTAAAGATATAAAAAAAATATATCTCTGAACAGCATATCCGATCTGTATCCAAAATCCTCAGACCCAGAATAGCAGACCCAGCAGAAAAGTCTTGTGGTTTCAATCATCCATATAAAAGGCATAAAAGGAATGGAAGCGGATCATAATGTTTACCGTTAAAAACGCAAATTTATTCACATAAAAAGGGGCCTCTTACTTGAAAAGCACTATAGACCTAGTGCATGGTGTGTACAGCTTGTTTGTAATATCCGAAAGACAGCGAGGGACGTCACCGATCCTCCCTTTCCTCCATACGCGTTACGTCCCAAGGGGAGGGACTTCGTCAGTAGAATACGGAGGAGGAGACGACACCCATGTATATAGGCACAAGTAAACGGCGATTGGCTATCAAGCTCAATCGTCGTACCCATGGCAATGATGATGCCCTGACCGCTCCAAGACCCAGAGAGGATAACAGTACCTGTACTGAATTAAAACAATTGGACCAATTTTATAAGGTAAAATAAATATATAAAAATATATACATTTATCAAGTGTATAAAAGTGTGTATGTATGTGTGTATATATATATGTAATATATATACACACATAAGAGGGGAGTGCTGCTTGTAATCGCTGTCTTACAGTTCGCATTTGTACAGATAAAAAACATGTATATAATATATACATATCACAAAAAAGCAAAATTAACCACTTGCCTACAGGGCACTTTCACCCCCTTCCTGCCCAGGCCAATTTTCAGCTTTCAGCGCTCTCATGCTTTGAATGACAATTGCGCGGTCATGCTACACTATACCCATATGAAATTTTTATCATTTTTTTCACACAAATAGAGCTTTCTTTTGCTGGTATTTAATCACCTCTGGGTTTTCTATTTCTTACAAAAAGAAAAAAGACAGAAAATTTTGAAAGAAAAAAAGTTTTTTTCTTATTTTCTGCGAGCAAATTTTGAAAATAATTTTTTTTTTCTCCTTCACTGATGTGCGCTGGTGAGGCGGCACTGATGGGCACTAATAGGCTGCACTGATGGGCACTGATGAGGTGGCACTTATGGGCACTGATTAGGTGGCACTTATGGGCACTAATGAGGAGGTACTAATATGCCGCACTGATGGACACTGACGGGCGGCACTGATGGACACTGACGGGCGGCACTGATGGACACTGACGGGCGGCACTGATGGACACTGACGGGCGGCACTGATGGGCAGCACCATCAGTGCCCACACTCAGTTCCCATAGTGCTGCTAGTCAGTGCCCATCAGTGCCTAGATGAGCAGGCACTAACTGGCAGCACTATGGGCACTGATGGGGGGCACTGTGGGCACTGATGGTGGGCACATATTGTATTTTATTTACCTCTTGTGTAATCAGGGCACTGGTGATCAGTGCCCTGATTACATTTTTCTGTGTCCCCTAACCGCTGATCGGCTCTGCTCTTCCTCACAGGCAGTATCTGTGTGAGGAAGGAGAGCTGGCAATGAGAGATGATCTCATATGTTTACATTTGAGATCATCTCTCATTGGACATTCCGATCACGTGGTAAATGGTCGCTGTGATTGGCCATTCACCACGATCTGTGATTGGCTGTGTCCAAGAGACACGGCCGACACAGATTTTCCCTGATGCACGCTCGCGGGAGCGCGCGGGGAGCCTGTCACTGGGAGGCCGTTTAAAGACGGCCTCCCGGAAATTAGAGCCCACGCTGTAGCCGTCTTTCGGCTATAGCGCGGGCGGGAAGAAGTAAAAAAAGGTACCGATCTGAAATAAAACAATTTAAGTCAAAATCAACATTTTACCCCCTAGGAACCGCAATCCTGGTTTCATATAGCCAATATGACTCACGGCGGCTTAACTGCCTAATGTAATTGCCACCTCTTTTGTATCACTATATTTGATTGGCCAGCAAACTCGCCTGACCTAAATCCCATGGAGAATCTGTGGGCTATTGTTAAGCAGAAGAAGATGAGAGGCACCAGGCCCAACCATACAGACAAGCTGAAGGCCGCTATCAAAGCAACCTGGGCTTCCATAGCACCTCAGCAGTGCCACAGGCTGATCGCCTCCATGCCACACCGCATTGATGCAGTAATTCATGCAAAAGTAGCCGCAGTATTTAGTGCACACTATACTGTATATGGACATACTTTTCAGTAAGCAAATATTGCTTTATTAGAAACTTTTTTTTTTTTTTTAATTGGTCTTCTAATTTTCTGAGCTGTAAGCCATTATCATCAAAATTAAAAGAAAGAAATGCTTAAAATATATTAGTCTGTGTGTAACACATCTTTATAAAATATGAATTTCACTTTTTCAATTGAATTACTGAAATAAATTTAACTGTTTAATGATATTCTCTAGGGATGCACCGAAATGAAAATTCTGGACCGAAACCGAAAATGCAGGATGCCCTTGGCCAAAAACCGAAAATGACTTTTTCCCCCAAATTTTTTTAAAATAGATAGAAGAGGGGCATACACCAGAAACAGGCAGCGATGTACACCTGTCGCTGCCACCCTGTCACAGTATATGTACTGTGATGGGTTGGCAAGTGGTTCATTTAATTATCAATGGTATTTGTATTATGCAGCATGAGGGGGTTAATGTATTGCCACTGCTGGTCACACTCATCTATTAGTGACCAACCAGTGGCAGTTAATTAACCCCTTTGTGCTGCATTAGTGCAACCAGTATCAGTGTTAATTAACACTGGTTGCACTGATACTGGTTGCACTAATGTAGCACAAAGGGGTTAATTAACTGCCACTGGTCGGTCACTAATGCATCAGTGACCAGCAGTGACAATACCTTAACCCCCTCATGCTGCATAATACTAATACCATTGGTAAGCTGCCTCTGCTGAGTGCTCCTCCTGTGTCCTTCATTCAAAAGAAGCGCCTTTGGCCGGCGGCCCGCCTCCCGGTGATGTCACTACTACGATCTGTGTATGAATGAAGTGACACACTGGGCGGGAGGGTGGTCGAGCGGCTGCTAATAGATATAACTATGTGAGCCTTCACTCCCCTGTCAGCGGGACTGTGTGTATGAATGAACTGACCTGACACCAGGCGGGGTGAGCGGCAGCTAATAACTATAACTATGTGAGCCTTGACTTCCCTGTCAGCGGAGATACATGCCTGACAGGGAAGTGAAGGCTCACATAGTTATTAGCAGCCGCCCTCCTGCCCGGTGTCAGGTCAGTTGATTCACACACAGTCCCGCTGACAGTGACGTGAAGGCTCACATAGTTCTATCTATTAGCGGCCACTCGCCTGCCCTCCCGCCCGGTGTGTCACTTCATTCATACACACATCGTAGTAGTATGGACGTCATTGAGAGGCGGGCGGGTGGCCGGCCAGAAGCGGAACTTTTAAAACCTGCGCTGCGCCTTCCTCCTTCCTCACGGCGGCCATATTAATTTCGGCATTGTTAACCCATTATCGGCCGAAATAGGATAGGCTCATTTTCGGCCGATAATTTCAGTGCATCCCTAATATTCTCATTTCATGATATGCACCTGTATGTAGGTGAACACACACTTCGGGGGCACCTGTGTACAAAAACACAAACTGTGATGCTTGTTACATATGGTTTCCCATGCTGAAGTGAGAACAATAATTCTGCGGCCAATGTTCTAGGTTAACTCTAAACCAGCCTTTTTCAATCAGGGTGCCTTGAGGTTTCTTCAGGGGGTGCCTTGGCAAAATGTCTAAAATTTGCCCTAAAATTGTATACAAGCCGGTGGGTGGATGGAACCTGCCTTTTAGTTACACAAAGCCACAGGTTTTCATTTTACACCATTGCAACTTCTCTAGCTATGAACCTCCTAATCACCAATGACATCAGTTGATAAGCAGGATGTCAGTTGCCTGCATATCATCCTTGCTTGACCCTCCCTTGCCTCTTTCCATTAGCTTTGGGGTCTCAATAGCTAAGTGATAGAGAAAAACCGAGGAAGAAGAGAAACATTGGAATACTAGTCAGTACCAGTTTGCAAAAGTGTATTTGCTTTGGATGAATAAATCACCTTTTATGTTGGATGTCCTACATGTATTGATGTTGCTACATTGTGTAAAACTATTAGAATAATTTTTACATTTTAGAATGGGATGCCTCGAGATTGGCCATAATTTGAACCAATTCTGGACTGGAAGGATTTGCCCCCTTAATGACCAGGCCATTTTTTGCGATTCCTCACTGCGTTACTTTAACGGATTATTGCGCGGTCGTGCGACGCTGTACCTAAATAAAATTGATGTCCTTTTTTTTCCCCCCACAAATAGAGTTTTCTTTTGGGGGTGGAAGAAAAAAGTGCAGCGCTAATGAGTGTACATAATATACAAGAGTACAATTGAACATATATATATATATACAGTGGGTACGAAAAGTATTCAGACCCCCTTAAATTTTTCACTCTTTGTTATATTGCAGCCATTTGCTAAAATCATTTAAGTTCATTCTTCTTCCTCATGAATGTACACATAGCACCCCGTACTGACAGAAAAACACAGAATTGTTGACATTGTTGCAGATTTATTAAAAAAGAAAAACTGAAATATCACATGGTCCTAAGTATTCAGACCCTTTGCTGTGACACTCATATATTTAACTCAGGTGCTTTCCATTTCTTCTAATCATCCTTGAGCTGGTTCTACACCTTCATTTGAGTCCAGCTGTGTTTGATTATACTGATTGGACTTGATTAAGAAAGCCACACACCTGCCTATATAAGACCTTCCAGATCAAAATGCATGTCAGAGCAAATGAGAATCATGAGGTCAAAGGAACTGCCTGAAGAGCTCAGAGACAGAATTGTGGCAAGGCACAGATCTGGCCAAGGTTACAAAAAGATTTCTGCTGCACTTAAGGTTCCTAAGAGCACAGTGGCCTCCATAATCCTCAAATGGAAGACATTTGGGACGACCAGAACCCTTCCTAGAGCTGGCCGTCCAGCCAAACTGAGCTATCGGGGGAGAAGAAATATATAAATGGCGCAGCGCTAAAATGTTAAAACCAATAAACAAGAGCAATGTCCATATTATTCTATATATCTGTTAATGTCCATAATGTCCAAAGCCAAGAGTGAGGTAAAGGTGACCCGTGTTTGAAAAGTTGAACAAATCACCAAACATGCGTGATTCCACCACCACAGTTATTGCCAGCCTCTCACCTCCATACACTGACCACAAGGGCCGTTGCGCTTTATCATAGACTCTGGTGAACTCCTCCTGTCCCAGTCTTACAATCATGGATACCTCAGCAGCTCAGCAGATCGGTATTGATAATCCACATGAAAGGATAACAAGGACATCTAGTGCTCTCCGTTTTATAATGGTACATTTATTAAGAATAAAAACATACTACTCACAAAGATGGCACTATTCCTAGTGCATCGGGACCAGCATAAAATACATCAGAACGGTGTGCTCGAGCGTGTGGTCCTCTCGGAGCGTCGCGGGTGACTCTGCCAACCACTAACTACACATGAATAGGGTGCAGTCAGCCACTTGATCAGCTGTGAAGTCGATGTAACCGGGGAGGATGAGGAAGTCACTGAGACTGTGGCATCTCCTGGATCGATGGTTGGGGTCACCTGATACTGTAGCATCTCCTGGATCTATTGGGGGGGGTTACCTGGGGCTGTGGCATCTCCTGGATCTATGGGTGATCACCTGGGACTGTTGTATGATCACCCATAGATCTAGGAGATGCCACAGCCCCAGGTACCCCCCCCCCCCCCCAATAGATCCAGGAGATCAAGTGGCTGACTGCACCCTATTCATGTGTAGTTAGTGGTTGGCAGAGTCACCCGCGACGCTCCGAGAGGACCACACGCTCGAGCACACCGTTCTGATGTATTTTATGCTGTTCCCGATGCACTAGGAATAGTGCCATCTTTGTGAGTAGTATGTTTTTATTCTTAATAAATGTACCATTATAAAACGGAGAGCACTAGATGTCCTTGTTATCCTTTCATGTGGATTATCAATACCAATCTGCTGAGCTGCTGAGGTATCCATGATTGTAAGACTGGGACAGGAGGAATTCACCAGAGTCTATGATAAAGCGCAACGGCCCTTGTGGTCAGTGTATGGAGGTGAGAGGCTGGCAATAACTGTGGTGGTGGAATCACGCATGTTTGGTGATTTGTTCAACTTTTCAAACACGGGTCACCTTTACCTCACTCTTGGCTTTGGACATTATGGACATTAACAGATATATTGAATAATATGGACATTGCTCTTGTTTATTGGTTTTAACATTTTAGCGCTGCACCATTTATATATTTTTTGCCTGTTTTGCATTTGTTAGTATTGACCAATACCGGTGTTCAGCTGCTTTTTCTTATTCTTACGGATTATAGCGCTGAATAAGCCCTTGCATTTTTATCGGGGGAGAAGAGCCTTGGTGAGAGAGGTAAAGAAGAACCCAAAGATCACTGTGGCTGAGCTCCAGAGATGCAGTCAGGAGATGGGAGAAAGTTGTAGAAAGTCAACCATCACTGCAGCCCTCCACCAGTCGGGGCTTTATGGCAGAGTGGCCCGACAGAAGCCTCTCCTCACTGTAAGACACATGAAAGCCCGCATGGAGTTTGCTAAAAAAAAAACACCTGAAGGACTCCAAGATGGTGAGAAATAAGATTCTCTGGTCTGATGAGACCAAAATAGAACTTTTTGGCCTTAATTCTAAGCGGTATGTGTGGAGAAAACCAGGCACTGCTCATCACCTGTCCAATACAGTCCCAACAGTGAAGCATGGTGGTGGCAGCATCATGCTGTGGGGGTGTTTTTCAGCTGCAGGGACAGGACGACTGGTTGCAATCGAGGGAAAGATGAATGCGGCCAAGTACAGGGATATCCTGGACAAAAACCTTCTCCAGAGTGCTCTGGACCTCAGACTGGGCCGAAGGTTTACCTTCCAACAAGACAATGACCCTAAGCACACAGCTAAAATAACGAAGGAGTGGCTTCACAACAACTCCGTGACTGTTCTTGAATGGCCCAGCCAGAGCCCTGACTTAAACCCAATTGAGCATCTCTGGAGAGACCTAAAAATGCCTGTCCACCAACGTTTACCATCCAACCTGACAGAACTGGAGAGGATCTGCAAGGAGGAATGGCAGAAGATCCCCAAATCCAGGTGTGAAAGACTTGTTGCATCTTTCCCAAAAAGACTCCTGGCTGTATTAGATCAAAAGGGGGCTTCTACTAAATACTGAGCAAAGGGTCTGAATACTTAGGACCATGTGATATTTCAGTTTTTCTTTTTTAATAAATCTGCAACAATGTCAACAATTCTGTGTTTTTCTGTCAGTATGGGGTGCTATGTGTACATTCATGAGGAACAAGAATGAACCTAAATGATTTTAGCAAATGGCTGCAATATAACAAAGAGTGAAAAATTTAAGGGGGTCTGAATACTTTCCGTACCCACTGTGTGTGTGTGTGTGTGTGTGTGTGTATATATATATATGATATTGTGAAATAAAGTAAAATACTGAAATAGGGCTTAAATAAAAGTCCCAAAGAAGTGATCCATCTTGTTGGTATACATATATAAATCCAAACATGATGAAAAAAATCCCAACGCCAAGTGAACAGTAAAAGTGGGCTCTCACCAGATCAAATGGGTCTGAATTGCCATATAGCAAACAGACCTGTTCAGGCTTTACAAGGTGATCCTGATTCCTCCTACGATCATTCCCATGGAAGTCGTTTTCAGCTCATAAGGTGGAAGGCAGAGGGATGAAAGTCTCTCAAGACCAGATGACACGAAAACCAGAAAAAGGAGTGCACATAGCGTAATATTGCTAAAAACTTTTAATGAAATAAAAGGAATCGCACTTACAAGAATCGCATGGTAACAGGCAATGTATTAAAATGAAGTTCTACTGCAAGCTCCTGACGCGTATCGTCCGCACAATCATCATCAGAGGATATTGCAATATCCTCTGATGATGTCTGTGCGGATGATACGCATGGTCTTTTGAAATGATCACAGAGACTTGTGATCCTATATAGAATGATCACAGTCGCTCTCTGATCATTCAAGACCTAAGAACGGTCAGCTGTGCTTACAATAGCTGACCGTCTTTCTCTCTCAGCGGGGAGCGATCACAGGTGGCAATGGGAGCCGCCCGCCCCCACCGGCGGTGCGCGCTCGCCCCCTAGCTGCAGGCGCGCGACCGTCAGAGCTACGTCGGTTCGCGCAGGAGGGGCTGCCTGCCGCAGTAAAACTGCTTCGGGCGGTCGGGATGTAGTTAAAGGGTGCCTTGACTGAAAAAAGTTTAAGAAACACTGTTCTAAACTGATAACCTGTACAAGGTTTGAAGTGTCTCCTAGGGACAGTTTTAGGTACTGAAGTTTCTTACCATTGTGGATGCAGCATTTTTAAGACTGTTGGGTGTCTGTTTACTTGGTTCTACCTTGTCTTTTATATTTTAACAAAAATTAGGTAATATATTGCATTTGTTTTTACATTATGTTATTTACCCATAAAAGCTTCCCTTGTACGCACATCCAAAATGCCCGAGACTACTTTTGAGTGCCACCATCTTGGATGGGATGTCAGCATCCCCTAGCAGACTCAGAGCTGTCACATTCTGTAATATTCCCTTTGCTCCTCCCTCAGAAGATTTAGGGAAGTGAGGTACAGAGTAGCTGGGCTAGCAAAGAGAATAATTAGACCTTAAAAAGAAGAAAAGGCTATGACGTGCTAGGAGGGAGATGGCTGTGCTAGGGTAATAAATATTTGAGAATATGTATTTTCTGTTTCTGTTATATATTGATTCTTGTGTTCTGGTGTTCACAGCTGCTCTTTGCCGCCGAGTCGCTCCACTGGGTCCTCTTCCTAATGAGCAGTTTGAAGGTGAAGACCTGGAATCTCTCAAGAAATATCGCAGCTTTAAAAGGTATAAAAGAGTAGCTGAGGCAGAAATGAAAAAAACGGTTTGGTGGAAGACATACAGACATTATCTGCAGCCCACAGATGGTAATGTATTAAAGCAGATGCTCATTTCCAGTTGAACCATGCTGCTGTCACACCTACATGTTTATTAAGGCCCAGTTGAAACCTCTTGATTTAGCCTCGGTTCACATTTATGCGATGCGGGAAGGCTGCGAATCCGCAGCCTGTTCCCGCATCGCACACGCACCCCCTGCAGTTCACACTGCCATATGCGATACGCTGGGGGTGTCAATGTAATCTTAACGACACCCCCAGTTTGATCGCATATCGCAGTGCGATCGTGCAGTTCGCACAGGATCGGATCGCACAAGTGTGAACCGCTGTGCGATCCGATCCTGATGCGGCTGCCAAAAAGGGTCCCTGTGCGTGTTTGCTGCGGTGCGAATTTAGCCATACAAACTGTATGGCTAAACTCGCACCGCACAGCCGATCGCATGTAATGTTGGAGCAGTGCGCTCCGACATTACATGCGAACCCCGCACACGCACAAGTGTGAACCGGGGCTTAATAGTGTAATGCAATCAGGCTGCATATACATTATTAAATATATGGCTTTTTTTTTTTTTTATTTAAACAGTTAGTGGTACAGCATGGGCTTTAATACCCTGTGCTGCAGCACACTGGAGAATCAGACTCTCCAGTGGTCTGCCTTGCCCCCTGCACACTGCTCTAATCAACAGTGCTGCTCATAGAGTATGAGGGAGTGTGAGACTGCTAGAGAGCTGGGCTGATGTGTTTACTGATGAGCAGCAGTCTGACTTTCCTACATGCTGACAGCACACAGTATTTTAACGCTTATTCTTGCACTTGGCAATCTATAAAAAAGCATTATTATTACTTTAACCACTTAAGCCCCGGAGGATTTTCCTGCTAAACGACCAGGGGGTATTTTGCGATTCGGCACTGCGTGACTTTAACGGACAATTGCGCGGTCATGCGACGCTGTACCTAAACGAATTTGACGTCCTTTTTTTCCCACAAACAGAGCTTTCTTTTGGTGGTATTTGATCACCTGTGCGATTTTTAGTTTTTGCGCTATAAACAAAAAAAGAGCGTACATTTTGCAAAAATAACAATATTTTTCACATTTTTTTATATGAAATTCCCCCCAAAAAAAATGTAAAAATCAAAATTTTTTAACATTTTCGGCCAATTTGTTTTATGCTACATATGTTTGGTAAAAAAAATTGCAAAAAGCGTATTTTTATTGGTTTGCGCAAAAGTTATCGCGTTTACTAACAAAGGGAAAGATTTTTGTCATTTTTGGTGTTTTTTTTTTTAACGCGTAATGGCGGCGATCTGCGATTTTTTATTTATTTATTTTTTTTTTTTTTTGCGGTACTGCGACATTGGGGCGGACAGATCGGACCCTTGACTGACATTTTTGACACTTTTGGGGGTACCAGTGACATTTCTACAGTAATCAGTGCTATACATATGCACTGTTACTGTAAAAATACACTGGTAGTGAAGGGGTTAACTTTATTTGGGAGGGAGGGGCTGTGTGTGTCCCTAGGGGCGTGCTTTCTACTGTGATTGGCTGTGGCTTGAGCTGTAAGGACACTGATCAACGGATCTACATAGTAGATCCGTGTGATCAGTGTCTTTACACCGAGGAGAATGACAGGCAGCTTGTTTACACTAGCTGCCTGCCTTTCTCCCTCTCCCCCGACGATCGCCGAGTGACCGGCAGACATCGGGCCCGTAAGTCACACGCGCGATGGGGTCTGTGACCGCGTGGGAGCGGGAGCGCGCCTCCGCGCCCGCGCGCTCGCTCCCCAGAGCCTCACAGGCTAGCGACGTAGACCTACGTCACTCTGCCTGTGAGGGGCTGACTGCCGCAGTAAATATACTGTGAGCAGTCGGCAAGCGGTTAAAGTCTTGCTTTATGTAGATTTATTTAACACTGACAATTTTAAACATCAATAACAAACGAGACCCATGGGATTTCATTCTGTCGTTCTTCTGACATGCTTCTTACTATGGCTAAAACCAGTATATCATCCCATATCTATAACCAGGGCTGTGGAGTCAGTAGATAAATGTTCAGACTCCTCAGTTTTTTGTACTCCCGATTCCGACTCCTCTGTATTAATATGTATTAATCTTTCAACACTGACTTGGGTGGGTGGCATTGCAGTAACTATTCTGGCCACATCACTAATGATCTCTGGATAAACAAGGAGGGCTTCTTCAACAGTAAGTTTTGATGAGCGATCATACTTTTCAACTTCTTTTAGTGCTTTATAAAACTCCTGTTGGAATTTTTTTATTTGGACATTTACTGGTTCTGTAACGCTCATGCGACGTCGCTTTCCTTTAGCAACTTCCATTTTGTCTAAGAAGGAATCAAATTCTAATTATTCGTTTGAAGAAGATGATCCTGAGTTACCACTATTGCTTAAAAGAACTTCATCCTGTGTAGGTATTTCAGGTCGTAATCCTTTCATGCGAACTGCTACATCCTAGAGTATGCCCTCAGCTATTAACCCTCCATTTTTGTTAAGGCGATATAACAGGCTCTTCCATTCCAAGAAGAATTTAGGTTATATTGTCACATTGCAACCTCTTGGTGACAGTGAAGGGGTGAGAAAGAAGGTTCTCCAGCTCTTTTGTTTGTGTCCCCTGGCTTTCAGTTAATGCAAGATTTTCATTGTCCATTTCTTCTATGAAGTCTTTAACTTCTTGTACAAAAGTTTTTATTTTAAGAAGAGGCATAAACATACATCAAAAACATGGTACATGTGTACAATAAGACAAAAGAAAATGGAACGCATGGGAACAGATGGCAGCAAAACATGATACCGACATATGGCGTGAGCCAACCGGAAAACATCACGGACCAAATAATGGGTATCAACAAGTGGAAATGCATAAATAGGGACCTAAAATCCCTTAGTGCTTCACAAAGCAGGAAGACTAACAAAATGAAAACTTCTATTACGTTCCAATGAGCAAACAGGGGCTGGGCCTGAGAGTACCGAGCCAGGAAGGAAAACAACATGAAAAGACAAGGAAAAGAGAGAAAGAAGGAGTGAAAAAGTAGGACAAACAAAGAGAAAAACGACAAAGAAAGAAGACTAGAGAAAGGGTGGAGAAGGGGAAGAGGGGGGAACGAGTCCTGCGGGGCGAGCGTCCAGGAGGCTTTAAAGGGAGAGAAGGGTGGTCTGGAATCTGGAAGGGGCAACATTCGAAATCCAAGGGTCCCACACCTTAAGAAACTTGGCGTGGGAATCAGAAACTATCGCAGTCAACTTTTCATTAACGAGGATATCATTCATACGGTTCTTGACCGCCTCAAAACTAAGCAACGGGGTCTTCCAAGATCGGGCAATGGTCAGTTTCGTAGCTGTAAACAAATGCTGAGCCAACTGACGTTGTGTACGAGTCAGGTCAGGTATAGGTTTACACAAGAGTGCTTCATATGAGTCCCTCTTCAGGGTAACTTGAAAAATATTACGGAGCAAGGCATAAATCCTAATCCACAGTCTGCACACCTTGGGGCACTTCCACCAAATATGAGCCATAGTCCCTTCCTGAGCACATCCCCGGAAGCACAGGGGGGAATATTAGGGTATAAATTTAGCCAGCCTAGCCGGGGTATAGTACCACCGGTAAAATACCTTATATGCATTTTCCAGAATCAAGACATTTCGGGAACATTTAGAGAGAGCTGCCGTCATATGCCGCCAGTCTTCCCCGTCCAACCCGCCCCCCAATTCTAGTTCCCAGTTAGAGTGATAGACTGTGAAAGAGGGTGTATCGCAGGCAATAATGGAGGCATATAAGAGGGATATGAGTCCCGGCGAGTGGGGCCGTGCCCTGCAGAGGCTTTCAAATGGCGTAAGCGTATAGGGTAAAGGTCTATGTTTAATGAGTTGCTGAAGAAAACTATGGAGTTGCATATATCGAAAATGTTCTCGCAAAGGTATATCGTGCGAAGAGCGGAGGGCCCCAAAAGGGAGTATCCTCGTGGGGGTAAATAACGAGTGGACGTCCACGAAGCCATGGTCCGTCCACCATGAAAACACGCGTGGATTAGCAAGACCAGGTGGAAACATAGGGCAAGGGAAGAGACGCAGTAAGGGTAAGTGGGGGGAAATCAAATTGGCTGAGTACTTGACAGAGTCCCAGAGGCGGAGAGAGTGAAGGAGGCAAGGGCGCAAGTCCGGCGGTCGGAATTTAATTTTAAAAAATCCACTTCAGACCCGACGCATTTCAGGTGCAAGCACACCTTTTATCAGGGGTATTGATTGTGGAGCTGTGTAGTTTCATACACTAACATAATGAAGAAACAGATTATAAGCTTTTTGTTTTTGACATCTGTATAAATGAGTGATACATACATGTAACATATTATTGTACAATGTTACATAATGTATTGCCTTATTTAGAAGTTCCTATTGTTGAAAAAGCCATTTAAGATAAAAAGCATTGAAGTAGAAAAAGGAGAGGGGTGAAAAAAATCAACGCTGTTGACAGATTGCACTGATGTGGCCACCGTATCAAGGAGGGGCAAGATAGCCAACAACCCAGACACGGATCACATGGAGGTCCCAATAAATAGGGCCAAAGGTGTCCCAAGATGTTAAAAGTAGGTAAATCTGTACAAAACAATATAAAAAATGATATGAGAAAATGGAGGGAACTAGTAGAATGATCAAAAAAGTTGATAATGAAGTTAATTAGAAAATATATATGTACACAATCGTTGAATGTATATATTAAATCCGAGGTGAATGGTTAATAGAAATTAAGTGCAAGAAAGGATTTTCTATGTAATTAAAAATAACTGATGCATACCTATTGTAAAATCGCAATTTTAGAAATATTGCCAGGGAAATCTATAAGCAAATGGAACCGTCCATGGCCGTTGAAATTCCTCCAGTCACTGATATATTCTCCTAGATGGGATGTAATGTAGAGGGTTGAATCAGGCAAAGATGGCAAATCAAAGGAAGAGATAAGTCTATAGGACCTCTAGTATAATCATCCCAAGCATAAGAACTTGCATGTCAGCCGAATCGTATCAATGTACGCCTCCTAAGCTGCAGCTCACCCACGAAGTGGGTGCTGTTATATGAAGCATGGGATGCAAGCGCGGTGCACAGTAACTTCCGCGCATGAGAAGGAGATAGGCCAATGGGGCCAATGCTCCATATAACGAGAACTTCCTATAAATAGGAGCTTCTAAATAAGGGTATGTAATACTCTACATTTACGTAAGATTGTACAATAATATGTTACATGTATGTATCTACACACTTATTTATACAGATGTCGAAAACAAAAAGCTTATCATTTCTTCATATGTTAGTGTATGAAACTACACAGCTCCACAATCAATACCCCTGATGAAAGGTGTGCTTGCACCTGAAACGTGTTGCGTCTAAAGTGGATTTTTTGCAATGAAGTTCCATCACCTGCAGCGTATTATGTATAAGCCGTGAATGTTTTTATATTTGTATATTATCAAATTGATTGTCGAAAGGAACATGTTTATGCCTATTTTCATGACAAAATAAATATATATTTGTATACTCCTTTGAAGGTGTGGTTTCCCTTATAGTCCCACCCCCAGGGGGTTTGCTATTTTCAGTGTAAATACCCAATTGCATTTTTAGACTATATTTTATGGTATCCAAAATCCCCTAGGCTTTCATTAGCCACTCTACAACCCTCACCCCCCCCCCCTCCCCCAGGGAGGGCTGGCATCATGATCTGCAAAGATACTATTATACCTTTTATTTGGTGTATGTAGACTGGTGGTTATGTCTGCAGTTTAACAACATGGCTACAGGTAAAAAGTCCCCCCCCCCAGCCTTCCCTTATACTAAGCCCGATCTCGATCCAGCGATGTGCACGAGAGCAGTGGCTCTCTGGGCCCTCTCTCTCCTCATTGGCTCAGACACAGCACCAGGTGCCAATGGCTCCCACTTTTGTCAGTCACAGCCAATGAGGAGGGGGCGGGGCTGAGATGCACTTTGTGTGTCTATGGACACACAGGCAGCTTGGGAGCAAGCATGCACAATTGCCCCCATAGCAAGTGGCATGCTATGGGGGCACTTGGTAGGGGGAGGAGCCAGGAGGGGAATGAAGAAGAATTGGGGCTGCTCTGTGCATAACCATTGCAGTAATCCATAGGCTTGCAGTAATGGATAGGCTATAGCGGGGGAGTTTTGAGTTTTTGCTTGGTCTTCCCGTGACATCACTCCCATAGTCCTGAAATGGGTTATCTTTGCCATACTAGATGATTTTTTTTTTCTTCTCCCTCGGTTAGTTTTTTTAGATTTATGTTTTCTCGGATGGTTGATCAGTTTGTTCTCTAAAGCCATTGACTTCATGAGAGTGCATGACACTGGGTGATGTCTCCTAATCTGTCTTTTCAGAAAACTGGATAAAATTTAAGTTTTTGTGTCATACTGTATGCAATGTATAAGCTGATAAGTCTATACGTCCTTTTTTTTTTTTTTTTAAAGTGGATCCTCACTCTCCCAATCAACATTTATTATTTCTCTATCGTTCATTGACGGATGCAGTTTCTGACGCATATCAGTAGAGGTATACTGCCCCCTACAGGAGTAGCACACTAGGCAGAAAAAAAAAATTTGGGTACGAAATGGGAGCAATGTCCAGCACAGCATTGCAAACAAATGCCTATGGGCAGTCCCAGGGGGTATACCCTCTCTCTTCCTGCATAGGATGTTCGTTTTAATGTGCCTAGTTAGGAGTAAGGACCTAGTTCCTTGCTGGGATCTCTGGTCCTGGCAAAAAAATTTTTTCTTTCTAGATAATTTTTTTTAGTACGCTTTTTCTCCAGATTTTTTTCCTGTGAGATCTACAAGCAACTTTGCCGAATCTGGGCGACGGGCTGGATGTATAGCTAGCTCCAGTTAAACGTCTCGCCAAGTCGCATACGGCCGGGTCTACATAGTTACATAGTTTGTGAGGTTGAAAAAAGACATCAGTCCATCCAGTTCAACCTATGGTGTGTGTGTGTTTGCTGTTAACCGTACATTTTATACCCCTGTATGTTGTGGTCTTTAAGATGCTCATCTAATAGTTTTTTGAAACTATCGATGCTCCCTGCTGATACGACTGCTTGTGGAAGAGAATTCCACATCCTTACTGCTCTGACAGTGAAGAACCCCTTACGTATTTTAAGGTTAAACTGGTTTTCCTCTAGTTTTAGTGAGTGGCCACGTGTCTTATTGTATTTCCTTTCTCTGAAAAGTTTGTTCCTTATGCTAGGGTCGCCAGTACAGTATTTGTAAATTGATATATCTCCCCCCCCCCCTCAATCGTCTCTTCTCCAGAGAGAATAAGTTCAGTGCTTGTAGTCTTTCCTCATAGCCGATGCCCTCTATTCCCCTAATTATTTTTGTTGCCCTTCTCTGGCCTCTCTCCAGTTCCAGCACATCCTTCCTGAGGACCGGTGCCCATAACTGGACAGCATACTCCAGATGTGGCCGGACCAGAGTCTTGTAGAGAGGGAGAATAATCTCTTTATTTCTGGAGTGAATCCCCTTTTTTATACATCCCAGTATTCTGATGGCTTTGCTTGCAGTGGCTTGGCATTGCATGCCACTGTCAAGCCTGTGGTCTACCAGTACCCCCAGGTCCTTTTCCTTCCTAGACTCACCCAGAAGTTTCCCCCCCTAGTGAGTAGCTTGCTTTCGTGTTTCTGTCGCCCAAGTGCATTACTTTACATTTTTCAACATTAAATCTCATCTGTCATGTAGTTGCCCACCCCATTATTTCGTTCAGATCCACTTGTAAGGTTTCCACATCCTGCATAGAAGATATTAGCATGCTTAGTTTAGTATCATCTGCAAATACTGAGATTGTACTCGATATCCCCTCCTCTACATCATTTATGAATAAATTAAACAGGATTGGCCCCAGGACAGAACCTTGGGGGGACCCCACTTTCCACACCCGCCCAATCCGAGTACTCCCCATTAATCACCACCCTCTGGACTCTCCCCTGGAGCCAGTTCTCTATCCAGGTACTCACCCTATGGTCCATACCTACCTTCCTTAGTTTGTACAGTAAGCGTTTGTGGGGAACGGTGTCAAAGGCCTTTGCAAAGTCAAGATACACCACATACACAGGCTTACCTTTTATCTAGGTGGCAGCTCACTTCATCGTAGAAGGTTAATAGATTGGTTTGGCAAGAATGATTTTTCATGAATCCATGCTGATTACTACTAATAATACCATTTTCATTACTAAAGTATTGTATGTGGTCCCTTAACATCCCCTCCAAAATCTTGCAGACTACCGATGTTAGGCTGACCGGCCTATAGTTACCCGGGATATATCTCGGCCCTTTTTTAAATATTGGTACCACGTTGGCTTTTTTCCAATCAGCTGGCACCATACCTGTCTGTAGACTATCCTTAAAGATCAAGAATAATGGTCTGGCAATCAACTAGCTGAGCTCTTTAAGAACCCTCGGGTGCAAGCCATCTGGTTTATTTATTTATGTTAAGTTTCTCTAGTTTAGTTCTAGGTCTATCTTCTCTTAGCCATGGCGGTACTTCCTGAGGTGTATTATTTAGTTTAGCCTTACAAGCTGGGTTAGTGTATCCCCCCCGATTCTTTTGTGAAGACTGAAGAGAAGAAATTATTTAACACTTCCGCCTTTTCTCTGTCCTCTGTGGCCATATTTCCTTTGTCGTCTTTTATGGGGCCAATGTGTTCTGGCCTCGCTTTCTTACTGTTTATATACTTATAAAGAATTTCTTGGGGTTCTTTTTACTCTCTTCCGCTATATGTCTCTCGTGTTCTATTTTAGCCGCCTTGATTTCGTCTTTACATTTCTTATTAGACTCTTTGTAATGCTTGAATGCTGCCAATGACCCCTCAGTCTTGTATTTTTTGAAGGCCTTTTCTTTAGTATTAATATGCATTTTTATGTTGGAGTTTAGCCACCCAGGGTTTAGTTTTGCCCTTTTAGATTTATTTCCCTTTGGAATGCACTGGCCAATCCCTTTGTTTAGTATGCTCTTGAAGCACTTCCATTTTTCCTCCATGTTCTTTGTTCCCAGGGTTCTATCCCATTTGATATTTTCTAGCAGAGAGCGCAGTTTTGGGAAATTGGCTCTTTTGAAATTCAGTGTCCTTATATTATCCTTGTGTTTCCTATTACTATGATTAATACTGAAACTAATTGACCTATGGTCACTGTTTCCTAAGTTGCTCCGTATCTCTATATCCGTGAACAGGTCTGTATTGTTGGTAATCAGTAGGTCAAGTACCGCATTGTTTCTTGTTGGTGCGCTCACCATCTGACTCATGAAATTGTCCTGGAAAACATTTAGGAACTGCCGAGCCTTGGCTGAATGCGCGGTTTCTTCTGCCCAGTTTATATCTGGATAATTAAAGTCCCCTATTATAATGACATTTGCCATCCTTGCTGCCAATCCTATCTGTAAAGGGAGGTCCGCCTCCCCCTCCTCCCTCTGGTTTGGGGGCCTATAGCATACGCCCAATATTACTTTCCCTATAGTGCCTTCTCTTTTAAGTTATACCCATAGGGATTCAGCCTCTTCCATAGCTCCATTATTAATATCATCCCTCATATTTACCTGTACACTGTTCTTAATATACAGACATACCCCTCCCCCCTTTTTACCTTCTCTATCCCTGCGATAAAGGGAATACCCCTGAATGGTCGCCATCCAATCATGAGAGCTGTCAAACCAAGTCTCTGTTATCCCCACAAAATCTAAGTCCTCCTCAAACATCAGCAGCTCCAGCTCTCCCATCTTGTTGGCCAGGCTTCTGGCATTGGTATACAAACCTCGTAATTTTGACTGGTTGCATATATCCTCGTTTGATGTTGTTTTTAGGCTGCTCTTATGATTTTCCCCATACCCACCTTGGGTTTAGGAGCTCTGAGCACCCTACTGTCCCCATTTGTGCCCTCTGAATCTTGCTCCCCGCTGGCTAATTCTACATCTGTAGCCTCCCCCCCCCCCCCCCCAATCACCTAGTTTTTTTTAAAATAATTTTTATTGATTTGTAGGAAAAAACAGTGAACAGTAACAAACAGTTACAAAAAAACAAAGGCAGACAATTGAACAACAACTTCCACCCAATCATACCACAACGCTCCCCCCCCCCAAACCAAAACAAACCAGCACCCCAAATAAAGCCAGGAGAGTCGAGGTCTGGAGGTCGGTGTAGGCCAGCGCCAAAAGAGCACCCAGGCCAACCCCGACCCCCGGAGAGAAACGCTCCTAAGTCCTATAGCATGAAACAACAGATACAATAATGAAAAATTCAAGAAGTGTAATGCTAAAGGTCATATGCAGGGCCAGTGTCTAATGCACCCAGATAAGAAAAATATATCAACCTACAGTAGCCGAAGATTCAACCCATGCCCTCCAAACCTTCTCAAACTTCTTGGGGCAGCCTCTTGACACATATGTTGCTTAGTAAAGTGGCAAGACCGCATTAACCAAGCCCTTCCAAAATATCAGGGAAGGTGGAGTCACCTTCTTCCAATGTAATAAGATTGCCTTTTTTGCATAGAACAGGAGGATGACCAGTAAAGTTCTGTGTGCTACCGAGGGAACCACCTCTTCCACAAGTCCCAAGAGACAAACCCTCGGGGTCAGCGGGATCTGAGTCAGCAGCACGTCCGTGAGACAGGCCGCCGATACCCCAAGGCTCCTGGAGGGCCCGTAACCCAATCCTGGGAGCCCCCGGTGACCACAAGAAGGAACTGATGATGCTATCTAGTTTCTTGAAGAATGTCAGCGGTACCCATAGCGGAGAATTACAGAGGAAATATAATACTACCGGCAGAAATTTCATTTTAAGTACACTAATACGACCCAATAAAGAGAGTGGGAGTCGCTTCCAAGCCAGTACATGTTGGAGTCTAGACACTAAAGGTTCAAGGAGTAGTAATCCTGGGGGTGCCTAGTAACCTTGATACCCAGGTAAGTAAAGGTATCCACCCAGCAAAGCGGGAGGTCCCCAGCAGTAGAGAGTCGGGTACCCTCATCTAAGGGCAAAATTGAGGACTTACTCCAGTTGACCCGAAGTCCGGAGCATTGGCCAAATCTGTCCAAGATAGACAGGGCCGCTCTCAACGAGGGGCAGGGTCCTCGAGGAACAATAACATATCATCTGCGTATAACGCAAGGCATTCTCTAATGGAACCCACCCTGATCGAGCCAACGGCTGGGAGCTGCACAGTGCAATAGCAATAGGCTCAAGTGTGAAGGCAAAAAGGAAAGGGGAGAGGGGGCAACCCTGTCTTGTCCCCCGTCCCACCTTGAAGTATGGAGATGTGAGGTAGCCTAGACGGATAGCTGTTCTAGGGCCCGTGTAGAGGAGCCGGATCCAAGTCGTAAAGTTGGGTCCGAACCCCATGAGATCCAAGGTCTTGCGCATGAAGGTCCAATCGACTGAATCAAAGGCCTTCTCAATATCTATGGAGACCACCACCCGCTGGCCTGAATCGTCCCCAGGGAGTTGAACATGAGTGAACAACCGCCTAATATTGGTATCAACCGACTTACCCGTTTGATCAGGGTCTATCAATGAATGTATGACCCCAGCCAATCTATTGGCTAGGACCCTCGTCAGGATTTTAAGGTCCATATTCAAAAGGGCGATAGGGCAATAAGAGGAGTAGTCCAGTGGGTCTTTACCAGGCTTCTGTAATAGCATCATTTAAGCATCTAACATGGAAGGAGGAAGTTCCCTGCTCTCTAGACAGTGTTGCAATAAAGAACTTATTTGGGGCGATAACTGTTCCGAGTAATGTTTATAAAAAGCAGCGGGAAAGCCGTCAGGGCCTGGGGCCTTGTGAGGCGGGAACTTTTTTTCACCTCCGAAGCCTTGATCGGTTCGTCTAAGAGGGCTCTCTCCTCATCTGACGGGGTCGGGAGGGTGATGCTCCCCAGCAGCTCAGCCGTAGCCGCGGGGTCGCCACCCAGCAGTGGTGCATACAGGTTCTCAAAATAATTATGAAAAGTCTCCAAGACGTCCCGAGGATCCGACTGAACACCCCCCCCCCCCGCACCTCTAATAAGTGGGATATTTACCGGGGCCCTCTGGTCAGCCACCAACATTGCCAGTAATTTACCATTCTTGTCTCCTTGTGCAAACACAGATTCCCGCATGTTTTTGGCCTCAGTGTGGGCGAGATCAGAGACGTGCAGAAAGAGAAGGCGTCTCGCCAGCAACGCCACGTAGCTGGAATCAGATGGCGAATAAACGTACTCCCCTGCCCGTCTCCTCTCCATATCCTGTAGCATACGAACTTCACTTTTATGATCCTTTCTAGCAGTCTTAATGGCCGAGATACTCTCCCCTCGTCACCGCCTTAAAAGCCTCCCAAACCACTCGCTGGTCCGCCGAGTCAACATTCTCCTCCCAATATGACTGAATCGACTTTCCAAAGTAAGAGGCGACCTGATCCTGTTGGAGGCAGCCAGAAGCCAACCCCGCACTCCAGCCCCCAATTGGAGGTTCACTGTCAAGAGCAGCGGGTTGTGATCAGACACCCCTCCAGCCAAGTATTCAGAGTCAGTCAAGAGGGACTGCAGACATGCATTACCAAACGCCAAGTCAATCCGGGCAGACGAGTGGTGAGTAGTGGAAAGGCGAGAGTACTCCCGCAACAGGGGATGCTTCCATCTCCAAAGTTCAGACACGCCCACCGCGGAGGCTCAGGTGAGCAAATCCACGGAGGCAGGCTGGTTGGGGTTGGAAGTATCCAGGGAGGCATCCAAGATGGCATTAAAATCCCCCACAAACAACAATGGAAGATGGGTATAGGCAGCTAACTTATCAGTCAAATCATATAGCAATTGTATTCCCAAACGGAGGAGGTACATATACAGCTACCAACAGCATGGTAACAGAGTAGATATCCAGAAGCACAGCCACATATCTGCCCCCCAGATCAGAGACCACCCGTTGGATCGGGCAAGGAATGGATTTACTAATGAGAATGGAGTCCCCCCTGGCATAAGTGGAGTAGGTGGCATGAAATGCCCTCTGTATCCACGGTCTCCGAAGAGCAAGAATCATGTTACCATCCAGGTGAGTCTTCTGCAGGAGGATGACATGCGGCTTGATAACCTTCAGATACTGAAAGACACTGGCCCTTTTAAACTTATTATTCAATCCCCTCACATTCCATGAGAGGAGTCTGATATTGTCAGCCATGAGAATCAAGAAAAAATTGGTGCATGAACCAAGAGGAGGCCCGGGGCCAAAGAAAAAGTAGTATGAATCCAGGAAAAAAAAGCAGAAACCCTCAAATGGACCCCTAAGCGTTCAGGAGTAAAAGAGTTCAGGTGCTGGTGCAACAGTCCCCATGCCATCATACCAAAAGCCAACAAAACAGTGAAGAAAAAGGGAAAAAGAAAAATAACTAGAAAAATAGTCCGGTACGTGGCTTGAATCCCAAACTTCCCAAAAAACTGTGATTTACGGCGATCCTCCAGTGTGAGAAGATGACAAAGACCGTCCCGATGGAGACTCTGGTGAGTCCGGATTGCCAGGTGTGCTGAAAGGGCAAAACACCCCCCACAGTAGCCAAACATAATAGGCCAAAACTAAGGGTCCGGCAGTCGGGCAACTTGGTGCAATCCCCAAACCACAAACTTCCAGCAGGAAAGAACAGTCAGGAGGCTAGCCAGGACATCTGCATGAAAAGGGGGCAAAAATAGCAGAATTATAGGTAAGGATAACTCCCAGGAAAGCAGAACCCCAAATCCGAGCTAGAAGCAACAGGGGACGCAGACCGTCTATCCAATCCGAGGCTTCCTGCGGGGAATCAAAGAACTTTACTGAGCCCTTGTGTTGCACCCTAAGCCTACTGGGATACTGCATGCTGTAAGTGATCTCTTTGGCTCGCAGGCGCTTCCTGACTTCAGTAAAGGAACGCCGTCGTCTTTGTGTCTCAGCAGAGAAATCGGGGAATAACATGACACGTGCATTCTCAAAATGAAGCTCAGGGTGTTTCCGCGCCTCAGACAGAAGCATATCACGGTCCCTATAATTAAGGAATTTTACCAGGAACGGGCGAGGGGGGGCCCCGGGTGGTCTGGCCCCAGCCGGGACTCTGAGCTCTTTCCACAACGTAGGTGGGGGGTCAATTTTCCAAGGAAAGTAGCTGCTTAAAGAACTGTTCCGCAAAAGGAGCCGGCCTAGCCCCCTCCACCCCCTCAGGGAGCCCACCACTCTTACATTATTCCTCCGTTGACGGTCCTCAGCGTCGTCAGCGCGGTGTTGTAACGATTTCACTATGCCCTGCAGCTCTGTCAGTTGAGCCGTGTGTGCATGCGAGTAGTCCTCCACCTAAGAGATTCGATCCTCCTCCGCAGTGAGTCGCCCCTGAACTTATCCAAGTCATGGCGGATGAGCGTATACTCCGATGCCAAATGATCGATCCGGACCATCAGTGCCGCCTTACAGCCATCAATGGCCTCCAGGATCGGGGTAGTGATCGCCCACTGGTCCGCAGCCGACTCCGGAGCAGTGTGCTGAGAGGCCCCGGTAAGCAGGGAGTCAGCAGGCCGCTGTGCCTCCATGCCGCACATGCGCCGCAGTTCCTCTGTGGAGACATCGGCGCCAAGATGGCGGAGGTGGAGCCCTGGCCCTGGCCTTTAGTGGAGCGGGTCTGTCGCTGGTCCTGGGGCGGCTGCCTTTGCGGCTTAGAGGACGAGGATGGCATTGCTGGAACGCCGGGAGGTTCCCCCTCAAGGTAAGGTTAAGGGAGCAGCCCACCAGCACACCGAAAACGGAGATTTAAGCAGGATGTACAGAGAACTCCGGTCAGCCACTTCTAACCCCATCACATCCGGCCATGTCCCCCCCATCACCTAGTTTAAAAGCCCCTCTAACTTTTTGGCCTTCCTCTCACCCAGTACGGCTGCACCCTCCCCATTTAGGTTCAATCCGTCCCTACCAAAGAGCCGGTGGCCAACTGAGAAGTCGGCCCAGTTCTCCAGGAACCCGAAAACCCTCTTTTCTACACCAGCTCCTCAGCCACTTGTTAACTTCCCTAATCTCCCGCTGCCTTTCTGGTGTGGCTCGAGGTACAGGTAGTATTTCTGAAAATACTACCTTGGAGGTTCTACTCCTCAACTTAGCGCCTAGGTCCCCGAAATCGTTTAGGACTCTCCATCTTCCTCTGCCTATGTTGGTACCCACGTGTACCATGACAGCTGGGTCTTCCCCAGCCCCATCCAATAATCTGTCCACCCGATCCATGATATGCCGAACCCGAGCGCCCTGTAAACAGACTGTTCGGCACTCACGGTCTTTGTGACAGATTGCACGGTCTGTCCTTCTAATGATTGAGTCCCCTACCACCAGCACCTGTCTTTCCTTTCCCTTTCTCCTGGCCTCACTGGAGGAGTTCTTCCCCTGGCAGCTGGGGGGGGGGGCGTCGCTCTGCTCCAGCAATGCTGGTCCCTGACTGGTTTCCCCAATATCACGCAACGGGGCGTATTTATTGGGGTGCTCCAGCCCAGGATCGGCCTCCTTGCCCTTTTCCCTTCTACCCTTCCTAACTGTCACCCATCTACTCTGCTGTGATGCCTGCACCTCAGTTTCTCCACCCACCTCTGTGCAGGCCCTTGCCTGCACCTGACAGGTATGATCCCAGCTCTCCTTCGGTATGGACATTCGTCTCAGTGTTACCAGCTGCTTCCCTAGATTCAGGACCTGAGCTTCCAGGGAAGCAATGTGCTTACATTTTGTGCATTTGTATTCGCCCTCGATCGCATGATCGAGGAACGTATACATACCACAAGATGTACAGTGAATCGCATCTCCACACCCGTCGGGCATTGTATTTTACTAATCTAATGGGGATTCAGTAATTTAAGTCTTTCCTGTCTGGCTGTTTCCTAGCTTCCTAACTCTACTTTCTCATCCTCTGGTACTCCGCTACACTCCCAGACACTCGCAGGTACTCCCAAACACTCATCGGTACTCAGACACTCACAGTCGCAGGTCACAGTCAGTCGCAGGTCACAGTCAATCGCCTACAGTCCCTAGCTATTCCCCTCTGGTCCCCCCCCCCCCACCAGCTGCCGAACAGCTGATCGGTCACCTACTCACGTCCCTGCTGCTGTTCCGGGTCACCAGCTCACTCCCAGTTCTTCAGCCATTCTGTCCACCGCCATTCGGTAACTTTACACAGGTGGTCACAGGCTTCCCCCGGAGGTCTCCCGCACCCGGCTTCCCCCGTAGCTCCTTCTCACTCACAGCACACTCCCTCACAGCACACGCTGCACGCACACACACAGCTTCCGGTTTCTCGGCTTCTCTGCTTCTCACAGCGCCTCCCCTCCTCACAGCGTCTGGACTCGAGTCACAGCGTTCTATTTGGCCGACAGCCCCCCCACTTCGATGAAGAGTGGATTTATCGAGAGATGGCGCCCACCATGGCGCCCCACCCTCCTCCCCTGGCAGATTTAGAGGTGGACGCGGGCCCCTCCCTGGTATGGTCGGACCCTTACATTCCCTAGTTCCCCTCTGTCCTGCCATGCAACCCCTCTTCTACCTGCCCCCCCTCCTCAGACTGGGGGCTATTGGGCCTACTCCCGGGGGCTGGGACTGCACTGCGGGCCGGATGTGGGGGCGGAGGATGTGCTGCCAGCGCCAGATCGTGCAGGGGTCTCTACCTATTCCTCCATGGCCCACCCCTGCTGATCGATCCCGTTTTGGAGTCTGGGGTGTCCCAACGAGGGTCTTCAGCTGCTCTGCAGGCCGTGCTGGGCCGCCATTTTCTTGTAGCCCCATGTGCGGAGGAGATCAGCGGCCATCTTGGTACACCCGGCACTGCCATTTTGCGGCGGTTCTCTGGCCCACAATATGTACTCCCTGGCAGGGTCTGCACTGAGACCGGTGTTCACGGTTGCCCTGGTCACACAAACATTGACTGAATGGGCTAAGTTACTACGCCATGACTTGGAGGGAATACATCTCCCTCCTGCCTTTTGAAGAGCTGTTGGACCAGCTGGTGCAGGGGCTGCAATTTGTTTGCAATGCCGCGCTGGACACTGCTCCCATTTCGGGCCGACTGTCTGTTTCGGCAGTAGTTCTCCTCCGGCGTATACTTTGGCTAAAGTGCTGGTCTGCGGATCAGACTTCAAAGAAGGCCTTGACTGATCTGCCTTTTCAAGGAGATCGCCTGTTTGGAGCTACCCTGGATGACATCATTAAGGGTCTCACAGGGGGGGAAGAGTACCTTTCTTCCACAGGCTAACAAGGGTAAGGACCCTCGTCGCAGACTGGGTCCCTCCTTTTCAGCACACAAGAAGTTTTTTCGCCCCCTCAGGGTCAGTCGATAAGGCAAAGCCCTTCAAGGCTCCCTCGGGCGGTTCCAAGTGACCCTGGTCTGGCAAACAAAAGTCTGGTTTCACCAGACCTGCGGACAAGACCACCTCGGCCTGAAGGTACGTCCTCACCCGTATCTGGGTTGGGGGGACATCTTTGCGGGTTTCAGGACCTGTGGCTATCCTGGATACCAGACAAATGGGTTCAGGAGGTCATACGGTCCGGTTACAAGATCGAGTTTCAATCCGTCCCTCCGGTAAGGTTTTTCCCTGCCAATGTGTGACTGTCCTTGATCGCTTGCTGGCACTCTCTGGGGCAGTTCAGGACCTGGTACAACAGGGGGTAATATTTCCGTGTGCAGAAACGTTTCATGGCTTTTATTCAAACCTGTTCACGGTTCTCAGGAACAAAGGCAAAGTGCGTCCAATCCTGGACCTGAAAGCCCTAAATTTCTTTGTGCGAGTTCAAAAATTCAAGATGGAATCGGTGGTGGCCTCCCTACACCAGGGGGATTTCCCGTCCTCCATAGACCTCAAAGATGCCTACCTTCACATCCCAATCTGTGCAGGACACCAACGGTTTCTCCATTTTGCCGTGGGAGAGGATCATTATCAGTTTGTGGCATTGCACTTTGATCTCGCATCTATTCCTCCGGGTTTTCACAAAGGTGTTGGCCGTGATCCTGCCGCTGTTGCGGCAGCAGGGGTTATCGGTCCTGGGTTACCTGGACGATCTGCTTCTCCGTGCGTAATCTTCTACGGTGCTGGAAACAAATTTGGAAATCGCCATGCGAACTCTGGAGGAGTTCGGGTGGATTCTGAACCTTCAGAAGTTGTCCTTGTTCCCTTCTATAAGACTGGACTACCTGGGTCTGACTTTGGACTCGTCCTCAGCCAGGGTGTTTCTTTCTCCGGAAAAACTCCAGACTGCGGTCCAGGTGTTGCTGTCCAGCAAATGGTCGTCCCTTCAGACCTGTATGAGAGTTCTGGGACTGATGGTGCCATCCTGCAAGGCGGTCTCCTTCGCTCAATTCCACGCGAGGATCCTCCAGAAGGAAATCCTTCTCAAATGGAACAAGAAACCAAATTCCCTGGACATTCAGATCCAGCTGATTCGGGTGACCAAGGAGTCCCTGATCTGGTGGCTTCGGTCCCCGATGCTCAAGCATGGGAAATCCTTCCTCCCTATATATTGGACAATTGTCACCACGGATGCAAGTCTGTCCGGATGGGGAAGAGTTCTCAGCAGGTTGTCTGCTCAAGGAGTCTGGTTCCTGGAGGAATCCAGGTTACTGATCAATGTTCTGGAGCCGCGAGCGATCCGGCTTTGGCTACTCCATTGGACGGAGTACCTGCAGGGTTGTCCTATGCACTTTAATTTGGACAATGCCACGGCCGTGGCTTATGTCAATCACCAAGGGGGCACCAAAAGTGTCCTTGCAGCCCTGGAAGTGGCAGGCATCCTTCATTGGGCGGAATGCTTTGTTCCAGCTCTCACCGCTGTTCACATTCCAGGAGTGGAAAAGTGGAGGATTACCTTAGTCGACAGGCCTTGGATGCAGGGGAATGGTCCCTCCATCCGGAGGTGTTCCAGCAGTTGTGCCTTCATTGGGGCACTCCAGATGTAGATCTGTTGGCGTCTCGGGTCAACAGAAAAGTACAGAAGTTTGTGGCCCGCTCCTGGGACCCTCTGGCAGACGCCGCTGATACGCTGGTGGCCCCATGGGGTCATTATCAGTCAGTATCTTGCTGCCAAGACTTCTTCGCAGGATCAAGGCGGAAGGGATTCCTATCATTCTTGTGGCTCCTTACTGGCCTCGCCGAGCTTGGTACGCCGACCTGGTCAGGCTAGTCACAGACGGTCCTTGGAGACTTCCTCCCAGGGAGGATTTACTGTCTCAAGGACCAATCATCCATCCTGCTTTACGGTCGCTGGCTTTGACGGCTTGGCTGTTGAAAGCCAGGTGCTGAAGCACAGGGGACTGTCTGCTTAAAGCAATGAAAGCGACTTCTAGGAAGATTTATCATTGTACGTGGAAGTCGTATATTGCGTGGTGTGAGTCTCTTGGGGCTCCCCTTCGCTCTTGCTCAGTGGCTCGGATCTTGGATCTTGGCTTTCCTTCAACGAGGAGTTGATCACAAGTTGGCATTGAGTACTATCAAGGGTCAGGTTTCGGCCTTGGCAATTTTCTTCCAAAGGCCATTGGCCACCCATTCCCTGGTGCGTAACTTCATCCAGGGGTTGCAGCACTTGCTACCTCCGGTGCGACCTCCATTGCCACCTTGGGACCTTAATTTGGTGATTTCGGTTCTTCAGAAACCTCCTTTTTGAAAGTATTCGGGAGATTCCCCTGCTTACCTTATCCCAGAAGGTGGCCTTCTTGGTGGCCATCACTTCTGCGCACAGGGTGTCGGAACTGGCGGCAATGTCCTGTCGTTCTCCCTACCTGGTGGTTCACACGGATAAAGTGGTACTTCGTCCGGATCTGTCCTTCCTTCCGAAGGTGGTTTCCAGTTTTCACTTAAATGAGGACATCATGTTACCTTCTTTGTGTCCTAAGCAAAAACATCCTAAGGAATTTGTGCTGCATACTCTGGATGTGGTTCGGTCAATCAGGGTGTACTTGGCGACTACTGAGTCTTTTCGTAAGTCAGATTCGCTGTTTGTACTCACGGGTGGTCCAAAGAAAGGGCTGCCTGCGTCTGCTGCAACTTTTTCCAGGTGGACCCGACAGACAGTTGTGCAGGCTTATTAAATTAAGGGTCAGGTTCCACCTTTGCCTGTTACGGCGCATTCTACTCGGGCGCTTAGTGCTTCCTGGGCTTTTCGCCATCAGGCATCTGTGCTTCTTCAGGTTTTTAAGGCGGCTACTGGTCGTCTGTTCACACCTTTACCAAATTTTATTAGGTGGATGTGCTGGCATCTGCAGATGCCTCTTTTGGCCGCAAAGTTTTGCAGGCTGCTGTTTTAGGGGGCTTTTTGGCCTTCCTTGAGGGTTTTTACTGTTTGTTTTAGGTGGGCCTCATCTTGTTGTTCTGATGAGTCCTGTGTTGGCTATGTTTAGCCTTGGGGACTTGTTTTTTTTTTCTGCTGTTCCAACCCCTCATTTTTTTACACTGCTTTTGGACGTCCGTATTGATATGCATCAGAGACTGCGTCCGTCAATTAACTTAAGAGAAAAGGATTTTGTGGTAAGGCAAAAATCCAGTTTTTTAACCCTTATGTTATACCCTAGCATAAGTAAATGGATAGGAAAATATATATTTACTTGTTTTTCTTTTTCTTTTTTTTTTTTTACATTTCTTCAGTTACTTCCTGGTTTCCATGCCTAGGCAAATGATGACATATATCCCAGGAGTCTTCAAGTGGGCAGGAGAGGAGGTGGGGTTTTCTTAGCTAAGCACACTCTCCAGCCTGCCTACTTGAGTAAAAGGCAGGAAGTAAATGCTACATGAATTATTTGCCCTTACTTAAGATGGTCCTAGTAGTTTTTCAAAGAGATTTCTCACCAAAATAAAGCATGGAGACATTGATGGATAGATGAGTTTGCTTTGAATATAAAAAATGTATTAAATAGTGTTTTTGGTTTGTGGTGCTCAGATGCAGTGAAGATCCGCTTTAATAAAGAAAAAGTGAAAGAAAATAATGCACATTAATTTTTTATTTTATTAGGTCGAGTAATTTAACCTTAACCACTAACAGATCCCTCTGATGGCCAATGTACACATTTCTTTAATCTAGTATCAAAAATGATTTACAAATTTGTCACTGCTTTAATGACTGTGTACTCATTGCAAATTTGCTATATGTAAAGCAGATTGATTTGGCTTAAACAAAGCAGGTCAGGTGTTTGTTACCAGTAATTAAACTTTTTTGTGTTTGTTTTTTTCCCCAGATGGAGTGCCAGAGAAGGTGGATATCGGGCTACCCTATTTAAAACCATCTTTAACAGAATTAAAGAAAGCCCGGAAGAAGATATGGAAGGATAACCAATGTAACCCAGAACTAGAAAGAGCTGCACGTCACCGTACATGTATGTTATCTGGTTTGCATAGTTTATGGTTTTAGCTATGTATGTTACCAAAGATTTCTTTCCTTAACTGTGTCCTCCTTTTAATGCAAAGTTTTGGACAGTGTTTACCTATAATTTCTGTCATGTTTAGTTTGTTGTCCATGTCCGTATTCCATAGAGTTGGGCCAAAGACCCCCCAGTTTGGATACCGCTAGAACTCTCAAACATCACAAAAGTGCAGGCCCAAACCCAATTGAAGTCTATGGGACCTGAATTTGAAAAATCGAAAGTCCCCATTTTGAAGGCTTATATGCAAGTTATTCGCCATAAAAATATGGGGGCCCAGATACTGCCCTGGGGGACATGTATCAATGCGAACATTTTATTTTAAAAAAAGATTTACAGGAGCAGTGATTTTAATGATGCTTAAAGTGAAACAAAAATTCCTATAAATATAGTGCCTGGGGGGGTCCCTTTAGTCTGCCTGTAAAGTGGTGCATCTGTACCATGTATAGAACCTGCTGCAGCAAAACTGATATTTCTAAAGAAGAAGAAAATGACATTTAAATTGCCGGCATTAAAAAAATGTGGAAAAAAAAAAAAGGTGTTCGCCCAACACTACTATTCAAATTTCAGTACTTCCTCCTCTACCACTGGATAAGAATGTGGTGGGAAATATACCTAAAGGAGACATAGACAGCTATAAAAATCGAACAAAGGGTCAGAACTGTTTCCACTCAAACTGAAAAAAAAATGGGTTTCTACTTTAAATCTGTAAAAGAGGAACTGAACCTTGGAAGCAATGCTCCAAAAAGTCAGGCAGAGGGCAAAAGACACCAATGTTGCCTGTGGTCTCCCAACAGCTCTTTCTCCCATTACTAACTTGCAATACCTTGTTCTGTACGGTTTGTGTAGTGATGGCCATCTGGGTCGAGGCAGGGCATGTCAGAGCCTCTAAGCAAGGAGGACATCACCAAATCTCACTCACAAATTTTCTGAGAGTATCAGTCAAAGACAGAAATGCCTGAGATCTCATACTACAGCCATACAGCTGTGAGGTTGTATGCACAACTGTGCCTGGGTACACGCGCATATCAGGAAGATTTTAAGAAAATGCATTTTTCAGGATACCACTTAGGCACAGGTAACCTTTCTAAATGTTCCCATTAATGTAGCAGATCTTCGCTTTTTGAGCGTAGTTCCAATTTAAAGGGTTATTCCACTCACCTATACTGATACTTTGATAATGGGTAGATGCTGACTGAACAGTCGGCAACTGCCCATAGTCTCTTAAATGGACAATCCCCCCCCCATTCACACTGAATTCAGATACGATTTCATGGACAGATGTCAATGCAAATTGTACATGAATTTGCGAAAAATAGTGCATGAACTAAGAGTCGCTCCTTCAAATCGCACGGATTAGGACCCTAGTGCCATAGAAATATGTTAGATGCGACTTCAGGTGCAATTTGTAAATCGCATGTCGCACCGGTGTGAACAGGGGCTTAAAGATGAATATTGGGTGAGAGATCTGTCTTGTAATAGCCAAGGCAGGTGGGGGGGCTTTGAGAATTTGCATAAATAGAAAGAACTCACTGCTAGGTCTCAAAATGCATATGAAAGCAATGAGTGATTTTAACCTCTGACATTGCTCTGAAACCGAAAAAATATAGGGCTTTAAATGGACTATCCCTTTATGTTGCTGAAGTTGACATCCAATTAGTAACTTTTAAAAACCTAAAGGAACAAGTTTCCATAATGCCACTGTATTTGTTCTACTATAGTGCACATACCCCTGGATGAAGTTCGAGCAGAATGGGAACGAACGTGTGGCCCACATCACATCCAGAGAGTGGCTGAACATTATGCAATATATAAAGATCTCTTTGGAGACGCCACCTTCGTTCCTAGAGTTGCTCTTCATGTCCAATATAATGCAGGACATGACACAGTTATGCCTGTCTATTATGGAAATGTGGTGACTCCATCTGAGGTAAGTGTCTTCCTATTGTTTTTAGTTCTGGGGACTAACATAATACTAGTTGATAACCTTTGTTTCTTCAGTCCACAGTGGCTCCAGAGGTGACATTTGACGCACAAGAAGACTCTTTGTGGACACTTCTTTTTACAAATCCAGGTTTGGATTTATATATTTTATATATTTTGATGGGTGACACTGTGAACCCCTTGCCAACCGCCCCACGTACATTTTCTGCGGGACTGGGGCTCCTCTGCACAGAATCGCCTACACCCGCTCGCGCTGTGATTGGACACAGCGAGAGCCAATCAGCGGGTCCATTCAGGATTGTTCCCGATAGCTGTTCTGTTAGTAGGGAAGATGGAGATCCTGTGTTTCTGCTAAGCAGGAACACAAATCTTTGCCCCCACAACAAGCACTCCCTAGGAACACATTAAACCTTTTAATCGCCCCTGATGTTAGCCCCTTCCCTGCCAGTGTCAGGACTGTGACAGTGCATATTTTTTAGCACTGATCGCTGTATTAGTATCACTGGTTCCCCAAAAAGTGTGACTTGGTGTCAGATTTACCTGCCGCAATGTTGCAGTCCTGCTAGAAGTCGCTGATCGCCGCCATAAAAGTAATAGTAAAAAAATTCCATAAAAATTTCCCATAGTTTGTAGACGCTATGACTTTCGCGCAAACAAATCAATATACACTTATTTGGGTTTCTTTTTACCAAAAATATGTAGCAGAATACATATTGGCCTAAATTGACGAAAACAATTAGATTCTTTACATTTTTTTTATTGGATGTGTTTTCTAGCAGAAAGTAAAACATTTTTTTTTTAAAAATTGTCAGTCTTTTTTTGTTTATTGCGCAAAAAAAAAAAAAAAACCACAGAGGTGATCTAATACGACCAAAAGAAAGCTTTGTGGGTACAGCGTCGCACGACCATGCAATTGACAGTTAACGTAACACTGCCGTATCGCAAAAAATGGCCTGGTCATGAAAGGGGGGTAAACCTTCTGGAGCTGAAGTGGTTAAAGAAAAAATCCTGTCATTGTCTGCCTCTGATACCTAATGGAAAACTGTGTTGCTCTTTAACCACTTCCGGACCCCACTTCCGTACGTGTGCATGATTTTGTACATGTGACGTAGGAGGCGTGCCCACATCGGCGGAGCGCACCTCCCGCTGTGATTGGAAACAGCGGGAGCCAATCAGTGGGTCCGGCAGTCGCGATGACAGCCGGACCCGGCGGAATGACAGAACAGTGGTCTGCCTATGTAAGCAAGGCAGACCGCTCTTCTGTCAGGGAGAAAAAGGGAGATCTCGTGTTTCAGCTAAGCTGAAACACAGATCTCTCTTTCCTTCAGTGCATCCACTCCCCTCACAGATAGAAAGCACTCCCTAGGAGCACACTTAACCCCTTGATCGCCCCTGGTGTTAACCCCTTTCCTGCTAGTGTCATTTAAACAGTAACCGTGCATTTTTTTTTTTTAGCACTGATCACTGTATTGGTGTCACTGGTCCCCAAAAAGTGTCAGATTTGTCAGCCGCAATGTCGTAGTCCCGTTACAAATCGCTGATCGCCGCCATTCCTTGTAAAAACAATTTAAAAAGTCTATAAATGTATCCCATAGTTTGTAGACACTGACTTTTTTGCGCAAACCAATCAATTCAATATACACTTATTAGGATTTTTATTTGCCAAAAATATGTAGCAGAATTCATATTGGCCTAAATGCATAAAAAAAATTAGATTTTTAAAAGTTTTTTTATTGGGTATGTTTTATAGCAGCAAGTAAGTTTTTGTTTAAAGCGCAAAAAAAAACGTAAAACCACAGAGGTGATCAAATACCACCAAAAGAAAGCTCTATTTGTGTGGAAAAAAGGAAATAAATTCTATTTGGGTACAGCGTCGCACAACCACGCAATTGTCAGTTAAAGCAACGCAGTGCCATATCGCAAAAAATGGCCTGGTCAGAAAGGGCGCAAAACCTTCCGTAGCTGAACTGGTTAATTCTCTCCACTCTCTGTTATTTTTTAGATGGCCACCTGAGGGACACAGGCTCAGAATATGTGCACTGGCTGGTGTAAGTACTCTTACCATTTACTGTAAGGTAAAGAAGCTTTTATTCTGTGCTTCGTTCTCCCCCATTTGTGAATTAGTGGCTGTTTCTTTCAGGGGAAACATTCCTGGGAACCAAGTGCTTTCTGGAGAGGAGATCTGTCACTACTTTCCTACATTCCCTGCTAAAGGCACTGGTTACCATAGATACATATTCATCTTGTTTAAGCAAGAGGAACGCATCGATTATACAGAGGAGATGCGACCAAACCCATGGTAAGTCTGGAGTGCTAGTTACTTGTGTTCAGGGAAGTAAAGCAGAAAAGAGAGACCTGTCTGTAGGGGGGGGGGGGGGGGCTGGCAGGCAATCTTCTCTATGCTGTTCAGCCTCTTTGTTGGGTAAGAAGTGTAGACCTTCTATTCTAACACTAAAGACTAAATCGTAGAATGGAAGACTGTCTTGCCATGCATTATTTCTTTATCAACGACGAGGTATTTGTGGGGTGGACAAGAGGAGAAACAATGGTAGAGGAAAGAGAATGGGAGGGGGGGGGCGTGATGTTAACGGTGGGTTATGGAATACCTGTACATGCATATTTCCACCCACATTTGGTTAATCCATGTCCTGTACAACCTAGCAATACCCCGATCTAAGCCTCTGCATATCAGAGTCATAAAGTGAGGCTCTTGAGACGCTGATGTTGGATGCTTGTAGTTTAGTGTATCCTGGTAGCACAATTACTGCCTGACAATAATAAGGTGTTTGGTTTGATTCTAATGATATCACTGCATGGGTTTTTGCAGGTTTCCTCCTATAGTCCAAAACATGTTGTCAAGTTAGGAAAGTAGTAATCGTGTGTTTTAAAGTAATGCAGTCTCTGCTCTACAAATAAATACAACTTTGGCTCAACCGTCAAAACTTTTTTTTTTTTTTTCTTAAGTCAGATTTTTTTTACCAGGTCTTTATTTCCCTTCACTTCCTGACGACAGAGTGATGGGAAAACAGGGCACCACTAAAAAACACATTTTCTCTATCGTCCATTGACACACAGCCTCCATCTTCATTAGCTGCCCCCTGCAGGAGTAGTCTAGGCAGGAAAATGTAAATGTACACATCCATTGGGCCATCCCCACAGGCATAACCCACACACCCTCTGCTCAGTTAACCAGTTTTTCTGCCTAGAGGAGGAGTAGGACCTAGGTTTCCTGCTGGGACTTTGGTCTCAGATTTTTTATTATTTTCAGAATATTTTGTTTTATTTCTCTTTGCTAGCTAGTGTTTAAGGGGATCCTCCTGGTGATCTACAAGTAATGCCGGCTGGGGTTTTGCACTGGATAATCTAGATCCTTATGGTCCCCCCAGCCTGGCCTACAAGCGTGAGCAGGTTATAGTCCAGCACTAGGCCTCGTCACAACGGTGCCCCTTTCTGGATGGGGACAAGCCTACGAGCGGATTCCTCACCAGAATGCGATGACTTGGAATGCCCTGATTCGCAGCATAGTTCTCGGCTGGCAGAACCCCCACTTCGGGTGGGAGGGGGTCTGCCCAGAGCGGAGCCCACTTGGTCCATGGTATGGTAAGTAAATGTGACCCCCCCCCCCCTTGCCCCTGGTGGCCTGGGGGGGGGGGGGATGTGGGCCCTCTCCTGAGGATAATAGGACCTGTAATTCCTAGAAGATCCCCCTGGCCTGTCAGGTACCCGGCCTCTGTGCCCTGTCTCCCGCCCCCCCCCCCCCCCGCGGGGGGCTATGTAACTGGGGCGCCTGGCATCCTGAGGGCGGTTGCAATAGTACCTTGTTGCTTGATGGGTCTTGTTGTAGACCCTTGAGGTCTTCATTGTGGGGGTCCCTGGCCGCATGGCACGCCATGGCTGCCGCCATCTTAAGTGTGGGCAATGTGTATATTTTTCCCATTGACTTGTTTGGGACAGCCATTTTCCCTGAGCTTCCTATTAAAATGCATTGGCAACCATTTTTGTGTAGTTCTATTGAACTGCACTAGCAACGTAACCTTTTACATCCAGGCCAAGGTCACTTCCTGTGATTCTTCTTCCTGCTGTAGGCTGTTCAGGAGGGTTCTCTCTGGAGGTGGTACAGTACTGGGGTCCTTGCGGGCATATCCCCGCACACTCTGCTGTTAGTGTATATTTCAGGGGGAATCTGCAGACCACTACAATTGGTGGTGGGAACCGCGATCGGTGCTTCTTAAAGTGACAGTACTCCGTTTTTCTGTAACTTTGATTATGGAGCCCCAAGCTGTAAATTCACCCTCAGACCCACTCTGTGCTCTTCAGACAGTCTGGATCGCAGTCGCTGGCCACAATTTCAGCAGCTCTGGAAAACCTGGCAACAAAAGTTGATTTTGTCATGAAAAAGGTTAATAGGAGAAAACAGCCACTGCCTTCTCTGTTCAGAGGCTAATGTGGTCGCCCTCTACCTGAAGGGTCGCTGTCCTCGCAGTCAGATGGTGAAGTGGGCCTGTCTTCTTCAACTGCAGCGCGGCAACGCGCTTTGGTGGAAGCCCTGATTATTTCAGTGAGGGAAACTTTAAAATTGGCTGAGGAGCCCACGTTGGCAGGGACAAGGGTGGCCTTTGACTCCTGCAAGACCCAAAAGTCTGCCATGGTTTTTCCCTGTCCCGAGACTTTTCATGATATTGTGAATGGCCAATGGCGGCGCATTATGCACATGCTAGTTGTGCCGAAACGCTTTAAACGCCAGTATCCTTTTGCTGATACGGTCTCCAATCGTTGGACGGTGCCACCTAAGGTGGACCACCCTGTTTCCAGGTTGAACAAACCTACCATTGTGCTTGTGGAAGATTCCCCGTTTTTTACGGATCCGGTGGACAGGCAGGTGGAATCCCTTTCCCACCATCATTATGTGTTGGCGGGTTCCATTTTGAAACCGGTCTTTGTGTATGTTTTGGTATCGCAGACAGTTACGGAATGGATTAGGGTTCTAAAATGAAATTTGGAGCCTGACGTAGTTCCCCCCCCCAGAACTGACAGAACTTGTGAGCCAGATGGCCTAGGCCCTGGTGTTCCTGTGTGATGCGTCCCTGGATGTGGCTCCACTCATGGTCAAAGTTTTGGCTGTGGGGATTGCCCTACGGCGCACGGTTTGGCTGAAGAGTCGGTCGGCTGACCAAGCTTCCAAGAAAGCCCTGACGGATTTCCCTTTTCTGGGAGAGCGCTTGTTTGGCGACTCACTGGATGAGTTGATCAAGGGTCTGACTCGCGGGAAGAGTACTCTTCTTCCTCAATCCTCTAAAGGTAAAACATCCAGTGCTAAGCGGGGTCCTTCCTTTACTGCCGTTTAGAGCTTCTTGAGGGTCTATGAAGCACTGGGGCAAGTCCAAGACCAGTCAGTCCAGTGCTGCGGACAAGTCATTTCTGGGATGGGGGGACGTCTGCGCTTCTTTCGGGAACCCTGGACTTCGTTCGTTCAAGACAAATGGGTTCGCGAACTGATTTGTTCCGGGTACAAAATCGATTTTTGTTCCAGGCCGGGGGACAGGTTTTTTCAGTAAAATCTTCACCTGTCTCCAGAGCATTAGAAAGATCTTCGGGAAACTGTGCAGGACCTCCTGGCTCAAGGGGTGATCGTGCCGGTTCCTCCACAGGAACGCTGTCAAGGTTTCTATTCAAGCCTTTTCACGGTGCCAAAAAGGAGAGCAAGGTGCGTCCAATCCTAGATCTCAAGGCTCTGAACTGCTTTGTGCGGGTGCAGAAGTTTTTAATAGAGTCCATTCGGTGGTGGCATCCTTAAATCAGGGGGATTTTCTAGGCTCCATTGATATCAAGGATGCATATCTCTACGTCCCCATATTCGAGGAACATCAGCGATTCCTCCACTTCGCAGTGGCAGAGGAGCATTTTCAATTTGTGGCGTTACCCTTTGGTCTTGCCTCTGCTCCCAGAGTTTTTACCAAGGTCCTGGACCCTGTGCTGGCCTTGTTACGTCAGAGAGGAATCTCAATTTTGGGATATCTGGACGATCTCCTGCTGTGAGCAGACTCTCATTTAGAGCTGTTGAACAACATCTCTATTACAGTTCAGACCCTTCAAAAATTCGGGTGAACGATCAATTTCAAGAAATCTGCTCTATTGCCATCCGTACGGGTCACTTATCTGGGGCTGACTCTTGACTCCGCTATTGGGTGGGTTTTTCTCCTCTTGGACAAACTTCAGAAGTTGCAAAGAGCGATTCAGGTTGCTGATGGAAGCCGATCAGTCCTTCCTGCGGGCCTGCATGAGGGCCCTGGGTCTGATGGTGTTGAGGTTTGAAGCTGTCCCATTTGCACAGTCTCATTCCAGACCTCTGCAGAAAGAGATTCTGGGAAAATGGAACAGGGACCCTCAGTCATTGGACCGGAAGATTTGTTTGAGTCATCTCACGAAGTCGACCCTATCCTGGTGGATCCAATCTCCTGCTTTGTGTCAGGGCAAGTCCTTCCTGCCGCTGTTCTGGACGGTGGTCGCCACGGAAGCCAGCCTGTCAGGCGGGGGTGGAGTGCTGGGGAAGCTCTGTGCCCAAGGAACTTGGGCATCAGGAGAGTCCTCCTTGCCGATCCACATTCTGGAGCTCAGAGCGATTAAGCTTTGCCTGTTCCACTGGACGTGCCGGCTATGTGGTTCTCTGGTTCGGCATTGGCTACAGTCAGACAATGCCACACGGCTGTGGCTTACATCAATCATCAAGGAGCACCAAGATTCTGGTTTGTGCGGAAGCCAATGTTCCAGCTCTTTCCGCAGTCCACATCCTGGGTGTGAAGAATTGGCAAGCGCATTACCTGAGTCGTCATTTGTTGGATCAGGGGGAATGGTCCCTTTTTATCCGGAGGGGTTTCACCTCCTGTGTGTCTGGTGGGGGACTCCGGAGGTGGATCTGTTTGCGTCTCTCAACAGAAAGGTCCAGAGGTTTGTGGCCAGGTCTCAGGATCCTCTGGCTGACGCCACAGACGCTCTGGTGGCTCCATGGAGCCAGTATTGGCTGATTATTGCTATTACTCCGCTCGTACTCCTGCCGAGGTTTCTTCGCCAGGCGGAAGGCATTCTGGTCGTTCTGGTGGCACCAGACTGGCCTCAGCGATCTTGGTGCCCAGACCTAGTAAAAATGGTCATAGATCCTCCATGGAGACTTCCTCTGAGGGAAGATCTACTCTCTGAGGGACCGATCTTCCATCCTGCTTTACGGTCACTGGCTTTAACCGCTTGGCTGTTGAAAGCAAGGTGTTGAGGGTTAGAGGCCTTTCTGACTCGGGATTCCTACCCTTTTGAAGGCCATGAAGTCTACGTCCAGGAAGATCTGTCATTGTACGTGAAGATTGTACATTTCATGGTGTGAATCGCTGCAGCTGCACCCTCGCTTGTATTCTATAGCTAGGGTTTTGGCCTTTTTACAAAAATGGGTTGAGCAGCACCTGGTGTTGGGCACTATCAAGGGTCAAGTGTCGGCCTTGGCTATTTACTTCCAATGTCCATTGGCTAATAATAGCTTGATTCGCACTTTTATTCAGGGGGTGCGTCATCTGGCTCCTCTGTGGAGATCTCCATTACCCCCCGTGGGATCTCAAACTGGTTTTGTCAGTTCTTCAAAAGCCTCCTTTTGAGAATATTGGGGAAATTTCTCTGCTTTCCTTGTCGCAGAAGGCTGCCTTCCTAGTGGCTATTGCTTCGGCTCGCAGAGTATCTAAATTGGCAGCGCTGTCCTGTCGTTCACCTTATTTGGTGGTCCACAGGGATAAAGTGGTTCTCCGACCGAATCCGTCTTTTCTTCCTAAGGTGGTGTCGGATTTTCATCTTAATGAAGACATTGTGTTGCCTTCCTTATGTCCAAAGACTAAGCATCCCAAAGAATTTGCCTTGCACTCTTTGGATGTGGTTTGGGCGGTAAGAGTTTATCTGACGGTTATTGAGTCCTTTTAGACAATCTGACTCTTTGTCCTTATGGACGGTCCTCGCAAAGGTTTGGCTGCGTCTGCTGCCACCATTTAGAGGTGGATCAGGCCGACAGTTGTTCAGGCTTAAATAAATTAAATGGTGCAGCGCTATCACAAATAATCAAGAAGAGTATGAGACAATGTCCCAAGGTACGGATATGGTAATTCATGCACATATTTGAATGACTTTGCTCCACTCCGCTTGTCCGTCACCCAGTCACACTAGCTACTCACCTCAAGATTAACCCCTGTGTCACCAGACGGGCCAATAAAGCTTGTACTCTCATAACATCACAGATGAAATAACCATAGATCAGGATAGAGCCATCAGTCCTCTTCCCCAAACAGACAGGCTTCAGTTCACAGACAGCTGGTCAATGGTCCATATAAAAAGTAAAGGTCAAAACATAGTGCTTATACTGCTAAAAACAACCTTTTATTTGGCTTCCCACAATAAATATAAAATTACCTGGTCAGGCACTATACCAAGTGCGTGGTCACTATACCAAGTGCGTGGTACAGAGCGATACAGTGTAGTGAAAAGACAGTACAGGAATCGCGGTTGACGTCACTGGCTTATTCACTCAAGGGTCAGGTTCCCCTTTTCCCTGTGAAGGAGCATTCTACTAGAGCGCTGAGTGCCTCTTTGGCTTTTCGCTATCAGGCCTCTGTACAAGTTTGTAAAGCAGCGACTTGGTCATCTGTGCACACCTTTACAAATTCCACAAGGTGGATTTGTTGGCATCTTCGAATGCCTCTTTTGGCCACAAGGTTTTGCAGGCTGCTGTTTCGTAAGAGACTGTTTTTTGTTTCCCTTGGGGGTCTTTAACCTGGGTGAGCTTTTGTTGTTTGGTTGAGCTCCATGTTACCCAGTGGGCTAAGTTAGTCTTGGAGTTTACGTTACTTTCTGGTTGTGTTCTTCCCACCCCTCATGCCTACACTGCTTTGGGACGTCCCATTCAGCTAATGAAGATGGAGGCTGCATCTGTCAATGGACGATGGAGAAAACAAGATTTTTTGTAAGATCTTACCATAAAATCCTTTTCTCTGAAGTCCATTGACAGACGCAGCACCCACCCCTCTGATATGGGGATGTTTTTTTTCTTCACTGCTTACAACTAAACAGGTTTGCTGAGCAGAGGGTGTGTGGGACATGCCTGTGGGGATGGCCCAGTGGATGTGTACATTTACATTTTTCCTGCCTAGACTACTTCTGCAGGGGGCAGCATAACCCATTCAGCTAATGAAGATGGAGGCTGCGTCTGTCAATGGACTTCAGAGAAAAAGATTTTACTGTAAGATCTTACAAAAATCATGTTTTTTAGTGGTTTGAGGAAGGTTATAATTTTTGGCAATGCTTTTGTTGTTGTCTGTGACTTTCCTTCCCTGTGACAACTACACCCTTTGTTTTGTAATTTGTTTTGTACAGGTAATACATAGACAAAAGTGGGGTGACAGTCAGAAATACAAACCTGGCAGAAATGTTGGTGGAATTATAACCCCCCCATTTAAAAATGTGTACTGCAGCACCTAAAGTGGTTGTAAACCTCAGACATGAAATATGAACAAAGCATATACCTCTATAGTGTGTACTTATCTCCTTTAGGAGCACTAAGTGTCATTTCTGCCTGCTGCCCCGTTCCTCTGCTAGCTGCCTAAAACGCTTCTAAATTTTCCTGACACCAAGAGAATAATGGTGACAGGTGAGGGACTTTCAGCAGATTGACAGCCTCAACTATGTTCCTCTGAGCTGCGTGGAGGGGGTTGTGTCTTCCCTCCAATCTGCTCTTCGAACTCTCTTTACTGAGCTCTGCCGAGTGTAACTTGGGCTCTCCGTCCCCTTTTTCTGGCAGCTCAGACAAGCTTTAAAATTTAGCATTTCAAACTGATGTAGAGCACAGAAGACTGCAGACAAACAGGTATAACTTGTGTAGGAGGATTTGTTTTTAATCTGTGTATCACCTGAAACCATTCACTTCACTGGGTATATGCAAGTATTTACAACTACTTTAGTTATATGTGTATCTGCACTTAACATTATCCCTTATTCCCCCTAAAAAACCCCACAAATACCTGTTGAATCGGTCGGTGAGTCTACCTAGTGCAATTTCCTGAATGGTGGGGCAAGTGCCATGTATGCAGTTTTTTTTCATGTGGGGGAGGGACATTGTGTGGCTGCTCTTTATTTCTCTATAGCAAAACAAAGGGTGATTTTATAAATCAGGTGACCGCGCCTAGGAAACACAATGCTAATTAATTATAAATTATACTGGTGAAAAATTTATTTTCAATTGTGAAGTTGTTAGTGAGCTGCTAGTCCTACAAACAACACGTGTTTAATGAATATTAGCAAAAAGGAGGGACAGCGCTCACAAATTAATTCATCTAAATCCCATGTGATATGCAAATATCTCAAAAAAAGGTGCACAGTGCAATTTCAATGTATACAAATGAATTCAATACATTAATTCCTTATATATCACATTCCAATAAAGTGACCGTGCATAGTGCCAAATACCATATAAAAGTGACAATGCATAAATCCTGAAGTAAAAATATTGGAGTAAAAATATATATATATATCTTTATAGTCTGTGTGCAAAAAACGAGTGCAAAAAATATATATAAGTGCTTTAACCGCTTCCATACAGAGCAGTTAGACCCCCTTCCTGCCCAGACCAATTTTCAGCTTTCAGCACTCTCACACTTTGAATGACAATTGCTCAGTCATGCTACACTGTAACCAAACAAAATTTTTATCATTTTTTTCACACAAATAGAGCTTTCTTTTGGTGGTATTTGATCACAACTGGGTTTTTTTCTTTCGTGATATAAGCAAAAAAAGAGCAAAAATTTTGAAAAAAAAACACTTTTTTTTTTAGTTTCTATTATAAAATTTTGCAAAAAATTAATTTTTCTTCATACATTTGGGCCAAAATTTATTGGAATATTTTTTATCACACCGTATTTGCGCAGCGGTCTTCCAAACGCAATTTTTTGGGAAAAAATTCACTTTTTTGAATTAAAAAATAAGAAACCAGTAAAGTTAGCCCAATTGTTTTCCATAATGTGAAAGATAATGTTACGCCGAGTAAATAGATACCCAACATGTCATGCTTCAAAATTGCGTACGCTCACGGAATGGCGACAAACTTTGGTACTTAAAAATCCCCATAGGCGACACATTAAAAATTTCTACAGGTTGCTATCTTAGAGTTACAGGAGGAGGTCTAGGGCTCAAATTATTGCTCTTGCTCTAACGATCGCGGCGATACCTCACATGTGTAGTTTGAACACCGTTTACATATGTGGACGGGGTTTCCGTATGCATTCGCTTCTGCGCGCAAGCTCACGGGGACAGGGCGCTTTAATTATTTCTTTTTTTTTTTTTTTACTATTTATTTTATTTATTATTTTTTATTTTTACACTGTTTTTTAAAAAAAAAAAAAAAAAAAAAATTTATCATTTTTATTTCTATTACAAGGAATGTAAACATTCCTTGTAATAGAAAAAGTCACGACAGGACCTCTTTTTTGTGAGATCTGGGGTCAAAAAGTCCTCAAATCTCACAAGTACTCTAAAAGATAGAAAAAAAATAAATAAAATAAAATGAAAAAAAAATAAAAAAGGGACCTTTAACCACTTGCCTACAGTGCACTTTTACCCCCTTCCTGCCCAGACTGATTTTCAGCTTTCAGCGCTCTCACACTTTGAATGACAATTACTCAGTCATGCAACACTGTACCAATAAAAAATTTGTGTCCTTTTTTTCACACAAATAGAGCTTTCTTTTGATGGTATTTAATCACTACTGGGTTTTTTATTTTTTGTGCTATAAATAAAAAAAGACTGAAAATATTGTGAAAAAACACATTTTTCTTTGTTTGTGTCATAAAATTTAGCAAATGAGTAATTTTTCTTCACAAATTTTGGCCAAAATTTATGCTGCTACTTATCTTTGGTAAAAATAACCCAAATAAGTGTATATTATTTGGTCTTTGTGAAAGTTATAGAGTCCACAAGCTATGGTGCTATTCATTGAAAATTGATCACACTTGATCACACCTGATGTACTGAAGGCCTATCTCATTTCTTGAGACACTAAAAAGTCAGGAAAGTATAAATACCCCCCAAATGACCCCTTTTTGGAAAGTAGACATTCCAAGGTATTTAATAAGGGGCATGGTGAGTTTTTTGAAGTTGTAATTTTTTCCCACAACTCTTTGTAAAAAAAAAAAAAAAAATTTTCATTTTGCAAATTGACGTATTAACAGGTTATTTCTCTCACACAGCATATGTATACTTGCAACTACACCCCAAAACACATTCTACTACTTCTCCTGAGTATGGCGATACCACATGTGAGACTTTTTCACAGCCTGGCCACATACAGAGGCCTAACATCCAAGTAGCACCGTCCGGCATTCTAGGAGCACAAATTACACATATCATTTCCTGACAACCTATCGCACTTTTGAAGGCCCTGGAGCACCAGGACAATGGAAACCCCCATAAAATGACCCAATTTTGGAAAGCAAACAGCCCAACGTATAATTTTTGAGGCATAATGAGTCTTTTGAACTTGTCAATTTTTTCCACAAGTTTTTGGAAACTGTGGAAAGAAAATGAAAACACATTTTTTTTTTTTTACACAAAGCTGTCCATTTATGCAATATTTCTAACACATAGCATGTACATAGCAAAAATTGCACCCCAAAATACATTCTGCTATTCCTCCTGAGTATGGCGATACCACATGTGTAACACTTTTACACAGCCTAGCCACATACAGACGCCTAACATCCAAGTAGCCCTTTTCACAAAGTTGTCCATTTATCCACTTTAAGACTGGGCCTATTTTTGACACTTGGTGTTTACAAGCTAAAATAATTTTTTTTGCTAGAAAACTACTTGGAACCCCCAAACATTATATATTTTTTTTATTTTAGCAGAGACCCTATAGAATAAAATGGAGATCGTTGCAATATTTTTTATCACACCATATTTGCGCAGCAGTCTTCCAAATGCAATGTTTTTGAAAAAAATTCACTTTTTTGAACTAAAAAATAAGAAAACAGTAAATTTAGCCCAACTTTTTTCCATAATGTGAAAGATAATGTTACGCCAAGTAATTAGATACCCAACATGTCATGCTTCAAAATTGCGCATGCTCACAGAATGGCGCCAAACATTGGTACTTAAAAATCCCCATAGGCAACATTTTAAAAATTTCTGCAGGTTACCAGCTTAGAGTTACAGAGGAGGTCTAAGGCTCAAATTATTGCTCTCGCTCTAACAATCGTGGAGATACCTCACATGTATGGTTTGAACACCGTTTACATATGTGGGCGGGACTTGTGTATGCGTTTGCTTCTGCGCGCGAGCTAATGGGGACAGGGCGCTTTAATTTTTTTTTCCTATTTATTTTATTTATTATTTTTTTATTTTTACACAGTTTAAAAAAAAAAATGTTTTGATCATTTTTATTCCTATTACAAGGAATGTAAACATCCCTTGTAATAGAAATAGGCATGACAGGTCCTCTTTATTGTGAGATCTGGGGTCAAAAAGACCTCACACCTCACAACTACACTAAAAAAGAAAAAAAAAAAACCATTGTTGAAAAAGGAAAAAAAAAAAAAAACGGCCCTTTAAACCGGTTGCTAGGCAACGACTTTTGACGTAGCTCCGGTCCTCCAAGACCATAGAGTCGAGTGAGGGCCATCTTGCCCTCACTCGACTTCCTGTCTCTAAGGATCCGGGACCGGATAGTTTTCCCCGCTGCCGGCGGGTCCGGTAAGCTGGGAAAACGTCTGGGACGCGGCGGGAGGGGGGGGGCACCTCTTCCCCCTGCACCGTAAGGGTAATTCCGCGGCGAATCCGCCACTGGGACCACCCTTTTCTAAAAGCCAACCGCCCGCCGTTTAAAAAAATACCGGGGTTATGGCAGCTATCTGCTGCCATAACCCCAGTATTTAGCTTTTAATGGCCGACGCATATAGTCGTTAGGCGGTCGGTAAGTGGTTGCATGTATATGGCAAACAGGTAACGATGACTGATGGGGTGACAGGTGACTGATGGGGTGACAGGCGACGATGACTGATGGGGTGACAGGTGACGATGACTGATGGGGTGACAGGTGACGATGACTGATGGGGTGACAGGTGACGATGACTGATGGGGTGACAGGTGACGATGACTGATGGGGTGACAGGTGACGATGACTGATGGGGTGACAGGTGACGATGACTGATGGGGTGACAGGTGACGATGACTGATGGGGTGACAGGTGACAATGACTGATGGGGTGACAGGTGACGATGATTGATGGGGTGACAGGTGACGATGATTGATGAGGTGACAGATGACGATGATTGATGGGGTGACAGATGACAATCACTGGTGGGGTGACAAGTGACGATGATTGATAGGGTAACAGATGACGATGACTGATGGGGTGACAGGTGACGATGACTGATGGGGTGACAGGTGACGGGCGATGGTCACCGATGGGTGACGGGCGATGGTGCACGGCGGTACTGATGGCAGTCTCTGGTGACCAGTCACACGTAGACTGACGAAACCGGTCGGATCCACGCATTACACCAACGTCACTTCCGGTTCCTTGGAACGCAGCCGGAACGCAAACCTACATGCAATGCTGTAACTGCTCTTCCATATACAACCTGATGTAAGTGGCTCCAACTTTCTTATATTTAACTGTGATTACATACTACACCATGGAGTTTTTTCTTCTTATATGATCGGGTTGATTGTGGTCTGAGGAGAAGCATAGAAGGAGATTAATTTAGCGGACCGAGTGGAGAGATCCATATATAAGCTGGGGCCGGCATTCCATCCATACTGGGATTCTGCACACAGCATACCACTTACCAATGCTAGACCCCAAGAGGCCATCTGGTAATTGTGTTATACATCCGGTGGTGGATTTCCCTTTCTTCTCCTTTCTCATCACGATCTAAGGAAGCACTCCTGATAGGACACTCGGGCACTTTAAAGCACCTATATATATTTTTTTGCACTCGTTTTTGCACACAAAGACTATAAAGATATATATATTTTTCTCTTAAGTCCTCCGACAGTCGCCGCCACTTCATAATCTTCACTATTGGGGTATTGACCTTTTCTCCATAGGAGTAGCTAGGCAACAAGATTTGTTAATATAAAAGCTTTTAGCATATCACACCCCTAGGGGGCGGTCCCCTCAGTCAATACCTCCCTGCTTCCTGCATTCTCAACTCAGTTTCTAATGCCTAGCTTAGGAGTAGCTGGCTGATCCTGTGCTGGGGCTCTCAGTCTCAGCCTTCTATCCTCTTTTTGATTTTATTTTGAGTATTTTTCTCTTTCTTTTACTAGCTGTTCTTTTTCTCAGCATTAGTTTAGTTTCTTCGGATGAAGATGATCATGCGGAGCTGGGTCTCGGACTGGCCACCCTAATTCCCAGGGCCAGGGGTTCCCCAGCCTGCTATCGAGCGTTCAGTCAGGTTTCCCTGGCATATTGAACGACCCATCCCTGTTCGCTGCAGGGATGCTGCCTGTGAGGTGGCATACCTCACTGGACGCCATTTGCGGTTTCGCACCGCAGTTCCACTGCGTCCTGGCTGCGACACTCCCTGTCCTCAGTACAGCGGTTTGGTCGCTGGAGAAGGCTCCCCACGCCATCCGGACTGGTAAGTGCAATTCTATGTGGGGACCTGTCTGTTTTGGGTGTCAGTCTGTGACTGTGTGACCCTGCATGTCTGTGTATGTGCTGAGCTCCCTGTCAGATTCCTGTGTGGAATAGCTGCCTTTCTGTGGGCTGCGGGGGGGGGGGGGGGGGGCTCTCCCGCTCTGCTATGTGTACTGTGTGGGCAGACTGGGCTTAGACATGCTGTGCGGCGGCCGCTATTGCGGTCCGCCATTTTTTTGCGGCAAAATTGTGGTGACCGGCCCTGTGTGGTAGGGCACGGTGTTTTGGCGCCAAACGCCGCCGTTTGGCGGCGATCGATCGTACAGCCACATGTCGGCACCATTTTCTCGTTGCCCAAAAATGCCTCAGCCGAGCGGCCATGTTTGTGTAGCCTGCAGAGGCTTTATAGGGCGGTCAGTCTTTACATCACTTCCTTTTGCTCTGGGACAGCGATCGGTGGCAGCAGCCTGTGTGGTCTCTCCAGGTTTTTACCTTTCATTATCCTGTATTTCCCTGCTCAGTGTTCTTATCCCTGTGGGGGTCGGTACATACTGTAGTGTGCGGTGGGCTACGCTCGCCGCGGTCTTAAAGGGGCAGTACTCCTTTTTCCTATTATTGCTGGGGCATGGATTCTCAGGATTGCAAGTTTCCTCCCACCTTGGTGGGGGGCCAAGGGGCTGCTGCATCCCCCGAGGGGGCTGATCTGGCTGCTATTGTGGCGAACTTGGCTTCTCAGGTGCAGATGCTAATGGCTGATCGATCAGCAAAACGGCCCAGATTGTCTATTTCCTCTGATTCAGAGGGCGATGGGGCTGCTATGGCTGGAGTGCCCTTCTCAGGGTCTCGTTCATCTCTGGACCTTGGGGGGTCTGAGGGTGAGGCTGAGGTAGAAGGGGTTGATAATTCTCCCCCTGGCTCGCCTGAAGAGCTTGCACTCATGGATGAGTTGGTTGCTTCTATCAAAGAAACACTGCATTTGCAGGATGAACCATGTCTTCCTGCTTTGATGTCCTCTTATGGGACGCAAAGGAAGGGCAAAACAGCGCAGGTTTTTCCCTGCCCTACGGAATTTCAGCGCGCTGTTGATGAGCAATGGCGCAATTTAAAGAAGCCTTTTACTGTGTGTAACAAAAATGGTGGATAACAACAAAATTTATAATTCAGGTATACTGGACAGCCACTGACATATCTCATGAATATTTAGAATGAAAGCAGGCACCAAGAGCAGTTTTGATAAAAAAGCATAAAACAAAACTTTACTGGACATCGTAAACACAAAGCTTCCTTAAACATCTTAAAATTTACCATTACTGGACATCATAATACATAAAGCTCCCTTACACATAAAAGTTACCATGAACAAATACACTTTAAACATACAACCCTTTTCCCAAAATATATGAAATTATACTTAGCTCTGATGGTGGATTCAGCAGCTTTCCAATGGATCTCTGCAACAACAGGACCAAGAGGTCCTCGCCGCATGTTTTCTCCAACTACCAACAAACAAACAAGCCAGGCTCCATTATGGATGTTTTTCTGTGTGACCCTCCAGAGCGAGGGTGAGAGGAAAGAGCCTTTCTCATGCAAATTAACCCTTTTTTATAGGACTGTGCACAAGAAACCGCCCACAGGATGTGGTCATACCTCTTGTCCACTCATCAGGTCATTTTGAGTGAGGTCATCCACACATGGCTGCACCCCCCCCCCCCACAAGCACATGGTTCATTTAATATGCGGCAGCCATTTTAGAACCACCTGTAGGTGAGAGATTATTATTATTATTACACATGTATTGGGAACATTTGTAAAAAATTCACAACTGATACAATCCACCTGTTGATCCCATACATTTGCAATAATTACCAACATTACAAACAATTACATACATTTCTATTTCTTTACAAAAAATGTCTACAACATGCACAAGCTAATTATCTTAAGCATGCACAATGTGTATGCAATAAAAAAAAAAACTTCTTAAAATTCTATCAAATTTAAAACCAGACTTGTTCCTTTTGCTCCTAAACCAATCAGACTGGTTTATTTGCATATCAATGGGGAGGGCCATAGCTTGCAAGAATCTATGGCCTGAAAATTGAAACTCCATATTATGGCAATAAAGTCACTACAAATAAACCATGGCAGCACATACCACCTGTTGACTATAGCATGTGAATCTTCAAACTTTAAATAGGGTTAGCAATGTCCTTGGCAGTCTGTGGAAAGAAAATCCCAAATGATGAAAGTTCCTTGTCCTCCTCCTGGTAAATGATGAAAGTTCCTTGTCCTCCTCCTGGTAAATGATGAAAGTTCCTTGTCCTCCTCCTGGTAAATGATGAAAGTTCCTTGTCCTCCTCCTGGTAAATGCTCAGATGTAAGTCCACTGCAATTAAGCCACCATCAGGAAATCATCTGCATCTTCCTCAGGTTCCCATCTTCTGGTCTGTCCCATCCCATCCGGTTTGGTCCTGGTCCACCTCTCGATGCTCGGTACCTTAATAGAATTAGAGACAAAGCGGATTATATGTTCCTTCCACCTGTGCCAAAAAACATTGCTCACTGCTCACATTTAACTGCAAAACTGTTATAGGGTGCCCACTGTTGCCTGGTTACATTTTCACTGAAAGGCTTTGACTTCCACTGACATATCTCATGAATATTTAGAATGAAAGCAGGCACCAAGAGCAGTTTTGATAAAAAAGCATAAAACAAAACTTTACTGGACATCATAAACACAAAGCTTCCTTAAACATCTTAAAAGTTACCATTACTGGACATCATAATACATAAAGCTCCCTTACACATAAAAGTTACCATGAACAAATACACTTTAAACATACAACCCTTTTCCCAAAATATATGAAATTATACTTAGCTCTGATGGTGGATTCAGCAGCTTTCCAATGGATCTCTGCAACAACAGGACCAAGAGGTCCTCGCCGCATGTTTTCTCCAACTACCAACAAACAAACAAGCCAGGCTCCATCATGGATGTTTTTCTGTGTGACCCTCCAGAGCGAGGGTGAGAGGAAAGAGCCTTTCTCATGCAAATTAACCCTTTTTTATAGTACTGTGCACAAGAAACCACCCACAGGATGTGGTCATACCTCTTGTCCACTCATCAGGTCATTTTGAGTGAGGTCATCCACACATGGCTGCACCTCCCCCCCCCCCCCACAAGCACATGGTTCATTAAATATGCGGCAGCCATTTTAGAACCACCTGTAGGTGAGAGGTTATTATTATTATTACACATGTATTGGGAACATTTGTAAAAAATCCACAACTGATACTGTGCCAAGTAAGTTCAAGCTGCGTTATCCATTTACACCCACCACTGATGAGCGTTGGTGTGTGCCGCCTCAGGTGGATCACGCGGTGGCGGTGTTGAATAAATCTACTGCGATCCCTGCTGAAGATACCCCGGTTTTCCGGGACCCTACGGACAGGAGATTGGAGTCTCTTGCCCGTCATGCTTATACGGTTGCTGGTTCTATGCTGAAGCCTATTTTTGCTTCCATTTTGGCAACCCAGGCTATTGCGGATTGGACGCAGGTGCTCAGGCGCACCCTGGTGGCTGACTCTGCCCCGCCAACAACATTGGCTATGGTGGATCAAATTCATCAGGGTGTCATGTATTTGTGTGATGCGGACTTGGATTTAGTCCCTTTGGCTGCACGCCTCTCAAGTGTGGCGGTATTGAACCGTCGCCTGATATGGCTGAAATGTTGGTCGGTTGACCAATCCTCTCGCAAGAATTTAGCTAATTTGCCCTACGCGGGTTCTCGCCTTTTTGGCGAGTCTTTGGATACGCTGATAAAGGGAATTTCGGGGGGTAAGAGCACTCTCTTACCCCAATCTCACAAGAATAAGTTTGTTCGCGGTAAGAAGAATACCTCGTTTAGGCCCTCTCAGGGGTCCTTTCGTGCCTTTAGGTGGCAATACAAGGGCAAGCCCTTCAAGGGCCAAGGCTCCCAGAAGAAGCCGTGGGCGGGTAAGCAGAAGTCCGGCCAGTCCGGGTCCGCTGCCCATGCCAATTCGGCCTGAAGGGGCGCCCTCACCCGTCTCTGGGGTGGGGGGACGTTTGCTCGGTTTTCTTCAATCCTGGCTGGCCCGCATTCGGGACAGGTGGGTTCAGGAAATCGTTCGATCTGGATACAAGATCGAGTTTCTCTCTCGGCCGGCGAGCAGATTTTTTCCCTCAAATCTTCAGCTGTCTCCGGAGCGTTTATAGGATCTGCACCTGGCGGTGCGGGACCTGCGAGCCCAGGGAGTGGTGGTTCCGGTGCCTCATCGGGACAGATTTCGGGGGTTCTATTCCAATCTGTTCACTGTGCCCAGAAAGGAGGGCAAGGTACGTCCGATTCTGGACTTGAAAGCTCTGAACCGCTTTGTGCGGGTTCGCAAGTGCCGCATGGAATCCCTGCGCTCGGTGGTGGCTGCCCTGGTTCCGGGGGAATTCATGGCCTCCATCGACTTGAAGGATGCGTACCTTCACATCCCCATTTTCGAGGGTCACCAGAGGTACCTTCGATTCGCCATTGCGGAGGATCATTACCAATTCGTGGCGTTACCCTTCGGTCTCGCTTCGGCTCCGCGGGTTTTCACCAAGGTGCTTGCGCCGGTCCTGGCTTTGTTGAGAGCCCAGGGCATCTCTGTCTTGGGGTATCTAGACGATATCTTGATTCGGTCTGCGACCAGTCAGGGCCTGGTGAACGACCCGTCCGTCACGATGCAGACTCTACAGGAGTTCGGTTGGACGATAAATTTTCCAAAGTCGACGCTGTGTCCGTCAGTTCGTCTTCCCTACCTGGGGATGATCCTGGACTCTGTTCAAGCGAAGGTCTTCCTGCCGGAAGACAAGCTCCGGACACTTCAGGACGAAGTCAGGTCCCTCAGGGGCACTCAGTGCTCGTCCATCCGGACGTGTATGAGGTGTCTGGGATTGATGGTCTCAGCTTTCGAGGCGATCCCCTTCGCCCAGTTTCACACACGGGATCTTCAGGCGGAGATCCTGGCCAAGTGGGACGGGCGTCCGCAATCTCTGGATCTGCGGATTTCGTTGAGCCGCCTCACCCGAAGGGGTCTTTTGTGGTGGCTCCAGTCCCCGGCGGTGTCGGGGGGCAAGTCCTTTCGTCCTTTGTCATGGACGGTGATCACCACGGATGCCAGCCTGTCGGGCTGGGGTGGTGTTCTGGGCGTTCTGTCCGCCCAGGGAACTTGGTCGGGGGAGGAATCCTCCCTTCCAATCAACATTCTGGAATTGCGAGCAATAAATCTCTGCCTTCTGCGTTGGACGGAGAGGCTTCAGGGCTGTCCGGTTCGGGTGCAGACGGACAATGCCACAGCGGTGGCCTACATCAACCACCAAGGGGGCACCAGGAGTGCCCGAGCGGCTCGGGAAGTAGCCGACATTCTGTCTTGGGCCGAGACGCACTTCCCGGCGATATCTGCAGTTCACATTCCGGGAGTGGAGAACTGGCAGGCGGATTATCTGAGTCGCCAGACCCTGGACCAGGGAGAATGGTCCCTTCACCCGGATGTCTTTCAGATGTTGTGCGCGAAGTGGGGTTCCCCAGATGTGGACCTGTTCGCGTCTCATCTGAACAACAAGGTGAAAAGGTTCGTAGCAAGGACGCGCGATCCTCGGGCAGATGCCTCACATGCGTTAGTGGCGCCCTGGCATCAGTATCGTCTGATGTATGCCTTTCCACGATTCAGCTGCTGTCCAGGCTCCTTCGCAGGTTGGCCTCGGAACCGCACACGGTGATTCTGGTGGCGCCAGACTGGCCTCGCCGGTCTTGGTACGCAGACCTCGTGAATCTGGCGGTCGGCGCTCCGTGGCGTCTACCTCTTCGAGAAGATCTCCTGTCTCAAGGACCGATATTCCATCCTGCTTTACAGTCGCTGGCTTTAACGGCCTGGCTGTTGAAAGCCAGGTCCTGAAGGATAGGGGTCTCTCCCCTGAGGTCATTCCCACTTTGATCAAGGCTAGGAAGGCCTCTTCGGGGAAGATTTACTACCGTACTTGGAAGGCGTATTTTGCCTGGTTTGAGTCCAGGGGGTACTCCCCTCGCTCATACTCGGTATCGAGAGTGTTGGCCTTCCTTCAAACGGGCGTGGACCGGCGTTTGGCGTTGGCCACGATTAAGGGTCAGATTTCTGCGCTGGCCGTTCTCTTTCAACGCCCTGTGGCGTCTAATTCTTTGGTTAGCACCTTTGTTCAAGGGGTGCGGCACTTGGCCCCTCCTCGGAGGGATCCCTTACCTCCATGGGACTTTACCCTTGTTCTGTCCGTGTTACAGCATACTCCCTTTGAGAAGATCAGGGAGATCTCGTTGTCTCTGTTGTCCAAGAAGGTTGCCTTTTTGGTAGCGATCACTTCGGCTCGCAGGGTGTCGGAGCTGGCGGCCTTGTCCTGCAGCTCTCCCTACTTGGTGATTCACTTGGATAAGGTGGTCTTACGACCTAACCCTTCTTTTCTTCCGAAGAGGATCTCGGAATTTCACCTCAATGAGGACATTGTCTTGCCTTCGCTTTGCGCAAAGCCTAAGCATTCAAAGGAGGTGGCTTTGCATTCCTTGGATGTTGTTCGGGCGATCAGGGTTTACCTGTCATCGACGAAATCCTTTCGCAAGTCGGATTCTCTATTTGTTCTTCCAGAGGGTCCTCGGAAGGGCATGGCAGCGTCGGCTGCGACCATCGCCAAATGGATCAGACAGACCATTGTGCAAGCCTATGCTTTGAAGGGGAAGGTTCCTCCTTTCCCTGTGAAGGCGCACTCTACCAGGTCTCTGAGTACGTCTTGGGCCTATCGTCATCAGGCTTCTGTGGCCCAGGTGTGTAAGGCGGCGACTTGGTCGTCCGTTCACACCTTCTCCAGGATGTGGAAGTGGATGTTCAGGCATCGGCAGATGCTTCCTTTGGCCGTAAAGTTCTTAGTGCGGCAGTGCCTTAGGGTCCCTTGTTTGGGTCCTTGGCTGTTGGGGTATTTTTACCCCTAGGTTACTTGTTCTTTCCTGGGTTGTTGCTCCTGTTGAGCAAGTTTTTTCCTGTTGCCCAGTTGGTTCTCTTACTTTGGTAATGTTCCTTTCTCTGCTGTGGGTACTGCGTTGCTTTAGGCACGGCTGCGTTTTTCCCACCCCTCATGTCTACACTGCTCTGGGACATCCCCATTAGTGAAGATTATGAAGTGGCGGCGACTGTCGGAGGACGTAAGAGAAAACGGAATTTTTGTAAAATCTTACCGTAAAATTCCTTTCTCTGAGTCCTCCGACAGTCGCCGCCCCCGCCCCTCTTTTGGGGTTTGTTTATGTACTCTACTGCTATGCTACTGAAACTGAGTTGAGAATGCAGGAAGCAGGGAGGTATTGACTGAGGGGACCGCCCCCTAGGGGTGTGATATGCTAAAAGCTTTTATATTAACAAATCTTGTTGCCTAGCTACTCCTACGGAGCAAAGGTCAATACCCCATTAGTGAAGATTATGAAGTGGCGGCGACTGTCGGAGGACTCAGAGAAAGGAATTTTACGGTAAGAATTTACAAAAATTCCGTTTTTACTTCAGGATTTATGCATTGTCACTTTTATATGGTATTTGGCACTATGCACGGTCACTTTATTGGAATGTGATATATAAGGAATTAATGTATTGAATTCATTTGTATACATTGAAATTGCACTGTGCACCTTTTTTTGAGACATTTATTTGCATATCACATGGGATTTAGATGAATTAATTTGTGAGCGCTGTCCCTCCTTTTTGCTAACTTTCTTTCTCTATACTGATTTTATGTACCCTACCGAGGAGGAGTCCTCTAATGCTGCTGCTTAAAGGGGTGCTCCAGCCCCCCTCCTCTCCCTCCACGGAAAAATTAAGACTTCTAATATTAGGGCACTTGCCTGTCCTGGAATCCAGTGATTTCAGCATCCCAGCTGATGTTTCCATTGTCTCTCGGTTGCTGCTGCTGCCATAGCCTGTAAGGGAAATCGTCAGTGAAGCCAAGGCTTCACAGCCCATTCCCTACACGCATGCGCGAAGTGCGCTGCGATTTCTGAATGGCCCGGCAGCAGGAAAAGAGGAGGTGGGGGGGTGACGAACTTCTGACAGCCCTCTCCGCAGCAAGGGCCAACGGAAGTGGGGACAGGTACCTGTCAAAAATAAGTACCCCCCCTTCAGTGCCACATTTGGACATGGATAAGCAGAGTTCCACTTTTGGGTGGAACTTCGCTTTAATGTGATCTCACATTGGGTTCATTACCCTCCTCCCCTTTTTTTTTTTTTTTTTTCTTTTTTTCTTTTTTTTTTATCTCCCTTGATGTCACACATACAGTGCTTTGCGAAAGTATTCGGCCCCCTTGAACTTTTTGTTCTTTTGCCACATTTCAGGCTTCAAACATAAAGATATAAAACTGTCATTTTTTGTGAAGAATCAACAAGTGGGACACAATCATGAAGTGGAACAAAATTTATTGGATATTTCAAACTTTTTTAACAAATAAAAAACTGAAAAATTGGGCGTGCAAAATTATTCAGCCCCCTTAAGTTAATACTTTGTAGCGCCACCTTTTGCTGCGATTACAGCTGTAAGTCGCTTGGGGTATGTCTCTATCAGTTTTGCACATCGAGAGACTGAAATTTTTGCCCATTCCTCCTTGCAAAACCACTCGAGCTCAGTGAGGTTGGATGGAGAGCGTTTGTGAACAGCAGTTTTCAGTTCTTTCCACAGATTCTCGATTGGATTCAGGTCTGGATTTTGACTTGGCCATTCTTACATCTGGATATGTTTATTTGTGAACCATTCCATTGTAGATTTTGCTTTGTTTTGGATCATTGTCTTGTTTGGAAGGCAAATCTCCGTCCCAGTCTTTTGCAGACTCCATCAGGTTTTCTTCCAGAATGGTCCTGTATTTGGCTCCATCCATCTTCCTATCAATTTTAACCATCTTCCATGTCCCTGCTGAAGAAAAGCAGGCCCAAACCATGATGCTGCCACCACCATGTTTGACAGTGGGGATGGTGTGTTCAGGGTGATGAGCGGTGTTGCTTTTACGCTAAACATATTGTTTTGCATTGTTGCCAAAAAGTTCGATTTTTGGTTTCATCTGAACAGATCACCTTCTTTTACATGTTTGGTGTGTCTCCCAGGTGGCTTGTGGCAAACTTTAAAACGACACTTTTTATGGATATCTTTAAGAAATGGCTTTCTTCTTGCCACTCTTCCATAAAGGCCAAATTTGTGCAGTATACGACTGATTGTTGTCCTATGGACAGAGTCTCCCACCTCCGCTGTAGTTCATCCAGAGTGATCATGGGCCTCTTGGCTGCATCTCTGATCAGTCTTCTCCTTGTATGAGCTGAAAGTTTAGAGGGACGGCCAGGTCTTCGTAGATTTGCAGTGGTCTGATCCTCCTTCCATTTCAATATTATCGCTTGCAGAGTGCTCCTTGCGATGTTTAAAGCTTGGGAAATCTTTTTGTATCCAAATCCGGCTTTAAACTTCTCTACAACATTATCTCGGACCTGCCTGGTGTGTTCCTTGTTCTTCAAGATGCTCTCTGCGCTTTAAACGGACCTCTGAGACTATCACAGTGCAGGTGCATTTATACAGAGACTTGATTACACACAGGTGGATTCAGTTTATCATCATTAGTCATTTAGGTCAACATTGGATCATTCAGAGATCCTCACTGAACTTCTGGAGAGAGTTTGCTGCACTGAAAGTAAAGGGGCTGAATAATTTAGCATGCCCATTTTTTTAGTTTTTGATTTGTTAAAAAAGTTTGAAATATCCAATAAATTTCGTTCCACTTCATGATTGTGTCCCACTTGTTGTTGATTCTTCACAAAAAATTTGTTTTATATCTTTGTTTAAAGCCTGAAATGTGGCAAAAGGTCGCAAAGTTCAAGGGGGCCGAATACTTTCGCAAGTCATTGTATGCACTTGAGAGGAGGGATGGTGGGGATCAGGGCACTACACTCGGAAAGAACTTGCATATGTTTGGAGAAGAGCCTGAATCCGTCTGAGCTGGATTTGGTATACATGGGGCTTCAAGTGGTACTTTAACTCTTTCAAATACAATCCAACACTAAAAAAAATAGCTGGAGTTAGGATGTAATTATTTTTATCTGTAGGGGGGAAATCTTACATTCACCTTGCTTTCAATCTAATACTGAACTCTTTACCAGTCACAGTCTGAAGCTGAGGACTTTTAAGACCTTGGATTTCTATAGGAAATATGAGCAGAAGTTAACTCCTGGAGGCCTGGCTTTCTTCCAGTGCAAATGGGACGATCATGTTACCCAAGTGTTTCATCAGTTATTAAGTAAGTAGAGCATATAAGGCATCACATTACACTGCTAACCATAGATCCTACTGTTTCTCTATCGTGTGCTTATATCATTGTGCTACTCTTTTTCTAGTAGTATCCTTTCCTCTACTCCTAATTTGTACCTTTGAGGTTAAAGTGACTCTGATAATGGGTTTAGAAGTTCAGTTCTGGGCTTTCAAAGAGTAGTGTGGATTGCAAAAGAAACCATCTTATTTAGCTAGATGGCTGCAGCACTGATCTAAGCTGCAGCTGTTCCCACTCTACCCTGAGAAGTGAGTGATCAAAGGCCGCTGATCGTTCGGTTCTCATGAGTACAGAGTGGTGACTTCCAGTCACTGTTCTGTGCTCTGCCCCTCCAGCGCTCACTGGGGTGCTGGACTGTGGAGGGGGCAGGAACGGCTGGCTCAGGCTCTCAGGGGCGCACTAAGAGGCTGAGCCAGCTGGCGGTCAGGTATCTTGGTGGATCCTGACTTTATTGTCAGGAACCCTGCAGAGCCTGGACCAGCTCTGACATCAGCCGACAGCGCACTTTAATGTATAGGGAAGAAAAAATCCTTTAAGTTGCACATTGCTGCAAGCCCTATGTGAGAGCAGCCTCAGCCTGGGCTCCAACCAGGCTACACCCGTGATGCATTTCATTCTGCCCTCGGATCCTTTGTTTCAAATGCCAGTTATAGATTGGGGTGGTTGCCACTTTTTTGTACAGTTGGATGATTTGTGTGCAGGGACGCAGGGGGATGCCTTTGCTACCATTGGGCGTCACGTACGTACCTGTACCTTTTTAAGGAGGGTGGGCTCCCTCCAGGCATACCTGCCCTTAAACTATCCATTCTTAGATGTACTCCTTCTATGGAGGCTCTGGAAATTTAGAGTTAGTACCACAGTATTTACAGAGGTCCCTTGACGTGTGCACAGTGACTTATGCATATGTTTGCAAATGTGTGCAAACAAAACCCTCTGTTTTTAACGTAGACTGTTTAGGGCTAATTTGATTGTTTTGTAGGCTGGTCGGTAAATGGGCTGGCAAATTTATTGTTGTGGTGGTTGCCACTTTTTTGTACAGTAACCCCTAGCTCTGCTGATTCCCCCTGCTCGGTAGTAGGCCCCAGCTCTGCTGATCCCCCGCTCTGTAGTGGGCGCCAGCCCTGCTGATCCCCCCCGCTCGGTAGTGGGCCCCAGCTCTGCTGATTCCCCCTGCTCGGTAGTGGGCCCCAGCTCTGCTGATTCCCCCTGCTCGGTAGCGGGCCCCAGCTCTGGTGACCCCCCCCCGCTCGGTAGTGGGCCCCAGCTCTGGTGATCCCCCCCGCTCGATAGTGGACCCCAGCTCTGCTGATCCCCCCGCTCGGTAGTGGGCCCCAGCTCTGCTGATCCCCCCGCTTGGTAGTGGGCCCCAGCTCTGCTGATCCCCCATCTGGTAGTGGGCCCCGGCTCTGCTGATCCCCCCATCTGGTAGTGGGCCCCGGCTCTGCTGATCCCCTGCCTGGTAGTGGGCCCCGGCTCTGCTGATCCCCTGCCTGGTAGTGGGCCCCGGCTCTGCTGATCCCCTGCCTGGTAGTGGGCCCCAGGTCTGCTGATCCCCTGCCTGGTAGTGGGCCCCGGCTCTGCTGATCCCCCATCTGGTAGTGGGCCCCGGCTCTGCTGATCCCCCATCTGGTAGTGGGCCCCGGCTCTGCTGATCCCCCGCTCGGTAGTGGGCCCCGGCTCTGCTGATCCCCTGCCTGGTAGTGGGCCCCAGCTCTGCTGATCCCCCGCTCGATAGTGGTCCCCAGCTCTGCTGATCCCCCACTCGGTAGAGGCCCCAGCTCTGCTGGTCCTCTGCTTAATTGTAACCCCAAGCTCTGCAGATCCCCCGCTCGGTACTGGGTCCCAGCTCTGCTGGTACTCTGGTTGTAGCCCCAAGCTCTGCTGATTCCCCGCTCTGTAATAGCCGCAAGCATTGCCAATTGCCCGCTCAATAGTAACCCCCAGTTCTGCTGATGCCCTGGTCAGTAGTAACACCCAACTCTGAAGATCCTGTTTTTTTGATCCTCCTCTCTGGTCCCCCTCTCGCCTCCATTGTATTTTGCTCCCACGCTGAGCAACGCTTGTGACATTGCTAGACTATCCTGCCCCCGGACCCCCAGCCCTGCTTATTCTCCACTCAGTCCTCTCTCTCCGGTCCCCGCTCACCTTCCGCTATAGTGTTCCCTACTTGCACACCATGTGTGCCGTCTGCTAGTTGCTCACCTTCCTGCTGGTCCTCTCTGCAAACCAGGTGGGACGTCTGCACCAGACACTTCCAGAATATATACACATGAACCAGAAGTGACCGCTGATGGTGTCTTTCCAGGTCACGTGTTGGTTTCCCAGTGCATCCTGGGATATCTCATACCTGCACACCTCCAAAGCGAAGCACACACTGAATAAAAGCCCCTCAAAAGCTGCAGGTGCTGTTCGCGAGCTTGGTCATAGACTTCTTTGGAGGTTTTGGAGATGCTTTAAAGAACCAAGAAAGTGACAGGGTATAATTGTTGAAGAAAAGCAAACGCAATGTGTAAACAGGACTCTAAGCTTATATAAAACAGGAAAAAGTCCACGCTAAGTCAAGTAAAAAGGCGAGCAGCCACCTAACCAACTATGATACCAGCTGTAAATGATCAATATAAATAAGTGGCGCTAAATCCTAATAGTGCATTCATGGATACTCATATGGTAAATGTGGCATGAAAACATTTAAACGTTCAGTGAATAAAATATGAGCAAAATATATCATTAAAAAATATGTAGGAAAAAAAAAATCAATCTTAAGAAAGTGATCATAATGTAATGAAATGTGTGCAAAATCCAGTATTAGGTGATCATAAAGTCCTTTCAGTTAAAAAGTCCTTTTCAATAATAAACAAAAGAGAGTCCATAAAGTGTAAAAAGGTGTATAAGTAACGTTGATTGATGAAATCCACCACCAAGCGACAACACTTAGCATACGCTTCTTACCAGATAGCGTAGACCAATAATTTATAATGGTCATAAAAGCACAAAATAACCTGGCATCCGAGATAGGTAGGTGGTGGCTGCTCAGCAGCAGCTCCAAAGAGATTGGGGAAAAAAAAATGAACTAGCATAGAAGCCTGCTAACATTTAAGTCCTTTTTATTTAAAATATGTAAGAAATACCTTTGATAAGTTGTAATCAGGCACAAATGAGTCAAAAACCGTCAGACTGTCCACTCATGAAAAAGGAATGCCGTGAGTAAGGGCTAAGCAAGTCTTCAGTAGCAGCCAATCCCGATGCGTTTTTATCATCGGTGACCTCTTTCCAGGGGCAGGCAGAACGTCAGATACCACGCTTCATTTAAATAAATAGTAACACACATTGTGCAGTAATTGGTTAAGCTAGAAAGACAAAGGATCGTATGCAAATAGATTATATGGTACATAATTGGGTGCGCAAAAGATACTGCTACTTCTAGTGGTTAGAATCCATATGGCCAATTAAAAATCATAGTATATATCAAGTAAAAATTATTTGCAAAGAATCACATGCTAAACAAATATGGTACGTAGTTAAGTGTACAAAAGGTGCTGCTTCATCAAGTTCTTAGAATCCATATGACAAATGAAAGAAGCAAGCTAAAAAGCTCAGCCAACGGTCTGTTGTTTACAAATAATCCATGACTAGTATTTATAAAAAATAAAACATAAATAATCATTAAAATATAAATTATATATTCGCGTAAGTCCCGGTTCACATTTGTGCGAAGCGGGAACGCTGCGAATATGCAGCGTGATCCCGCATCGCATCCGCACCTCTGGCAGTTCACACTGCCATATGCGATACGCAGGGGGTGTCAATTAAAAGTTAACGACACCCCCAGTTGCAATCGCATATTGCAGTGCGATCTGAATGTTCGCACAGAATCGGATCGCACTAGTTTGAACCACTATGCGATCCGATTCTGCTGCGGATAAAAAAAGCCTCATGTGCGTGTTCATTGCGGATGCGGTGCGAATTCAGCCATACAAAGTGTATGGAAAAAGGGAAAACTGCGCTATAGATATCAAAAGAAAAAGAATAGCAGCAACTTAATATCTGACAAACATCCAGGAAAACAATATGTGAGGGAAGCTGCGCTAAATGACAAGAACCATACGTGATAATAGGTCCAAAAAAAGTCCCAAAAAAATATATAATATAATGTGTGTGTGTGTATGTATGTATATATATATATATATATATATATATATATATATATATATATATATATATATATATATATATATATATATATATATATATATATTGATGAATCAACAAAAAAGTCCAAAACTTCAACCGAAAATACACAGGTGCAAACAATGAGTGTAATTACTGCTTACCAGATGCAGCAGTGTAATGAGCCTTGAGCATATATGGCCAAGCCGGATGGAAATCTATGGGGGATTCCTCACCAACGATATCCGACCCAGAAGCACAGATTGGTGGATATTGGAGTAAAAAGCAAATAAAAAAACATAGCATGATACTGTATATTGAAAAATATGTAATAACCACTCCCGTGTGTATCAGGAAAAGAAAGTGCTGATAGAAACCACCACCGTCACAGGCAGCAGATCTCATTATGAGATCTTGTATTAATTACTATGTAAGGGGTTGTTCTCCGTGAGACCTGAGAGCTTTTTTTGCCCACAGTAGTCCTGTTATAGCATTGATACTATTCTGATATTGATATGTGGTGCATAACCCTTTATTTATATATACACAATTGACAACGTACTATTGCATGTTTGAAAATCCGGGTCTATTTACTTAAACCTTATTGATCTGTATAATACGGCGGTCTATTAATTTCTAGACCATAGTTAAGATGGCGACATGGGATTTAGCTCTTAGGTCGCGCGGGGAGGATACTCTCCTCGGTGTGATGTTATTTAAGAGGTGGCGTCAGTGCGCCGCCCGTACCTTGAGAAACCATTTAAATGATTTAGAAAGGTGGATCTAGCCGCAGGGGCCTCTATAACATTTGGGGCCAGCATATCCCGCAAATTGGGAGTACCCTTAAACACCCAGGCGGGTGTTTGAAGCTGTCCGGCCGGCAGCTTTGATTCAGCGCTAGTATTCGTACTTTCTGTAAGTGCATTTCTTTTTTACTTGTTCTTAAATAAATGGTTTTACACTATGGGATTCTCCATTACTATCATTTATATGTGACCATCGGAGTCCTATATGCGGGTCAGCCTCACTGAATAAGGGACCGGACTACTCACAGTGAACAGGAATATTTACCCAGTGCCATCCGGATTTGGGATATATGCAATATTATTGCCTATTTCTGGTAAGCGGGGATATATGGTGACGGTCCAAACGGGGTCACGAGTTGATTTGAGTGGTTACCTCACACCTGACTTACCTGCACAAATCCGGTAATTCGATTGCGAATGTGGTGGTGGCTCATTTCACGGCATAATATTCCATTCATTTGGGATTATATAGATTGATCTGCCTATTGTATTTTTACTTCTGGTAAGCTGCCTGTGATGGTGGTGGTTTCTATCAGCACTTTCTTTTCCTGATACACACGGGAGTGGTTATTACATATTTTTCAATATACAGTATCACGCTATGTTTTTTTATTTGCTTTTTACTCCAATATCCACCAATCTGTGCTTCTGGGTCGGATATCGTTGGTGAGGAATCCCCCATAGATTTCCATCCGGCTTGGCCATATATGCTCAAGGCTCATTACACTGCTACATCTGGTAAGCAGTAATTACACTCATTGTTTGCACCTGTGGATTTTCGGTTGAAGTTTTGGACTTTTTTGTTGATTCATCAATATTTATATATATATATATATATATATACATTATATTATTGGGACTTTTTTGGACCTATTATCACGTATGGTTCTTGTCATTTAGCGCAGCTTCCCTCACATATTATGCAAAGTGTATGGCTGAAATTCGCACCACGCACACGAGATCGCATGTAATTTAGGAGCAGTGCGCTCCGAATTATATGCGATCTCCGCAATCGCACAAATGTGAACCGGCACCAATAAGCTTTTTTTTTTTTTTTTTTTTTTGTGACCTTTGCATTGACTAGCATTTAGAGCACTTCAAAAAAAGCAAGTCCAGTGCCACATTTTGAAGCAAGTGTAAACAAGCCCTTACTATTAATGATATATTTCATTTATGTTAACTTTCCTTTTTTTTTTTTTTTTTTCCATTAGATATGAAGGAACCTATCTTCGAACACCAGTTCCCACCAAGATATCACCCGCCACAGAAAAAATTTCCTCATGGGCAGCCTCTCAGATACTTGGACAGATACCGAAACTCAGATGAACCCACCTATGGGATTTATTGATACAAAAATGGTTCTCAGAGAATTACTTTTTTTTTTTGTAATGCCATGCTCAATAACTCATAAAATAATGGCTGTTCTGCATCTTTCATAATTGTGTTATTATTTAATAATCTTCTAATACTATGTTACCAGATATCACGTGGAGCTAATATTATGCCCTTTCAAAGACGTCATTACAAAGCAATAAAGGTCAAATACATATTTTCCACTTTTAGATTAGAGCTATACGGGTAGTTTTTTTCTCTTCCTAATAAGAGTTTTAAAGCTGAAACCGTATATATAGCTCACAGCTTTTCTGAGATAAATGTTTAAGTTACCAATACATCACTATCAGCTTCCAATGCTTTCATCAATGTCTGGAAGCCTGAAGGAGGGATTCTTGATGTGTCATACATCATTTGCCCCATATCTATCCATGGCTCACAGAACTACATTTCCTGAGTCCTCTTCTAGGATGGCTTACAAGAGAGGGAGAGAGGCTCCTACCACCTAGCACAGGAGGAATCACATTATCCGCATTACAAAAAGAAGCCTGACCCTCATGATATGTGCTTCCCCTGGCCGGACAAGACCACAGAACTATGTTGTTTTTGCTGTCATGCCTTTGTGCTAGGGGGCAGGGGCCTTCCGTCTAGGATTCTCTTAACAGGAACAGTGGACCTGGGCAATATCTGTAGTGGGGGCTCTCTCAGGCAGTCCTAGAGGTCAGCTTTAGAGAAAATAGGGGACCCTCTCCCTGTATTGTCCTCAGGGGATCTTTGTGCGGGGTAAGAGACTGCCTGCATTTTGAGGATGTAACTCTAGAGGGAGTTCATGTCCCATCTGTGAGGTGCCCACTGGGAGTTGGGCTTTCTACCATCCACATTGTCGACAGCGCTCGGGCTATGCGAGTCAGTGGGCAACAGCTGATCTGATGACATCACTTCCAGTATGGTCAGAAGTGACGCTGGCGGGGTAAAGGGCCCTAGCAACCATTTTGGTTATGGGAAAATACTGGCCTGGATGCTGGGAGTTCACAAACATGCCCTTACAGCCTAGAGCAGGAGCCCGATCCGCAGCACCATACCGGGACCCAGGCTGGAGGACTTAAAAGGACCAATAGAAGTCACATAATGGCACAGACTGTTTTGGCCCCTGGCTTGACTGGGACGCTATGGAGGTGGCAGCAGCTGAGGACACAGCTCTGGTTTCTCAGGGGAACTCTGGTCCTAAGGTAGGAAAGTTGAAGGAAGCGTGTTCATCTGTTTTCCTACTCCCCACTGAAAGGGGCACTAGGGGTTGTTAGGCTGCTCTATTTCAGCTTGGCTGGCTCTAGGGGTGGTCTAGTCTTGGGTTGAGGTACTCCCCAGTCGGTAAAGGGGGCACGGATTGGAGGGTTTTATTTTTTCTATCCATGCTCATCAGAGGATTCTTTGAATCTCATCCAAACAATCCCTGATCTGCTTTGTTTGCTACTTTGTAGGACAAAGACTTGGAAGAAAAATAAAGTAAAGGGTGCATGGAAGTGCGTAAGAATAAATGTGCCGCTTATAAGAAAAAAACGTTCTTCTTCCTGGAAGAAAATCCTTTGCCACTAGTGTTTAGATAACCTGGTGAAAAAGGAGGCAGGCAAAATACAAAGATTTTTGTTTCCATTGGTTGAGAATGTGCTTAAGGCAACTTCTGAAACCTTGGTCCTGGAGGTAGAGGAAACCAAGAAACTGTCAGTTAATGATCAGGTATGTGCAGGATGACAGGCTAAACAATCACAAACGTTTCCAGTACAATACACATTGAAAGAAACCATTCTCCAGGAATAGAAAAAACCCAAGGGGAGGGTTTTCTTCCCAAAAACTTTAAAAGATTTTCCTTTAAAGAAGAGGATGCCAACTTCTGGAATAAATGCCCTAAGCTAGATGCTCCTTTATACGAAGTTTCACAAAAATCAGAATTGTCTTTTGCGGATGCTGACTCGCTCAAGGGTCCAATGGATAGGAAGGCTGAAGGTTACTTAAGAGGTATAGGAGGCCACCTCTAAATTTTAAATCATCCCTGGCCACAACGTGTGTAGGGCATACTTAGGATCTTTGATTGAAACCGTTATGTACGCATCTAGAGGGGATCACCCAAAGAAGAAATGCTGGAGGCTCTTCCTGTATTGAGTAAGGTGGTGGCTTACAATGCAGACTCTTCAGCTGAATCAGTGCAATATACCGCTAGATCTACTGCGTTAATCAACAAAGCCAGAAGGGCTATTTGGTTGAAGTTTTGGGAAGGAGACACGGCATCAAAGTCCAAGCTGTGCGCTCTCCCCTTTACAGGAGAATGCTTGTTTGGTAAAGTTAGTCTGTATTGGAGAGATTGGCAGATAAAAAGAAGAGCTTGCTAAGAAACGGCAAATAAAAAAAATTTCAGACTTCAGCAAAGTAAAGACTTCTCCACCAAGCAGGAACAAAAGTAGGGGTGGCAGTATAAAAAAGGAAGGGAAGATTCTTGTTCAACCCCTCTCGATCCAAGAAAAGCCCCAGTGACTCGGGCTGCCAGGTGGGGAGGACAGGGGGGTGTAACTGGGTTCCTTCCTCTCTGTGTCAGTCTGTAGCCGGAAACAACTTTATCTTGGACCTCCTATTCTCAGGTTACAGGATAGAGTTGGACGGCAGACACCAGGACACATTTTTCACAACTTCTCTTCCAAAAGATACGATCAAAGCATCGGCGATGCTATCACTGAGGTGGTAAGCGGGGTCCCACAAGACTCCTGGGACCAACCTTGTTTAATTTATTCATAAACGGCATTGAGGACGGGATCAGTAGTTCGATATCAGTTTTTGCAGATGACACAAAATTGGGCAGGGTAATACCTGCTTAGCATGAAGCAGATATCCTACAGAATGATCTGGACAAAATAACAGAGTGGGCAACGACATGGCAAATGAGGTTTAATGTGGAGAAGTGTAAGGTTTTGCACTTGGGGACTAAAAATATAAAAGCACAATAAACGTTAGGGGGGATCCCTTGGGGGAATCAAAAATGGAGAAAGATCTGGGAGTCTTGGTAGATGATAGACTAGGCAATAGCATGCAATGTCAAGCGGCAGCTGCCAAAGCCAGCAGAATATTAGCATGCATAAAGAAAGGGATGTATTCCAGAGATAAAACTATAATCTTTCCACTTTATAAAACTCTGGTCCGACCACATCTGGAGTATTCTGTCCAGTTCTGGTCGCCAGTCCTCAGGAGGGATGTGTTGGAGCTGGAGAGAGTCCAGAGAAGGGCAACTAAACTAATTAGGGGATTGGAGGACCTTAATTATAAAGAGCGTCTACAATCGCTTAATTAAGGCTGCTGAAGACATATTGATTACGAAACGCGTACGGCGTGTTGCGTCACTTCCGGTTCCTGTACATCAAGAACGAGGCTTGGACCGCATCGCGCTCCACACTCGTATCCGTGCCTGTTTATTTGCTTCTGATTGTGAGTACCTCTCTGTTACATACTAAATAAACCATCTAGACGTTATTACGCTATGTGCCTTGTCTATCTATCATCCCTTGGTATACGGCTATGAGCTATATCTGGCGGACCTCTCGGACCATCCCCGGCCTATAGGAGAGTAGTAGGACCCACTAGTACCCCAGGGATACCTCCAGTTAGGACCTCCGAGACCACTTCCGGGACCTATCGATCCAGGAGGAGGGGAGACACTGAGACCCTTGATCTTTACACACCCGCCTTATACCCCTGTGTGGGGTGGGTGCTTCTGGTGAGTGAGTTTTTTTACCAGAAAGGATCACGCAGCACCCTACCACACGGCACGGGGTCACTCTTTTGAATTTAAGTGATTGTCACATGGGCCTCAGCTCTTTGGCAGACTATCAGGGCCCGATCCTGTAACAACAGAGGAGATGAAGAGCCCTGCACAGGGAGTGTCAGCCATTGGTGGTTGATTGCTATGCTGACCAGGGGAGGGCTGAGGGAAGGGTTTCTAACCTGCAATTCATGCATGTGTTAAAGAAACATTCTTTATACATACTGGGATGCATAAAAAAGGGGATTCACTCCAGAAATAAAGAGATTATTCTCCCGCTCTACAAGACTCTGGTTTGGCCACATCTGGAGTATGCTGTCCAGTTCTGGGCACCAGTCCTCAGGAAGGATGTGCTGGAACTGGAAAGATTCCAGAGAAGGGCAACAAAAATAATTAGGGGAATGGAGGACATCGGCTATGAGGAAAGACTATAAGCACTGAACTTATTCTCTCTGGAGAAGAGACGATTAAGGGGGATATGATATCAATGTACAAATACTGTACTGGCGACCTTAGCATAAGGAACAAACTATTCAGAGAAAGGGAATACAATAAGACACGTGGCCACTCCCTAAAACTAGAGGAAAGGCGGTTTAACCTTAAAGTACGTAGGGGGTTCTTCACTGTCAGAGCAGTAAGGATGTGGAATTCTCTTCCGCAAACAGTCATATCAGCAGGGAGCATCGATAGTTTAAAAAAAATATTAGATGGGCACCTTAAAGACCACAACGTACAGGGGTATACAATGTACGGTTAACCGCAAACACACACATCGTAGGTTGAACTGGATGGACTGATGTCTTTTTTCAACCTCACTAACTATAACTATATATGAATTTTTGTATATAATAGTCTTGAGGGTGTCTCGTAACCTTAATACCCAGGTAAGTAAAGCTATCCACCCAGCAAAGCGGGAGGTCCCCAGCCGCAGCAAGTTGGGCATCCTTATCCAATGACAAGATTGAAGACTTCCTCCAGTTAACCCGGAGGCCAGAGAACTTGCCAAAATCGTCCAAGATAGACAGGGCCACTCGTAGAGAGGGACCCGGGTCCTCGAGAAACAATAACATGTCGTCTGCGTACAACGCAAAGCATTCTCTAATGGAACCCACTCTGATCGATCCCACGGCTGGGAAGCGGCTCAGTGCTATAGCAATAGGCTCGAGTGTAAGGGCAAGCAGGAATGGAGAAAGGGGGCATCCCTGCCTCGTTCCCTGTCCCACCTGTAAGTAAGGAGACGTGAGGTAGCCGAGCCGGATAGCAGTTCTAGGGCCCGTGTAGAGGAGCCGGATCCAAGTTCTAAAGTTGGGTCCAAAACCCATGAGATCCAATGTCCTGAGCATGAAGGCCCAATCGACCAAATCAAAGGCCTTTTCAATACCTATGGAAACCACCACCCCCCGGGGAGTTGAAGGTGAGTGAACAACCGCCTAATGTTGGTATCAACCGACTTGCCAGGCATAAAGCCCGTCTGATCCAGGTCAATCAAAGAATGAATGACCCCAGCCAGCCTATTAGCTAGGACCTTCGTAAAAATTTTGAGGTCCATATTTAAAAGGGCGATAGGACGATAAGAGGAGCAATCCAGAGGGTCCTTACCAGGCTTCGGCAATAGTACCATATAAGCGTCTAACATGGAAGGGGGAAGTTCCTCGCTCTCGAGACAGTGCTGCAATAGAGAACTTATTCTGGGCGCTAACTGTTCAGAGTATTGTTTATAAAAATCCGCTGGAAAGCCATCCGGGCCAGAAGCTTTGTGTGGTGGGAACGCCGCAATGGCTTTTTCCACCTCCAAAGTCATAATCGAGTCATCTAAGAGGGCGCTATCCCCATCTGTCAGGGTCGGAAGGGTGACACTCCCCGGCAGCCCATCCGTAGCCAAGGAGTCTCCACCCGACAGCGGAGCATACAAATTCTCAAAATAATTGTGAAACGTCTCTAGAATGTCACGAGGGTCAGTCTTTATAGCTCCCTCAACATTTCTGATAAGTGGGATATTAACTGGGGTCCTCTGGTCAGCCACTAACATCGCCAGCAACTTACCATTTTTGTCACCCTGCGCAAACACCGATTCCCGCATGTTTTTGGCCTCAGTGTGGGCAAGATCAGAGACATGCAGGGAGAGAAGGCGTCTCGCCTCCAGCAACGCAACGTAGCTGGTGTCAGACGGTGAATCCGCATCTTCCCTCACCCGCATCCTTTCCGCCTCCTGCAGCGACTGGACCTCACTGTTCTGATCCTTTCTAGCTGTCTTAATGGCTGAAATACCATTCTCCCCTCGTCACGGCCTTGAATGCCTCCAAAACCACTAGCTGTTCCGCAGAATCCACATTCTCCTCCCAATATGACTGGATCGACTCACCCAGGTGAGAGGCGACCTGATCCAGTTGGAGCCAGCCTGCAGCTATGCGCCAACCCCGCACCCCAGCCCCCAATTGGAGGTTCACTGTCAAGAGTAGCGGGTTGCGATCAGACACCCCTCCGCTCAAGTACTCCGAGCCAATCAAGAGGGACTGCAGACGTGTATTTCCAAACGCCAAATCAATCCGGGCAGATGAGTGGTGAGTGGTGGAAAGGTGAGAGTATTCCCTCAACGAAGGATGCTTCCATCTCCAGAGTTGAAACACACCGTGGAAGCCTAGGTCAGTAAATCCACGGAGGCAGGTCAGTTGTGGTTGGAAGTATCCAGGGTACTATCTAATATGGCATTAAAATCACCCATAAACAGCATTGGAAGATGAGCATAGGCAGCTAACTTATCATCCAAATCATATAGTAATTGTATCCCAAAAGGAGGAGGCACCTACACGCTACCAACAGCATTGTAACAGAATAGATATCTAAAAGCACTGCCACATATCTGCCCCCCAGATCAGAGATCACCCTTTGAATAGTACAGGGGATGGATTTACTAATTAGAATGGAGACCCCCCTGGCATATGTGGAATAGGTGGCATGAAATGCCCTCTGGATCCACGGTCTCCTAAGAGCAAGAATCATGTTACCATCCAGGTGAGTCTCCTGCAGGAGGAGGATATGTTGCTTAATTATCTTCAGATACTGAAAGACACTGGCCCGCTTAAACTTATTATTCAAACCCCACACATTCCATGAAAGGAATCTAATATTGTCAGCCATAAGAATTAATAAAAAATTGATGGATGAACCAAGAGAGGGCCTGGAGCAAAACAGAAGTCAGTTTGTACCCAGGAAAAAAATAAAAAATCCTCATGGTAACCTCTAAGCGTCCAGGAGCAAAAGAGTTCAGGTGCTGGTGCAACATTCCCAATGCCATTATACCATAGTTACATAGTTACATAGTAGGTGAGGTTGAATAAAGACAATAGTCCATCTAGTTCAACCTGTGTAGGTATGTGTGGCTGTAATCATCTCCCATACCCCTGAATGTTCTGATCCTTGAGATGTAAGTCTAAAGCCCCGTACACACGTACCGATGGTCGGCTTACAAATGTTCCTCTTTTCTCCCCGGGATGTCGGTGTCTGCTGAAAAGTGCAAAGACAGCACAAGGACAGCACAAGAATTTTGTCCGCCGACTGCAGAAGTGATGTCATGTAATGGTTAACTTTCCCTGTGTTTTCTATTTTCTGAGCATGCCCAGTCTTGCAAATCTGCGGTCTGTCGGCCGAATTGTGTACTGACAGGCGAACAATCGTCCGTTCTGGTGTCGGCATACAAATATTTTCATGTTTGCACGAAAGACTTTTGTCCGCGGATTGTGCGCAGACATCTGTCGGAGGCACCATACTAACACGCGTACAATCGGCAGATCCTTCGTCCACCGACGTTTGTATGCCAACGATCGGTACGTGTGTACGGGCCTTCAGAGTCTTTTGAAAGCCACCATACTACCCGCAGAAACCACCTCTTGTGGTAGAGAATTCCACAATCTTGTTGCCCTAACAGTAAAGAACCCCCCGCGTTGCCTGAGGTTAAAACGCTTCTCCTCTAATCGCATTGTATGCCCTCGAGTCCTCATGCAATCCCTTCGAATGAACAGCTTTTTTTCTAAGCTGGGATCCCCATTAAGATATTTATAGATTGCTATCATGTCCCCCCTCAGACGTCTCTTCTCCAGGGAGAATAAATCGAGCGATTGTAGACGCTCTTCATAGTCAAGGTCCTCCAATCCCCTAATTAGTTTAGTTGCCCTTCTCTGGACTCTCTCCAGCTCCAACACATCCCTCCTGAGGACTGGCGACCAGAACTGGACGGAATACTCCAGATGCGGTCGGACCAGAGTTTTATAAAGTGGAAGGATTATAGTCTTATCTCTGGAATGCATCCCTTTCTTTATGCATGCTAATATTCTGTTGGCTTTGGAAGCTGCCGCTTGACATTGCATGCTGTTTCCTAATCTATCATCAACCAAGACTCCCAGATCCTTCTCCATTTTTGATTCCCCCAAGGGCTACCAGAAACCAAAAAAACAGAAAAAGAAAAAGGAAAAAGAAAAACAACAGAAAAAATAGTCTGGTATGCGGCTTGAATCCCAAACTTCCCAAAAAAATGAAACGTGCGACGGTTCTCCAGCGTGAACAACAGTCCGGCAGGTAAGATGACAGTTACCGTCCCTTATGGAGACTCTGAAACTGCCGGAGTAACAGGTGAGTGTAACAGGCCAAACATACTCTTCGCCCCATAGTTTCCAGGCACAAGGGGGTTCAAAACGTAGGACCCCCTATCCAGGCAACATGGCATAATCCCCAAACAGCAAACATCCGGAAGGAAAACACTCAGGAGCTATACAGCGACATCAGGACGAAGAGGGTCAGGAACAACAGGGTCATAGACACGGACAAAACCAAGGAAGTTAGAACCGCAAAACCAAGCCATGAGCAGTAGAGGGCTCAGCGCAGACCATCCAGCCACTCCGACACCTCCTGCGGGGAATCAAAGAATTTGACTGAGCCACCGTGTTGCACCCTGAGCCTGCTGGGGTACTGCATACTGTAAGTGATTTCTTTGGCGCGCAGGCGCTTTCTGACTTCAGTAAAGGAACACCGTCTTCTCTGTGTTTCCGCAGAGAAATAAGGGAATAACATGATAAGTGCATTTTCAAAGTGAAGCTCAGGGTGTTTCCACGCCTCCGACAAAAGCATATCACAGTCCCTATAATTGAGGAATTTGACCAGGAATGGGCGGGGAGGGGGGCTCCTGGTGGTCTGGCCCCAGCCGGGACCCTATGAGCTTGTTCAACCACATAGGTGGGGGGTAAATCCTCCAGGGAAAGCAGCTGCTTGAAGAACTGCTCTGCAAAGGGAGCAGCCCTCTTCCCCTCCACCCCTTCAGGGAGCACCACCACTCTTACATTATTCCTCCATTGTCGGTCTCCTGCATCGTCAGTGCAGTGTTGCAGCGATTTCACTATGCCCTGTAATTCTGACAGCTGTGCTGTATGGGTGTGAGAGCAGTCCTCCACCTCTGAGATCAGGTCCTCTGCAGCAGTAAGGTGCCCCCGGAACTTATTAAGATCATGGCGGATAAGTGTACACTCTGACGCCAAATGATCTATCTGGACCATGAGCGCCGACTTCCATCCATCAATGCCCTCCAGAATCAGGGTGGTGATCGCCCGCTGGTCAGCGTCCGGGGCCTGGACAGAGTGCTGAGAGGCTCCGGGAAGCCGCAAGTCTACAGGCCTCTGATCCTCCATGCCCGCACATGCGCCGCAGCTCCTCTGTGGAGACGTCGGCGCCAAGATGGCGGAGGCGGAGCCCGGGCCTTTTGTGGAGCAGGTGTGTCGCTGGTCTTGGGGCGGCTTCAGCTGCGATTTAGGGGTCGAGAATGGCATCCCTGGATTGCCAGAAGTTTCCCCCACAGGATGGAGTGAAAGAGCGGCCCACACGTACACCTAAGACGGAGTTAGAAACAGGATATCCAGAGAGCTCCGGGCAGCCACATCTAGCCTCGATCACATCCGGCCACGCCCCAAGGGGTGGTATACTTGATGGCATGTGAGTGCGGTTCATTCCACGTGGGGAAGACCAAACAAGAGCTCCATGCCCATGTCAGTCAACATCTGACAAGCATGAGGATTGGCAAGCTCTATCTGCCTCTTGGCAGACATGTTGCCAGGACCCATGGTTACGTCATGCCGAAAGTCAACTTCACGGTATTGGACCGCATTCACATTCCATCAAGAGGGCACGACTGGAACAAGGTACTGCTCCAGCAGGAGGCCCGCTGGATCAGGGCCCTCAATGCAACCTTCTCTCCAGGCCTCAATGAAATGGAAAGTTTCAGGCCATTTTTACAAGGTTTTATTTCAGGGAAAACTGTTTAACCGTGTATTCACCTATACATACTGTATATCTCCTGTTTCTGTTTCTCCCATATTTTTCGATAGCTCCCTATAATGTATCAACCGGCACCCCGACCGGGTACCTCCGTTGAAGGATGATCCTAGTGCTTCCCGAGGGCTCCAAGCACTCAACCAGACACCATAAACACCTCAGACCCCACGAACTGCCACAGCTTGGTTAGGGTCTCGCCGTCTCCTACCCACCCTGGACCTACGACAAGGCTCCAGGTTCCAGTGGTTGAACCTTTCTTTTCCCAGAGAGTGAAGCAGGAACAAGCTCTTACACAAGCTCTTACAAGAGCTTAGTGATTATCCAAGGGAGTATGAAGGACATAGCAATCCCTTGTAGCATATTCCCCCAATGAGAGACAGGACTCTAGATTGAGGGTGAAGTATATCTCTTTATTGAACAAGAAACAGACTTTTATACAGTTTTCCCCGTTCCTGTTCTGTCACATTAGGAAAGCTATTGGAATGCATGAGCCGTAATCTGTTCTCGTCCGAATGTCACTTCCGGTTGCAGAATCTGATAGGTAGCGGTATTCACCGGTCAGTGGCGGCTGGTGCTCAAAATTTTTTTTGGGGGGGGGGGGGGGGCGCAAACAGAAAAATGTAATAGGCTTTGCTTCGCGGCAAAAACCCGCAGTAAAACCGAGGTCACACAAGTGTGAAAGGGGCCTTCAGTAATCAAGGTACAGTGTGCCCCCATCAATGCAGAGTGACCAGTGCCCCCATCAATGTAGAGTGACCATGGTGTGCCCCCTTCAATGTAGAGTGACCACAGCATGCCCCCATCAATGTAGAGTGACCACAGCGTGCCCCCTTCAATGTAGAGTGACCAAAGCGTGCCCCCTTCAATGTAGAGTGACCAAAGCGTGCCCCCTTCAATGTAGAGTGACCACAGCGTGCCCCCTTCAATGTAGAGTGACCACAGTGTGCCCCCATCAATGTAAAGTGATCACAGCATGCCCTCTTCAATGTAGAGTGACCACGGTGTGCCCCCTTCAATGTAGAGTGACCACAGCATGCCCCCTTCAATGTAGAGTGACCACGGTGTGCCCCCTTCAATGTAGAGTGACCACAGCATGCCCCCTTCAATATAAAGTGACCACGGTATGCCCCCTTCAATGTAGAGTGACCACAGCATGTCCCCATCAATGTAGAATGACCACGGTGTGCCCCCTTCAATGTAGAGTGACCACAGTATGCCCCCTTCAATGTAAAGTGACCACAGCATGCCCCCATCAATGTAGAGTGACCACGGTGTGCCCCCTTCAATGTAAAGTGACCATGGTATGCCCCCTTCAATGTAGAGTGACCACAGCATGCCCCCATCAATGTAGAGTGACCACGGTGTGCCCCCTTCAATGTAAAGTGACCATGGTATGCCCCCTTCAATGTAGAGTGACCACAGCATGCCCCCTTCAATGTAGAGTGGCCACAGCGTGCCCCCATCAATGTAGAGTGACCACGGTGTGCCCCCATCAATGTAGAGTGACCACAGCGTGCCTCCTTCAATGTAGAGTGACCACAGTGTGCCCCCATCAATGTAGAGTGACCACAGCATGCCCCCTTCAATGTAGAGTGACCACGGTGTGCCCCCTTCAATGTAGAGTGACCACGGTGTGCCCCCATCAATGTAGAGTGACCGCAGCATGCCCCCTTCAATGTAGAGTGACCGCAGCATGCCCCCTTCAATGTAGAGTGACCACGGTGTGCCCCCTTCAATGTAGAGTGACCACGGTGTGCCCCCATCAATGTAGAGTGACCGCAGCGTGCCCCCTTCAATGTAGAGTGACCACAGCGTGCCCCCTTCAATGTAGAGTGACCGCAGCGTGCCCCCTTCAATGTAGAGTGACCGCAGCGTGCCCCCTTCAATGTAGAGTGACCACGGTGTGCCCCCTTCAATGTAGAGTGACCACAGCATGCCCCCTTCAATGTAGAGTGACCACGGTGTGCCCCCATCAATGTAGAGTGACCACAGCGTGCCCCCTTCAATAGAGAGTGGCCACGGTGTGCCCCCTTCAATGTAGAGGGACCACAGCGTGCCCCCATCAATGTAGAGTGACCACAGCATACCCCCTTCAATGTAGAGTGACCACGGTGTGCCCCCTTCAATGTAGAGTGACCACAGCATGCCCCCTTCAATGTAGAGTGACCATGGTGTGCCCCCTTCAATGTAGAGTGACCACAGCATGCCCCTTTCAATGTAGAGTGATCACGGTGTGCCCCCCCACCACCGCCGGACTCGAGTCCGCAGTCCCGCACAGTGACAGGAGAGAGAGGAGCGAGGCACTGAGTCTGAGGCAGCGGCTGCTTGAATCGCTTACCTCCTCACGATGACCGGACCAACTTTGCTGCTCTCTGCTGCTGACGGCGGGACTAGGGATACTCAGGACCAGCGGCGGCTCTCGGCTTCAGTTCCAGCGGCTTCTTCTGCTCCCGCAGCGGGCGGCTTCTTCTGAGGTGACCGGCGGCGCGTCTCCTTCCGCTCCTGCCTCCTCCTCGGCCAATGGCAATGGGTTTGCCTTGCGGCCAATCAGGAAGCGCGTATCGGACGCGCTTCCTGAGTGGCCAGGAGGAGGATTGGTGTGACAATAGCGAATTTTCATTCGCTATTGTCACACAATGGGTGGAGTTGGGACGCACTGCTCTGCGCCCCCCGGCTCCACCCTTTGCATCTCCCTATTAGAGCCTCTGGCTCTAATCAGGTGATGAAAAAAAAAAATCCCATTGTACTCCATGCGTCCGGTGCCCCTGCATGTAGATTAGGGCGCCGGACGCATGGATTGGGGGGTGGCGCCCCTGCGCCCTCAACACACCAGCCGCCACTGACTCCGGTGTACTAAAATTTTCCTTGACTCATGAAAATTCTGGACCTCGTCACTTCCGGTACGGCCACGTAATACAACAGCTGATGCCGACCTCCCAGTGCACATGCCCAGATAGGGTCCAGGAAAATTTTAAGAGCGGAGAGCTGACTGAGAGGCGGAGAGCTGACTGAGAGAAGGTGGAACGGTGGTGCGGCAGCCGCGTCATACAACAGCTGATGCCTGCGCATGCCCAGATCGGGTTGAGGAAAATTTTAAGAACGGAGAGCTGAGAGGAGGTGGGATGGAGGTGTGCCCATGTCATTAATGCAGGGCTTCTAGCCATTAAAAGCGGCTCCTCATGATCAAATATATGTATATATTAATATTAAATACTACGTATACTAAATAATAATAAAAAATAATAAACAAATAAATAATAATAAATAAAAATTAAATTAAATACTAAACAGAAATATTAAATATTAGGATTAAAATAAAAAAATAGATAGATAAATAGATAAAACTATATATATATATATATATATATATATATAAAATACTAAATATAAATATTAAATACCAAATATTAAATAATAGGATAAAAAAATGATATATATATATATATATATATATATATATATATATATATGTATGTATATATGTGAGTGTGTAGTATATATATATATATATATATATATATATATATATATGTGAGTGTGTATATATATATATATATATATATATATATATATATATATGTGTGTGTGTGTGTGTGTATATGTATGTATGTATATGAGTGAGTATATATATATATATTTATTAATCTGTGTCATTGATACCGGGCTTCTAGCCATTAAAAGCGGCTCCTTCTAAACAAATATATGTACAGTAAAACCTTGGTTTGAGAGTAACTTGGTTTGAGAGCGCTTTGCAAGACAAGCACATTTTTAAAATAAATTTTGACTTGATATACAAGCGATGTCTTGATATACAAGCAGCGTCATGTATAAAAAAGAAGAGAGGCGCCTCTAAAGTGTAGCAATATGGTTACATTTAATGAAGGTTCAATATTTAGCAACTCACATGGTTGATGATTAAAACAGGCACATCTAAGTATGCAGGCATCTGGGGTAAAGCTGTCCACATAGACCATCCTCTGCACAGCCATCTTCATCATCCCTTCCCCGCTGCACTCCACGAGTGATTCAAAGCCTCACTTTCAGATCACTCTACTACAGGCTATTCTTCCCGGTCACGATTGCAGACTGACAGTGGTGAGAGTCAGTGGTTCAGAAGATGGTCTATGTGGACAGCTTTACCCCGGATGCCTGCATACTTAGATGTGCCTATTTTAATCATCAACCATGTGAGTTGCTAAATGTTGAACCTTCATTAAATGTAACCATATTGCTACACTTAGAGGCGCCTCTCATCTCTCATTCTGTAGCTCTGCTAGATTTTTCTTCTAATCCCCTTGGGAAGGCTGCATATTGTGGATGGACATTTTATGGTTACACAACCTATCACATTGCTATAATCTTTGTATATAGACTATAAACTGAAGGACTTGTGGAACAAATCATCTGAGTTTCCATTATTTCTTATGGGGAAATTCGCTTTGATATAAGAGTGCTTTGGATTACAAGCATGTTTCCGGAACGAATTATGCTCGCAATCCAAGGTTTTACTGTATATATTATTATTAAATACTAAGTATGCTAAATAATAACAATAAATAATAATAAAAAACAATTATAATAATAAATGCCAAATATAATCAAATACTAAATAAAAATATTATATATATATATATTAAATATATATAAATGTAAATATTAAATACCAAATATTAAATATTAGGATTACAATTTTATATATATATATGTGTGTGTGTGTGTGTATATATATATATATATATATAATATTTATTAGTACAAATCTGTGTCATTAATGCAGGGCTTCTAGCCATTAAAAGCGGCTACTTCTAAACAAATATATTGTATATATTATTATTAAATACTAAGTATACTAAATAATAATCTATAATAAAAAATAAATACTAAATATAATTAAATACTAAATATAGATATTAAATACCAAATATGAAATATTAGGATTAAAAAAAACTATATATATATATATATATATATATATATATATATTTATTAATATAAATGGAAGAATTAAGAAAATATATATACATTTATATTTGATCAGGAGAACAGCCCTCCATTGATATAACTGAGTGAGAGGAGTGGCAGCTCTCTCCTGACGTGCCTGCATGATGGGGGACACATGACAGGGACAGGGGATATAGGCTGCGTAGTGGCGGACACAGGCTGCATGATGGCAGGGACAGGGGACACAGGCTGCGTGATGACAGGGACAGGGGACACAGGCTGCACAATGACAGGGGACACAGGCTGCATGATGGGGGACACAGGCTGGGTAATGGCAGGGACAGGGGACACAGGCTGCACGATGGCAGGGACAGGGGACACAGGCTTCATGACGACAGGGGAAATAGACTGCGTGATGGGGGACACAGGCTGCATGAGGGCAGGGACAGGGGACACAGGCTGCGTGATGGGGGACACAGGCTGCATGATGGCAGGGACAGGGGACACAGGTTAATGGCAGGGACAGGGGACACAGGCTGCGTGATGGGGGACACAGGCTGCATGATGGCAGGGATAAGGGCATATAGGGTAATGGCAGGGACAGGGGACACAGGCTGCACAATGGCAGGGACAGGGGACACAGGCTGCGTGACGACAGGGGACACAGGCTGCATGACGGCAGGGACAGGGGACACAGGCTGCATGATGGCAGGGATAAGGGGATACAGTCTGCGTGACGACAGGGGACACAGGCTGCATGATGGGGGACACAGGCTGCATGATGGCAGGGACAGGGGACACAGGCTGTGTCATGAGGGGCACAGGCTGCGTGATGGCAGGGACAGGGGACACAGGCTGCATGATGGGGGACACAGGCTGCATGACGGCAGGAACAGGGGACACGGGCTGCACGACGAAAGGGGACGCAGGCTGGATGATGATGATGGGGGGGGGGGGGGCAGTGGGACACAGGCTTCCCCTACATGACTGACTCCTCTGTGTGCTCTTCTATATGACTGTCAACAACCGTACAATCAGGGGCCTCTCTTGTAGCCACGACTCCCTCGCTTTGTTGTGTCTTCGTAAGTTGTGAACTTGGTGCTTGTCTCCCTGTATCCAGATAGGAGATTGCCAGCATAGCGCACAGGTGGAGCCTGGGATTCACTTCTCTTCATTTTTCATTGCCTCTGACATCCAGTCTCATGTATGTGGAGATGTTCTGATGGATGATCTGCACTTATGTTGCTGCTCTCACTTTACTAATAATGTAGATTGTTAGACACAAGCAGCCAGGCACAGAAATCATCACTTTTATTCACATTCCTCTCCTCTGCCATCGCTGTCTTCCTCCAAGGACCGTGCCACGCACATATACTGCGGCAGGGCTGCCCTTAAGCTTTAAATCACATACCTGTACGTGATTTATTTCTTCAGCTCTGGGAAGTGAGCGCACTGCTGGAGTCCCGCTCCCACAGTGATTGGACACATCAGGAGCCAATAAGCTGGTCCGGCGGACCTGATGTACACTAGTAACCTGGCGATCGTTTCGAGACAGGCAGTGTCCTCTGTCCCTGCCATTACGCAGTCTCTGTCCCCCATCATGCAGCCTGTGTCCCCTGTCCCTGCCATTATGCAGCCTGTGTCCCCCATCATCCAGCCTGTGTCCCCTGCTGTCAGTTGCAGATCCGAAGAGCAACATTTACGCCCGAAATGCGTTGGCTTTAACATGTCCTGCTACCAATAAAACAACGATCTTTTGATCTAAGTGGCATTCTTATTGCTGATTTTGGGCGCTCCTTTAATGGACTACCACTAGAAACTTATAAAATGACCACAAGGCCGTATCTTAAAGTGGAGTTCCACCCTAAAATGTAACTTCTGTCCATCTTCTTGCTCCGGGTCACCTGAAAAACAAATGGATAATCGCAATTTTTTTTTTTTTTACTTACCTTGTTTTAGAAGATAATATACTTACCTTACTTCCTCTTCCTCCCTTGGCAGCCACGGCGAGTCGTCACTTCCTGGCTTGCAATGATTCCTGGGAGCTGAACGTCATCGCTCCCAGGAATCAATGCGCCTGCACCGGCCCCGACGTCATTTCCGGTGCAGGCGCCGTCATACCTTGCTAAACAGCTTCTGGGCATGCCCAGAAGCTGTGCAGGGATGACGCTGCAGCCCCGGAAGTGACGGCGGGGCCGGTGCAGTGCATCGTGGGACCGAAGAGGACTAGCATAAGGAACAAACTATTCAAAGAGAGGAGATACAATAAGACACGTGGCCATTCACTAAAACTAGAGGAAAGGCGGTTTAACCTTAAAATGCGTAAGGGGTTCTTCACTGTAAGAGCGGTAAGGATGTGGAATTCTCTTCCACAAGCAGTCGTATCAGCTGGGAGCATTGATAGTTTCAAAAAACTATTAGATGGGCACCTTGGAGACCACAACATACAGGGGTACACAATGTACGGTTAAAAGCAAACACACACACACATCATAGGTTGAACTGGATGGACTGATGTCTTTTTTCAACCTCACTAACTATGTAACTATGGAGGAGGACGCAGAAGAGGATCGCGCTGGCTTCAAGCTGCCCACACCTGAGATGGCAGCGCTGGAGAATACATTTTCAAGGTAAGTATTTCTTCTTGCAGGTAAGTGCAACCCAGGACAGTTCAGAGGCTATCCATTGTGGAATGCACTAGCCCTGACTGTCCCGGGGGTATTTTTATATATTTTGTTTGGTTTTAGGTGGAACTCCGCTTTAAGGTAGCAGCCCAGACCCCTTAACAAGGGTCCACTGCCTTTTTTCATCCAGTCGGGCCAGATTGATTGGGAGTTAATTTCCCCAAGTGGCCCTCTCTCACCTACCACCCACCCACAGACCCTCTATTGAGCAGGTCAGTCCAGCGCAGCTTTTCAAAAAAACTATTATGCAGCCTGTGTCCCCTGTCCCTGCCATCATACAGCCTGTGTCCCCTGTCCCTGCCATCATACAGCCTGTGTCCCCTGTCCCTGCCATCATACAGCCTGTGTCCCCTGTCCCTGCCATCATGTGTCCTCCATCACGCAGCCTGTATCCCCCGTCGTTCATGCAACCTGTGTCCAGTGGTGGGATTCAGCCGGTTCTCACCGGTTCCACCGAACCTGTTACTAACATTTTACAAGTTCGTGGAACCGGTGGAAGCCAAGAGCAGCGGCAGAGACGGCTCTTTAAATAGGCAGTTGCTAATTAAAGAGCCGTCTCTAAGGGTGGACAGCAAAGCTTCCTGCTCACCTCCGCGCTGGCTGCTCCTTGTCTTGAGTTCCCCCCCTCCCCCTTCCTGCTTCACTAAGCACAGTCTCCTCTCCTCCCCAGCCAGAGTCCCGACCTCACTCCCCCTCTCCCTCCCCCCCAGTCGGCTCCCGCGCAATTCAAGTGAATGAACTGAAGCACACAGCCAGGTGCACTAAGAGAGCCGGAGGACACAGCAGGGATGTCTGCAAGGCTAGCCCCCCTCCTCCCCCCTGTCATACACAGGTCACCCTCGGAGCTGATTGCCCATCCATGCTGCTGCTGGAAGAAGCCCAGGTCGGTGACTGTGGATGAGTGTCCTGCAGCTTTGTAAAGGTGAGTGAGATGACCCCATCCCCCACACACCATCCCATACCCCACACTATCTCCCCTGGGGACAGGGACCCCTTCTCCCCTTGGAGTCAGGGACCCCTTCTCCCCTTGGAGTCAGGGACCCCTTCTCCCCTTGGAGTCAGGGACCCCTTCTCCCCTGGAGACAGGGACCCCTTCTCCCCTTGGAGTCAGGGACCCCTTCTCCCCTGGAGTCAGGGACCCCTTCTCCCCTTGGAGTCAGGGACCCCTTCTCCCCATGTCTACTAACTACGGGAAAGATTTATGTCTTTTTTTTTTTTTTTTACTAGTAATGGCGGCGATCTGCGATTTTTTTTTTTTTTAGCGGGACTGCGACATTTTCGGCGGACAGATCGGACCCCTTTACTGAAAGTCGGAACTGGTTACTAAAATTTTTGAATCCCACCACTGCCTGTGTCCCCCATATTGCAGGCACATCACGAGAGAACTGCCACTCCTCTCATTCAGTTATATCAATGGAGTCCTGTTCTCCTGATAAAATATATATATATATATATATATATTATATCATTTTAATTCTTCCATTCACATTAATATATATATATATATATATATATATATATATATATAAAACATAATATTATTATTGTTATTAATAATATTATATATAATTTTTAATCCTAACACTTTATATTTAGTATTTAATATTATATATATATATATATATATATATTTTTTTTTTTTTTAATAATTTATTATATTTACTATTTATTATTATTATTTAGTATACTTAGTATTTCATATTAATATATACATATATTTGATCAGAAGGAGCCGCTGTTCTAAAATTGCCCTCCTCCAGGCACCTCCTCCTCCTGGAATTAGTTTCAGTTTCGTTTCTTCTATTTAGTCTCTCCAGTTCTGTCACTGTACTCTCCATACCAGCTTCCTCCTGTGGCTGTTACCTGCGTCCAGTCTTCTTACAATGTCACAAACTCCGAAGGAGGTGGATTCTATCAAGAGCAGTCTGAGTTGCAGCATCTGCCTTGAAATATTCACTAGCCCTTTAAGTCTTCCTTGTGGGCACACCTTCTGCCAGGCATGTATCCATGGGCACTGGGACTCTCTGAATCCTGTACCTGATACTTTTAGCTGCCCTGATTGCAGAGGAAACTTTCCCCAGAGGCCAGAACCCCAGAAAAATGTTAGCCTACAAAAGGTGGTGGACGATTGGAAAGTACTGGAGAAGAAGAGGATTCTGGTGGCACCAGCACTCGCAGAAAGTGGACCTAAGGGAGCTAGGACCGTGTGCCAGGACCACAATCAAGAATTGACTTTATATTGCTGCACAGAGAAACGGTGCATATGCTGCAAGTGCATGCTGAAAAGCTGCCGGAATCATAACCTGGAGGATATAGAAGAGCAAAGTGAGAAAGAGAGGGTGAGAGAAAATGATTACTACAAACACTTCAGTTCAACATTTTTTTTGTTTGTTTTCAATAGATGGTGGAAAAGCTGTCTGTACTGAGGAGGGGGGGGGGGGGGTCTGTACTGAGGAGGGGGGGGGGCTGTACTGAGGAGGGGAGAGGGAGCTGTACTGAGGAGGGGGGGGGGGCTGTACTGAGGAGGGGGAGGGCTGTACTGAGGAGGGGGAGAGCTGTACTGAGGAGGGGGGGGGGCTGTACTGAGGAGGGGGGGGTGCTGTACTGAGGAGGGGGGGGGGGGCTGTACTGAGGAGGGGGAGAGCTGTACTGAGGAGGGAGAGAGCTAAACTGAGGAGGGAGAGAGCTGTACTGAGGAGGGGGAGAGATGTACTGAGGAGGGGGGGGGGCTGTACTGAGGAGGGGGAGAGATGTACTGAGGAGGGGAAGAGCTGTACTGAGGAGGGAGAGAGCTGTACTGAGGAGGGGGAGAGATGTACTGAGGAGGGGGGGGCTGTACTGAGGAGGGGGAGAGATGTACTGAGGAGGGGAAGAGCTGTACTGAGGAGGGGGAGAGCTGTACTGAGGAGGGGGGGGTGCTGTACTGAGGAGGGGGGGGGCTGTACTGAGGAGGGGGAGAGCTGTACTGAGGAGGGGGGGGGCTGTACTGAGGAGGGGGAGGGCTGTACTGAGGAGGGGGGGGGGCTGTACTGAGGAGGGGGAGAGATGTACTGAGGAGGGGGAGAACTGTACTGAGGAGGGGGAGAGATGTACTGAGGAGGGGGGGGGGGCTGTACTGAGGAGGGGGAGGGCTGTACTGAGGAGGGGGGGTGCTGTACTGAGGAGGGGGGGGCTGTACTGAGGAGGGGGAGAGCTGTACTGAGGAGGGGGGGGCTGTACTGAGGAGGGGGAGGGCTGTACTGAGGAGGGGGGAGCTGTACTGAGGAGGGGGGGGGGCTGTACTGAGAAGGGGGAGGGCTGTACTGAGGAGGGGGGGGTGCTGTACTGAGGAGGAGGAGAGCTGTACTGAGGAGGGGGAGAGCTGTACTGAGGAGGGGAGAGGGAGCTGTACTGAGGAGGGGGAGAGCTGTACTGAGGAGGGAGAGAGCTGTACTGAGGAGGGAGAGAGCTGTACTGAGGAGAGGGAGAGCTGTACTGAGGAGGGGGGGAGCTGTATTGAGGAGGGGGAGAGCTGTACTGAGGAGGGGGAGAGCTGTACTGAGGAGGGGAAGAGCTGTACTGAGGAGGGGGAGAGCTGTACTTAGGAGGGGAGAGGGAGCTGTACTGAGGAGGGGGAGAGCTGTACTGAGGAGGGAGAGAGCTGTACTGAGGAGGGGGAGAGCTGTACTGAGGAGGGGGAGAGATGTACTGAGGAGGGAGAGAGCTGTACTGAGGAGGGGGAGAGATGTACTGAGGAGGGGGGGGGGCTGTACTGAGGAGGGGGAGAGATGTACTGAGGAGGGGAAGAGCTGTACTGAGGAGGGGGAGAGCTGTACTGAGGAGGGGGAGAGCTGTACTGAGGAGGGGAAGAGCTGTACTGAGGAGGGGGAGAGCTGTACTGAGGAGGGGGAGAGCTGTACTGAGGAGGGGAGAGGGAGCTGTACTGAGGAGGGGGAGAGCTGTACTGAGGAGGGGAGAGGGAGCTGTACTGAGGAGGGGGAGAGCTGTACTGAGGAGGGGGAGAGATGTACTGAGGAGGGAGAGAGCTGTACTGAGGAGGGGGAGAGATGTACTGAGGAGGGGGGGGAGCTGTACTGAGGAGGGGGAGAGATGTACTGAGGAGGGGAAGAGCTGTACTGAGGAGGGGGAGAGCTGTACTGAGGAGGGGGAGAGCTGTACTGAGGAGGGGGAGAGCTGTACTGAGGAGGGGGAGAGCTGTACTTAGGAGGGGAGAGGGAGCTGTACTGAGGAGGGGGAGAGCTGTACTGAGGAGGGAGAGAGCTGTACTTAGGAAGGGGAGAGCTTTACTGAGGAGGGAGAGAGCTGTACTGAGGAGGGGGGAGCTGTACTGAGGAGGGGGGAGCTGTACTGAGGAGGAGGAGAGCTGTACTGAGGAGGGGGAGAGCTGTACTGAGGAGGGGAGAGGGAGCTGTACTGAGGAGGGGGAGAGCTGTACTGAGGAGGGGGAGAGATGTACTGAGGAGGGAGAGAGCTGTACTGAGGAGGGGGAGAGATGTACTGAGGAGGGGGGGCTGTACTGAGGAGGGGGAGAGATGTACTGAGGAGGGGGAGAGCTGTACTGAGGAGGGGGAGAGATGTACTGAGGAGGGAGAGAGCTGTACTGAGGAGGGGGAGAGATGTACTGAGGAGGGGGGGGCTGTACTGAGGAGGGGGAGAGATGTACTGAGGAGGGGGAGAGCTGTACTGAGGAGGGAGAGAGCTGTACTGAGGAGGGGGGAGCTGTACTGAGGAGGGGGGGTTGTACTGGGGGGGGGAGAGCTGTACTGAGGAGGGGGAGAGCTGTACTGTGGAGGGGGAGAGCTGTACTTAGGAAGGGGAGAGCTGTACTTAGGAAGGGGAGAGCTTTACTGAGGAGGGAGAGAGCTGTACTGAGGAGGGGGGAGCTGTACTGAGGAGGAGGAGAGCTGTACTGAGGAGGGGGGAGCTGTACTGAGGAGGAGGAGAGCTGTACTTAGGAAGGGGAGAGCTTTACTGAGGAGGGAGAGAGCTGTACTGAGGGGGAGCTGTACTGAGGAGGGGGGAGCTGTACTGAGGAGGAGGAGAGCTGTACTGAGGAGGGGGGGTTGTACTGAGGGGGGGGAGAGCTGTACTGAGGAGGGGGAGAGCTGTACTGTGGAGGGGGAGAGCTGTACTGTGGAGGGGGAGAGCTGTACTTAGGAAGGGGAGAGCTTTACTGAGGAGGGAGAGAGCTGTACTGAGGAGGGGGGAACTGTACTGAGGAGGAGGAGAGCTGTACTGAGGAGGGGGGTTGTACTGAGGAGGGGGGGAGCTGTACTGAGAAGGGAGAGAGCTGTACTGAGGAGGAGGAGAGCTGTACTGAGGAGGAGGAGAGCTGTACTAAGGAGGGGAGGGGGAGCTGTACTGAGGAGGGGGGGGGGCTGTACTGAGGAGGAGGAGAGCTGTACTGAGGAGGAGGAGAGCTGTACTGAGGAGGGGGAGAGGTGTACTGAGGAGGGGGAGCTGTACTGAGCGGGGGGAGAGCTGTACTGAGCAGGGGGAGAGCTGTACCGAGAAGGGGGAGAGCTGTACCGAGAAGGGGGAGAGCTGTACTGAGGAGGGGGAGCTGTACTGAGGGGGGAGAGCTGTACTGAGGAGGGGGAGCTATACTGATTGGGGGGGGGCTGTACTGAGGAGGGGGAGAGCTGTACTGAGGGGGAGCTGTACTGAGGAGGGGGAGAGCTGAACTGAGGAGGGAGAGCTATACTGATGGGGGGGCTGTACTGAGCAGGGGGAGAGCTCTACTGAGGAGGGGGGGCTGTACTGAGGAGGGGGGAGCTGTACTGAGGAGGGGGGAGCTGTACTGAGGAGGGGGGGAGCTGTACTGAGGAGAGGGGGAGATGTACTGAGGAGGGAAAGAGCTGTACTGAGGAGGGAGAGCTATACTGATTGGGGGGGGGGGAGCTGTATTGAGGGGGGGAGAGCTGTACTGAGGGGGAGCTGTACTGAGGAGGGGGAGCTGTACTGAGCGGGGAAGAGCTGTACTGAGCAGGGGGAGAGCTGTACTGAGGAGGGGGGAGCTGTACTGAGGAGGAGGAGAGCTGTACTGAGGAGGGGGAGAGCTGTACTGAGGAGGGGAGAGGGAGCTGTACTGAGGAGGGGGAGAGCTGTACTGAGGAGGGGGAGAGATGTACTGAGGAGGGAGAGAGCTGTACTGAGGAGGGGGAGAGATGTACTGAGGAGGGGGGGGCTGTACTGAGGAGGGGGAGAGATGTACTGAGGAGGGGGAGAGCTGTACTGAGGAGGGGGAGAGATGTACTGAGGAGGGAGAGAGCTGTACTGAGGAGGGGGAGAGATGTACTGAGGAGGGGGGGCTGTACTGAGGAGGGGGAAAGATGTACTGAGGAGGGGGAGAGCTGTACTGAGGAGGGAGAGAGCTGTACTGAGGAGGGGGGAGCTGTACTGAGGAGGGGGGGTTGTACTGGGGGGGGGAGAGCTGTACTGAGGAGGGGGAGAGCTGTACTGTGGAGGGGGAGAGCTGTACTTAGGAAGGGGAGAGCTGTACTTAGGAAGGGGAGAGCTTTACTGAGGAGGGAGAGAGCTGTACTGAGGAGGGGGGAGCTGTACTGAGGAGGAGGAGAGCTGTACTGAGGAGGGGGGAGCTGTACTGAGGAGGAGGAGAGCTGTACTTAGGAAGGGGAGAGCTTTACTGAGGAGGGAGAGAGCTGTACTGAGGGGGAGCTGTACTGAGGAGGGGGGAGCTGTACTGAGGAGGAGGAGAGCTGTACTGAGGAGGGGGGGTTGTACTGAGGGGGGGGAGAGCTGTACTGAGGAGGGGGAGAGCTGTACTGTGGAGGGGGAGAGCTGTACTGTGGAGGGGGAGAGCTGTACTTAGGAAGGGGAGAGCTTTACTGAGGAGGGAGAGAGCTGTACTGAGGAGGGGGGAACTGTACTGAGGAGGAGGAGAGCTGTACTGAGGAGGGGGGTTGTACTGAGGAGGGGGGGGAGCTGTACTGAGAAGGGAGAGAGCTGTACTGAGGAGGAGGAGAGCTGTACTGAGGAGGAGGAGAGCTGTACTAAGGAGGGGAGGGGGAGCTGTACTGAGGAGGGGGGGGGGGGGCTGTACTGAGGAGGAGGAGAGCTGTACTGAGGAGGAGGAGAGCTGTACTGAGGAGGGGGAGAGGTGTACTGAGGAGGGGGAGCTGTACTGAGCGGGGGGAGAGCTGTACTGAGCAGGGGGAGAGCTGTACCGAGAGAGATGTACTGAGGAGGGGGGGCTGTACTGAGGAGGGGGAGAGATGTACTGAGGAGGGGGAGAGCTGTACTGAGGAGGGAGAGAGCTGTACTGAGGAGGGGGGAGCTGTACTGAGGAGGGGGGGTTGTACTGGGGGGGGGGAGAGCTGTACTGAGGAGGGGGAGAGCTGTACTGTGGAGGGGGAGAGCTGTACTTAGGAAGGGGAGAGCTGTACTTAGGAAGGGGAGAGCTTTACTGAGGAGGGAGAGAGCTGTACTGAGGAGGGGGGAGCTGTACTGAGGAGGAGGAGAGCTGTACTGAGGAGGGGGGAGCTGTACTGAGGAGGAGGAGAGCTGTACTTAGGAAGGGGAGAGCTTTACTGAGGAGGGAGAGAGCTGTACTGAGGGGGAGCTGTACTGAGGAGGGGGGAGCTGTACTGAGGAGGAGGAGAGCTGTACTGAGGAGGGGGGGTTGTACTGAGGGGGGGGAGAGCTGTACTGAGGAGGGGGAGAGCTGTACTGTGGAGGGGGAGAGCTGTACTGTGGAGGGGGAGAGCTGTACTTAGGAAGGGGAGAGCTTTACTGAGGAGGGAGAGAGCTGTACTGAGGAGGGGGGAACTGTACTGAGGAGGAGGAGAGCTGTACTGAGGAGGGGGGTTGTACTGAGGAGGGGGGGGAGCTGTACTGAGAAGGGAGAGAGCTGTACTGAGGAGGAGGAGAGCTGTACTGAGGAGGAGGAGAGCTGTACTAAGGAGGGGAGGGGGAGCTGAACTGAGGAGGGGGGGGGGCTGTACTGAGGAGGAGGAGAGCTGTACTGAGGAGGAGGAGAGCTGTACTGAGGAGGGGGAGAGGTGTACTGAGGAGGGGGAGCTGTACTGAGCGGGGGGAGAGCTGTACTGAGCAGGGGGAGAGCTGTACCGAGAAGGGGGAGAGCTGTACCGAGAAGGGGGAGAGCTGTACTGAGGAGGGGGAGCTGTACTGAGGGGGGAGAGCTGTACTGAGGAGGGGGAGCTATACTGATTGGGGGGGGGCTGTACTGAGGAGGGGGAGAGCTGTACTGAGGGGGAGCTGTACTGAGGAGGGGGAGAGCTGAACTGAGGAGGGAGAGCTATACTGATGGGGGGGGGCTGTACTGAGCAGGGAAAGAGCTCTACTGAGGAGGGGGGGCTGTACTGAGGAGGGGGGAGCTGTACTGAGGAGGGGGGAGCTGTACTGAGGAGAGGGGGAGATGTACTGAGGAGGGAAAGAGCTGTACTGAGGAGGGAGAGCTATACTGATTGGGGGGGGGGGGAGCTGTATTGAGGGGGGGAGAGCTGTACTGAGGGGGAGCTGTACTGAGGAGGGGGAGCTGTACTGAGCGGGGAAGAGCTGTACTGAGCAGGGGGAGAGCTGTACTGAGGAGGGGGAGAGCTGTACTGAGGAAGGGGAGAGCTGTACTGAGGAGGGGGAGAGCTGTACTGAGGGGGAGCTGTACTGAGGAGGGGAGGGGGAGCTATAGTGAGGGGGGAGAGCTGTACTGAGGAGGGGGAGATGTACTGAGGAGGGGGAGAGCTGAACTTTGGAGGGACAGCTATACTGATGGGGGGGAGCTGTACTGAGGAGGGGGAGAGCTGTACTGAGGAGGGGGTGCTGTACTGAGGAGGGGGGAGCTGTACTGAGGAGGGGGGAGCTGTACTGAGGAGGGGGAGCTGTACTGAGGAGGGGGAGCTGTACTGAGGAGGGGGGGAGCTATACTGAGGAGAGGGGGAGATGTACTGAGGAGGGAGAGAGCTGTACTGAGGAGGGAGAGCTATACTGATTGGGGGGGGGGGCTTTACCGAAGAGGGGGAGAGCTGTATTGAGGAGGGGGAGAACTGTATTGAGGAGGGGGAGAGCTGTACTGAGAAGGGGGAGAGCTGTACTAAGGAGGGGGAGCTGTACTGAGGAGGGGGGGAGCTGTACTGAGGAGGGGGAGCTGTACTGAGGTGGGGGAGCTGTATTGAGGAGGGGGAGAGCTGTATTGAGGAGGGGGAGCTGTACTGAGGAGGGGGAGCTGTACTGAGGAGGGGGAGATGTACTGAGGGGGACAGCTGTACTGAGGAGGGGGGGAGGGGGGGCTGTACTGAGGAGGGGGAGAGCTGTACTGAGGAGGGGGAGCTGTACTAAGGAGGGGGAGCTGTATTGAGGAGGGGGAGAGCTGTTCTGAGGAGGGGGAGCTGTACTGAGGAGGGGGAGCTGTACTGAGGGGGACAGCTGTACTGAGGAGGGGGGAGCTGTACTGAGGAGGGGGGAGCTGTACTGAGGAGGGCGGAGCTGTACTGAGGAGGGGGGAGCTGTACTGAGGAGGGGGAGAGCTGTACTGTGGAGGGGGAGCTGTACTGAGCGGGGGAAGAGCTGTACTGAGCAGGGGGAGAGCTGTACTGAGGAGAGGGAGAGCTGTACTGAGGAGGGGAGGGGGAGCTGTAGTGAGGGGGGAGAGCTGTACTGAGGAGGGGGAGATGTACTGAGGAGGGGAGAGCTGTACTGAGGAGGGGAGCTATACTGATTGGGGGGGGGGGCTGTACTGAGGAGGGGGAGACCTGTACTGAGGAGGGGGAGAGCTGTACTGAGGGGGAGCTGTACTGAGGAGGGGAGAGCTGTACTGAGGAGGGAGAGCTATACTGTTTGGGGGGGGGGGGCTTTACCGAAGAGGGGGAGAGCTGTATTGAGGAGGGGGAGAGCTGTATTGAGGAGGGGGAGAACTGTATTGAGGAGGGGAGAGCTGTACTGAGAAGGGGGAGAGCTGTACTGAGGAGGGGGAGAGCTGTACTGAGGAGGGGGAGAGCTGTACTGAGGAGGGGGAGAGCTGTTCTGAGGAGGGAGAGCTGTACTGAGGAGGGGGAGCTGTACTGAGGAGGGGGAGCTGTACTGAGGAGGGGGAGAGCTGTACTGAGGAGGGGGAGCTGTACTGAGGAGGGGGAGAGCTGTATTGAGGAGGGGGAGCTGTACTGAGGGGGACAGCTGTACTGAGGAGGGGGGAGCTGTACTGAGGAGGGGGAGAGCTGTACTGAGGAGGGGGAGATGTACTGTGGAGGGGGAGCTGTACTGAGCGGGGGAAGAGCTGTACTGAGCAGGGGGAGAGCTGTACTGAGGAGAGGGAGAGCTGTACTGAGGAGGGGAGGGGGAGCTGTAGTGAGGGGGGAGAGCTGTACTGAGGAGGGGGAGATGTACTGATTGGGGAGGGGGCTGTACTGAGGAGGGGGAGACCTGTACTGAGGGGGAGCTGTACTGAGGAGGGGAGAGCTGAACTGAGGAGGGAGAGCTATACTGATGGGGGGGGGGGGCTGTACTTAGGAGGGGGAGAGCTGTACTTAGGAGGGGGAGCTGTACTGAGGAGGGAGAGCTGTTTTGAGGAGGGGGAGCTGTACTGAGGGGTAGAGCCGTACTGAGGAGGGAGAGAGCTATACTGATTGGGGGGGGGGGGCTTTACCGAGGAGGGGGAGAACTGTATTGAGAAGGTGGAGAACTGTATTGAAGAGGGGGAGAGCTGTACTGAGGAGGGAGAGCTATACTGAGGAGGGAGAGCTATACTGATGGGGGGGGGGGGGCTGTACTGAGGAGGGAGAGCTATACTGATGGGGGGGGGGCTGTACTGAGGAGGGGGAGAGCTGTACTGAGGAGTGAGAGCTGTTCTGAGGAAGGGGACCTTTTCTGAGGAGGGGAGGGAGAGCTGTACTGGGGAGAGATATCTGTACTGAATAGGGGGAGCTGTACTAGGAGGGGGAACTGTACTGAGGAGGGGTAATTGTACTAAGGAGGGGGAGCTGTACTGAGGAGGGGGAGCTGTACTGAGAAAGGGGAGCTGTACTGAGAAAGGGGAGCGGTGCTGAGGAAGGGGAGCTGTACTGAGGAAGCGGAGCTGTACTGAGGGGGGGGGGGGGAGCTTTACTGATTAGGGGACATGATTGCGATTTACAAATACCTCAACGGTGATTCGAGCATAGAAAAAAAATGATTCAGTTGCAAGGAATGCATGACACGAGGTCATACAATGCGTTTAGAGGAGAAGAGATTTAACCTCAGGCTACGCAGGGTGTTCTTCACTGTAAGGGCTACAAGACTGTGGAATTCCCTGCCACAAATGCTAGTGCTAGTAACTTCGGGAAGTATGGCTACCTTTAAAAGACTCTTGGAAGTACATCACAGGGATCAAAACATTCAGGGGTATGAGAAATGAATACGTCCACACACCTACACAGGTTGAGCTTGATGGACTATTGTCTTTATTCAACCTCACCTACTATGTAACTATGTAGCTGTACTGAGAAGGGGGAAATGTACTGAGGAGGCTTGGAGATGCACTGAGGAGGAGGGATGGGCTTTACTGAGGGAGGGGGGAGCTGTACTTGGGAGGGATATCTGTACTGAATAGGGGGGGCTGTACTGATGGGGGAGAGCTTTACTGAGGAGGGAGAGCTGTTCTGTCGGGGGAGCTATACTGATGTGGAGAGCTGTACTGAGGAGAGAGAGCTGTACTAAGGAGGGGGAGCTGTACTGAGGAGGGGGAGCTGTACTGATGAGCTGTACTGAATAGAGGGGGGGTACTGTACTGAGGAGGGGGGTGCTGTATTGAGGAGGGGGGGCTGTACTGAGGAGGGGGGGGTCTGTACAGATGGGGGAGAGCTGTACTGAATAGGGGGAGTTGTACTGAGGAGGGAGCGCTGTACTGAGAGGGGGAGGTGTAGTGATGGGGAAGAAAGTATTGAGGTGAAGGGGGGGGATAGCTAAACAGAGTGGGGAGAACTATACTGAGGGGGGAGAGATGTACTGAGAAAAAAAATCCTGAACATTAACATGCCCTGGCAGCCCTGTTAGTAACATATTCATAACTATCATAGGTACATGTATCACAGACATGTAATGATGATAATACAATCAGCCTATGACGTTAATACTCTTACATTTCTCTGATACATGTATATTACTACCTATGATAGTTATAATTATGTTATCAACAGGGAATGTTTATCTTCTAGAAAATGACACTACCCACTGCTGCGCCTCTGAAGAAGGACTCTACAGTATAGGTCTGAAATATTTTAGGTGTTCACGCAAAATGTATGGCAGCCAGCCTGATGGCATATCACGGATGGCTGCACTTGTACCATACTTCTGCAGTATAATGGGTATTCCTTTTTAACTGTATTTTTCCTTATGGATATAATGTTTGTATGTTTTTCTATACATTTATATGAATAAATAAAAGGAGTCTGTCTTCATAGTCCAGGAGGGGTTTGGTGCATTTTTTTGCACACAATTTTTGTTTTGGAAAATTATTAATGGCTTTCAAATTTTTTAAAAACAAATATCTAAAAAATGTGGCATGCATTTATATTCAGCCCTCTTTACTGATACCCCTAAAATCTAGTGGCCTTCAGAAGTCACCTAATTGGTAAACAGAGTCATGTTCAATCCTTCACCTGAAAATGTAAAGAGTATGGCAAACCTACCAAGACATGGCCTTCCACTGGCAGGCCGGGCAAGGAGAGCATTTATCAGAGAAGCAGCCATGAGGCCCATAGTAACTCTGGAGGAGCTGCAGAGATCCACAGCTCAGGTGGGAGAATCTGTCCATAAGACAACAATTAGTCGTGCACTCCACAAATCTGGCCTTTATAGAAGAGTGGTAAGAAGAAAGCCATTGTTGAAAGAAAGCCATAAGAAGTCCTGTTTGCAGTTTGTAAAAAAAGCCATGTGGGGGACACCACCTAAAACATATAGCAGAAGGCGCTCTGGTCAGATGAGAGCAAAATTGAACTTTTTGGCCTAAAAGCAAAACACCATGTGTGGTGAAAAACTAACACTGCACATCACCCTGAACACACCATCCAAATTGTGAAACATGGTGGTGGCAGCATCGTGTTGTTGTGCTTTTCTTCAACAGGGACAGGGAAGCTGCTCAGAGTTGATGGGAAAATGGATGAAGCCAAATACAGGGCAAGAAAACCTGTTAGAGTGTGCAAAAGACTTGAGACTGGGGCGGAGGTTCACCTTCCAGCAGGACAACAACCCTAAACATACAGCCAGAGCTATAATAGAATGGTTTAGATCAAAGCATATTCATGTGTTAGAATGGCCCAGTCAAAGTCCAGGTCTAAATCCAATTGAGAATCTTTGACAAGACTTAAAAAATTGCTATTTAGAGATGCTCTCCATCCAATCTGACAGAGCTGGGCAGCAAATTCACTCTCTGTGCGAAGATGGTAGAGACCTACCCAAAAAGATTTGCAGCTTTAGTTGCAGTGAAAGGTGGTTCTACAAATTATTGACTTAGGGGGGCTGAATACAAATGCACGCCACACTTTTCACATATTTATTTGTAAAAAAAATTTGAATTATGATTTTCCTTTCACTTCACAATTATGTGCCACTTTGTGTTGGTCTATCACATAAAATCCAAATAAAATATATTTATGATTTTGGTTGTAACATGACAAAATATGGAACATTTCAAGGGGTATGAATACTTTTTCAAGACATTGTTTGTAAAAGGTAAAATTTTATTTTGTTCAGTTTTAGATAGAATAGGGAAAGAACAGAACCTCTGTCAAGTTGTAATGCTGTCTGCGTCACTCGAGCAGCACAAGGAAGAGACCAGTGCTTTATGCAGCAATTGCAGATTCCTGCTAGTGTGGAAACTAGTTCCAAGCAAACATTGTGTATGAGCATGGCTGTTCACATATAATCGTTCATATCAGCAGTCCCGAAGCGGTCCTGTTTGGGCAGTCTCACATGAGACAGTTGCAGAAAAAGATTCTGACAAAATGGAACAGGGATCCTCCCTGTGAAGGCACATTCTACTAGAGCACTGAGTGCCTCTTGGGCTTTTCGTCATCAGGCCTCTGTGGTACAAGTTTGTAAGGCAGCGACTTGGTGGATTTGTTGACATCTTCGGATGCCTCTTTTGGGCGCAAGGTTTAGCAGGCTGCCATTTCATAAGATAATGTTTTTTTGTTATTCTCTTAGGGGTCTTTTACCTGGGTGAGCTCCTGTTGTTTGGTTGAGCTCCATGTTGCCCGGTTGGCTAGGTTTAGCCCCTTGGAGTTGACGTTGCTGTCTGGTTGCGTTTTTCCCACCCCTCATGTCTATACTGCTTTGGGATGTCCCACTCAGCTCATGGAGATGAAGCTGCGTCTGACGATGGACGATAGAGAAAATAAGATTTTTGTAAGATCTTAACGTAAAATCTTTTTCTCTGATGTCCATCGACAGATGCAGCACCCGCCCCTCTGTATGGGGATGGTTTCTTTGTTTTCACTGCTTGCAACTAAACTGATGTGCTGGCCTGTGGCAGTGGGAGTTATGCCTGGAGGGGCAGCCCCGTGGGCGTGTACATGTTAAAACTTTTGTACTAACGTACTGCCTAGACTACTCTTGCAGGTGGCAGCATAACCCACTCAGATCATGGAGATGAGGATGCATCTGCCAATGGACATTAGAGAAAAAGATTTTACGGTAAGATCTTACAAAAAATCTTATTTTCTCTTACGTCCTCTTAAAGACGCAGCCGATCAGTAAGCCTTCACGAGTGGGTAATGGCGCCCTCAGCAGGAATAAGCTAGGCAGTAAAGGATTAGCAAAAAACTTTTACACTGAGACACACCTCTAGGGGGCCGTCCCTCAGACATTACCCAGACACGCTTAATACTGTTCTCCAAATTTCTTGCTGCCTAGCATCAGGAGTAGGTCTTGGTCTTCCCAGCTGGGACCTATGTCTCAGTTTTTTTTGTCTTTTTCTTTGAAAAAAGTTTTTTTCCTTTTATTTCTTTTGTTACTCACTATCGCTAGTTAGTCAGGGGGATCCCTGGAGGACTACAAGCGACAGCAGAGCTGGGCCTCGCACTGGATAATATAGATCCTTACAGTGTCCCAGGCTGCCAACGAGCGTCGCAGGTCATGGGTACGCCCAGGCCTCGCAACGACAGTGCCCCTGAGGGTGGGGACGAGTCTGCGTAGAGCCACATCTTCACTGGGATGTCTCAACTTCGGAACACCTGTATGTTGCTAGCATCCCTTCCTGGCTGACGACACCCCCACCCAGGGTGAGAGGTGTTCCGTATCGGCGAGGAGCCCACAGTCCATGGTATGGTGAGTTACGCAACCCCCCCCCCCCCCCGTCCCTGGGACTGTTGTCTGTGGGGGTGTTATGTAGGTCCACTCGGAGGGGAAGGCAGAAAAAATGCGGTCTCTGTAGTGTCCCCCTCCCTGGCCGTTTTGGAGGCCCCTACCTCCCTGCCCCCGCTGGGGGCGCTATGCGGTGCATACTGCCTGAATAGGGGGGGTGAGGGGGCTTGTTACATGTCTGGGGGTGCCTCTGAGGTGTCCCCACGGTGGCCAGTTTCCTGGGTTTACGCTGACTTGACGCCGTTCGTTCGGCCACCATTTTGGGTGAGGGCAGGCTTTCTGGCCTCACTGTGTGGGCAGCAGCCATTTTATGACCTTTTGGCGCCAGTTCGGGCGCCATCTTTGTTTTTGGTGGCGGCTATTTTGCGAGTGCTTTCTCCCATTCACTTTTCATAGGCATTCATTATACTGTGGCTCAGGGCATGGATCGGCCTCTAGTGCGTGAGGTCACTTCCTTTTTTTCCTCGCTCCTTCTTTACAGCAGCGTGTGTGAGGTGGTAATGTAACTGTGACACTGTGGGGCTGATTTTTGGGCATTTTCCTATAAACACTGTACTTGTACACTGTACTGTTGTTTAGCAGTTTTAAAGGGATCTCCACCGGTGGTGCAGTTTTGCGGTGTGGACCGCGGGAACCGCCGTTTTAAAGGGCCAGTGTCTCAAACATTTTTTTTATGCTAAAAGGAGTCCCAGGATAACAAGTTCCTCGCAGACTTGGTTGTGGCTTCAGGAACTCCTGAATCCTCCTCCATGGCCTCTTTGTCCGCTGCACTTGCGACCTTGGCGTCCAAGGTTGATCTGCTGATGTCTGAATGCACTGCTCAAAAATGGCCGATGCCCTGTCAGTCTTCTGACTCAGAGCCAGAAATGGTTGCCACGGACAACGTCCCCCCTGAGGGGTCCAAGTCCTCTCATTCGGATAGGGAGCAGGAGATGTCCTCCGCCACTGCGGCGCGGGAACGCGCTGCAGGGGATGCACTTATTAGCTCCGTCAAGGAGACTTTAAATCTTGATGATGAGCCCACCCAGTCAGGTAAGCGGGTGTCCTTCGGGTCCTAAAAAAAAAAAACAGAAGTCGGGTCAGGTTTTCCCCTGCCCCGAGGAGTTTCACAAAATCATGAACGATCAATGGCGTCGCATCAAACATATGCTGGCGGTGCCTAAGCGGTTTCAATGCCGTTATCCCCTTCAGATCCGGTCGACAATCGCTGGACGGTGTATCCAAAGGTGGACCACACTGTTTCTCGGTTGAATAAATCCACGTTAATGCCCGTAGAGGACTCCCTGGTGTTTAGGGTTCCAGCGGATAGGCGCGTGGAGACGCTTTCCTACCACATATATTTGGTGGTGGGCTCCCTGCTCAAACCTGTGTTCGCTTCGGTGATGGTTTCTCAAGCGGTCACGGAATGGTCCAAGATGCTTAGGCGCACCTTAGTGGTGGAGTTGGCCTCTCCGACTGCCCTTGACCTGGTGGATCAGATGGCCCAGACCGCGATGTACCTATGTGATGTGGCTGTAGACGAGGCCCCTTTGGTTGCAAGGTTATTTGCGGTTGGGGTAGCTATCCGCCGCATTATTTGGCTAAAATGCTGGTCAGCTGACCACGCTTCCAAGAAGACTGTGTCTGATGCCCCTTATGTGGGTAATCGTCTTTTTGGGGATACCTTAGATGAGTTGATCAAAGGTCTTACGGGGGGGGTAAGAGTACCCTTTTGCCCAAAGCCTCTAAAGGAAAATCCCCCCGCACTAGGCGGGGTCCTTCTTTCAAAGCTCATCGTGGGTCTTTTTGTGCCACAGGGGCACAGGAAAAAGGTAAACCCCTCAAGGCCTCAGGTGGTCACAAGAAGCCATGGTCCGTGAAGCCCTAAGGCCGGTCAGTCCAGGCGGCGGCCCAGTCTTCCTCCACCTGAAGGGACACCCTCCCCCGTTTCGGGGGTGGGAGGACGTCTGTGTTACTTTCAGGAATTCGGGATAGGTGGGTTCACGAGCTGATTCGTTCAGGGTACAAGATCGAGTTTTGATCTCGCCCCGCAGACAGGTTCTTTCCATCAAATCTTCATCTGACTCCCGATCGTTTAAACAATCTCAAAAGGGTGGTGCAAGATCTTCTCGTCCATGGAGTCATTGTGCCAGTCCCTCAGTGGGACAAGTTTTACAGGTTCTATTCCAACCTGTTCATGGTGCCCAGAAAAGAGGGCAAAGTGCGTCCGATTCTGGACCTAAAGTCACTGAACCGCTTTGTGCGGGTACAGAAGTTCCGGATGGAATCCATTAGGTCGGTGGTGGCATTGTTGAGTCCAGGGGACTTTCTGGCCTCCATCGACTTAAAGGATGCATATCTGCACATCCCTATCTATGAAGATTATCTCCGCTTCGCAGTGGCAGAGGAGCATTTTCAGTTTGTGGCGTTACCCTTTGGTCTTGCTTTGTCTCCCAGGGTATTCACCAAGGTTTTGGCTCCGGTGCTGGCTTTGCTGCGCATGAAGGGGATTGCGGTCCTCGGCTATCTGGACGATCTCCTGTTAAGGGCGAAGTCGTGTGCCACTCTGACGAGCGATCTGACAGTCACGGTTCAGACGCTCCAGGAGTTTGGGTGGACCATCAGAAGTCGGCACTGACCCCGTCAGTTCGCCTCAGTTACCCGGGGATGGTCCTGGACTTCGCTCAAGCAAAGGCTTTTCTCCGGGAGGAGAAGCTTCAGACTCTGCAGGGCGAGGTCAGGTCTCTCAGGGACAACGATCTCCCCTCTCTGCGGGCCTGCATGCGGTCTCTGGGTCTGATGGTTTTGGCCTTCTAAGCCATCCCGTTCGCTTAGTTTCACACGAGAACTCTGCAAGCGAAGATTCTTGCCAGGTGGGACAGACAACCTCAGTCTTTGGACAGGGGAATATCTTTGAGCCACCTTAGAAGGACGGACCTTTCGTGGTGGCTCCTGTCACCAGCTCTGACACATGGAAAATTGTTTCGGCCTCTACTGTGGACAGTGATCACCACGGATGCCAGCTTGTCGGGCTGGGGTTTGAGTTCTGGACACGCTTTGTGCCCAGGGGACGTGGTCGGCAGATTAATCATCCTTGCCAATAAATGTCTTGGAGCTCCGAGCAATCAAGCTCTGCTTGTTCCATGGGACGACTCGGCTACAAGGTCACCCGAAACGTGTTCAAACAGACAGCGCCCGGGCGCCCAAGGAAGTGGCCGAAATACTGTCTTGGGCCGAGACGCACATTCCAGCGATCTCAGCGGTTCACATTCTGGGAGTGGAGAACTGGCAGGCAGACTATCTGAGTCACCAGGCCTTGGACCAGGGGGAATGGTCCCTGCATCTGGAGGTGTTTCGCCTCCTGTGTGCCCGGTGGGGGACGCCAGATGTAGATCTGTTCGTGTCCCATCTCAACAAAAAGGTGGGAAGGTTCGTGGCCAGAACCCGCGATCCTCTGACGGACGCATTGGTGGTGCCCTGGCACCACTATCGGCTGATTTATGCTTTCCCTCTGATTCAACTGCTGTCCAGGTTCCTCCGCAGGTTGGCGTTGGAACGGGTGCAGGTAATTCTGGTGGCCCCAGACTGGCCTCGTCGGTCTTGGTACGCAGTCCTCGTGCAGATGGTCGTCGAGCTTCCCTGGCGGCTTCCGCTGAGAGACGATCTTCTGTCTCAAGGGCCGATCTTCCATCCTGCTTTACAGTCTCTGGCTTTAATGGCATGGCTGTTGAAAGCCAAGTTTTGAGAGACAAGGGTCTCTCGGATGCTGTCATTCCTACCTTACTGAAGGCTCGGAAAGCTACCTCCAGGAAGATTTACTATCGTACCTGGAGGACATATATTGCCTGGTGTGAGTTGCAAGGGTTCCATCCACCCTCCTTTTTAGTGGCGAGGGTTTTGGCCTCCCTACAGGAAGGTGTGGACCACGATCATAGGTCAGTTGTCGGTCTTAGCCGTTTTCTTCCAGCGTCCCTTGGTGACTAATTCCTTGATTCGCACCTTTTATTCAAGGGGTGCGTCATCTGGCTCCCCCGAGGAAGGCTCTTTTGCCTCAGTGGGACCTGAACCTGGTTTTGTCTGTTTTACAATGGCTTCCCTTTGAGAACATCAGAGAAATAGCTCTTCCGCTGTTATCCCAGAAAGTTGTTTTCTGGTGGCTATCGCCTCTGCGCCCCAGAGTGTCTGAATTGGCGGCTCTGTCTTGTTGTTCATCTTATCTGGTTGTTCATAGGGATAAAGTGGTCCTACGACCCATTCTGTCATTTCTCCCCAAGGCGGTATCTGCCTTCCACCTCAACAAAGATATTGTTTTGCCTTCGCTTTGTGCAAAGCCCAAGCATCCCAATGAGTTTGCCTTGCATTCTTTGGATGTGGTCCGGGCGGTCAGGGTTTACCTAGCTGCCACTGATTTTTTTAGGAAGTCTGATTCCCTGTTTGTCCTTCCCGAGGGACCTCGGAAGGGTTTGGCTGCGTCTGCTGCAACCATTTCTAAGTGGATCAGACAGACTATTGTTCAGGCCTATTCAATCAAGGGTCAGGTGCCTCCTTTCCCTGTGAGGGCACATTCTACTAGAGCTGTCAGTGCCTCTTGGGCTTTTCGCCATCAGGCTTCTGTGGCTCAGGTGTGCAAAGTGGCGACCTAGTCGTCTGTGCACACTTTCACAAAATTCTACAAACTTGATGTGATGGCATCCTCGGATGCTTCCTTTGGCCGCAAGTTTTTGAGCGCAGCGGTTGTTTGAAGAGACGTGTTTTTATGTCTCTTTCTGGGGTGTTTTTTTTGTTTTCTGGGTTAGCTCATGTTGAGCTTCTGTTTGCCCTGTTGGCTCAGTTTTTTCTCTGGTCTGGTTGACACGTTGCCTTTTACTGTAGGTTGTGTCTTCCCACCCCTCACACCTGCACTGCTTTGGGACGTCCAACTTGCGAAGGCTTACTGAACGGCTGCGACTGTCAGAGGACGTAATAGAAAATAGAGTTTTTGTAAGAACTTACCGTAAAACTCTTTTCTCTGAGTCCTCTAACATTCGCAGCCCCCGTCCCACTGAATTTCTTTTTGGGGTTGATGCCTTCCGTTACTGCTTGCTACGAAACTGGAGAACAGTACTAAGCATGTCTAGGGAAATATCTGAGGGACGGCCCCCTAGAGGTGTGTCTCAGTGTAAAAGTTTTTTGCTAATCCTTTTACTGCCTAGTTTACTCCTGCAGAGGGCGCCATTACACACTCGTGAAGGCTTACTGAACAGCTTGCGACTGTCAGAGGACTCAGAAAAAAGAGTTTTACGGTAAGTTCTTACAAAAACTCTATTTTTACCACATGTCAGGGCCGGCTTTAACATTGGACCCTGGGCAAACATTTTCTTGGGCCCCCCATGCAATTTCGCTCTCCACCTTCTCTGAGACAACAATAAACAGCAGCTAGACTCAAAATCAGTTTACTTAATCAGATCAGGCAGCAATTGCAATTGGTTTCCAGAGGTTACAGTGTATCATTACTGCTCACTGACTTGACTGCTAGAGGTTAAAGCACACACTTTGGCTCACTGTTTATTTGCTCGAGGTTACAGCACGTGACTACTGCTTGTTGATTGGTTTCTAGAGATTACTGTACAATAACACTGCTCACTGATTGGTTGCTAGAGGTTACTGAACATTCTTACCACTCACAAATTGGTTACTAGAGGTTACTGCATATTATTACTGCTCACTGATAGGTTGCTAGAGGTTACTGCACATCCTTACCGATCAATAATTGGTTGCAAGAGGTTAGTGCACATCATTACTGACCACTGATTGGTTTCTTGGTGCACACCATGGACTGGGGAGGTGAGGGGACCCATCAATAGATAGAAAACTCCTAGGGATAATAGGACTCCTGGGATCAGTGGCATTGCTAGGGAAAGGGGGTGATCAGTGACAATGCTGAGGGGTAGATGGGATCAGTGGCAGTGGTGGAGGGATGGGATTAGTCAGGAGGCAGTACACTGTGGCAAATTCTGAATCATGTAGAGCAAAGCAGGAAATCTTTGGCAAGTATATAGTGGGGGATTCTACACTGACCACCAATGTGAGGGGAGATTCTACATTGACCACCAATGTGAGGGGCAATTTGCAGTGACCACAATGCAATGGGTGATTTTACGCCCCCACATAGGAGCATTTTTACCAACCACCAGTGTAAGGGGGAATATACAATGACCTCCATGTGAGCGGGAGTTTACACTGACAACCACTGTTGAAGAGATTTGTATTGACCACCAATGTAAGGGCAATTCTGCACTTACCACCATGTAAAGGGAAATGTACACTGATCACCAATGTAATGAAGAAGTTACACTGACAACCAAAGTAAGGGGGACATTTACACTGACCACTAGTGTGAATGAAAGGATTTTTCACCAAGCCCAATGTAATGAGAAGATTTACACTGACCACCAATGTAACAATGAGACATTTAGACTGCATTCACATTTCTTGTGTCAGGAAAACATGCAAAATTGCTTTCCTGACACCCCAGAAATGTGCTGCCCTTCATCTGGTACACAGCTGTGGCATTAATTGTTAATGACACCTTCACGCATCTGCTGAGATGTGCGTATTCACATCCACCAAAATTCAGGGTGCTGTGCCAGCCATGATGTTTTGAAAAAAGGTTCCCCCTCCAATTTGCTTACCTTTGCAGAACAGGCTGATGGTAAGCTTAATGACCTCAGTTGTAGGCAGGACTTTCAAGCCTTTATGGTGGATTTGACCTCAGGGTGTCATGATATACATATGAATGCTGCCTCTATTTACATATCAATGCAGCTGGTCCGTGGCTATTTACATATTAATGCCAGACAATTTACATATCATTGCAGGTTAACAAAGGGTCTGCAGGTGAGTCATCTATACATGGCAATAGGGCAGAGCTGGGCAGCTATGGGACTAAAACTTTAAGGGAATTTAAACAGGGATAGTTGGCAAGTATGAGACAGCTGCTTTGGGCCCCACAACAATGATGGGGCCCAGGGCAGCTGCCCCTTTTGTCCTGCCTTAAAGACGGCCCTGCCACATGTCAATGCAAAGTATAAGTCTGAATAGAGCTCTATGGATCTACACAACATGATTTGACATTTATTTTTCTCTCGTGTTACAGAGGAATCTCTTAAATGATTTAATATCCAATGGTCGCCAGAAAGAGAACATAGAAAAAGAGATTGAGGACTGGAATAGTAAAAGTGAGAATGTTAAGGTATGGAATGAGTAAGTAATGTTATCCAGGCTGATGCTTCATTGTTTGAATCTGAATGGATATCTAAACCCAAGAAAATGTAACATATTACAGCCTACCAGTACCTATACATTTTCTGCAAGTACAGAAGAATACCTGTTGATCCTGGCAGAAATCTTGAATCCTGGAAATTCCCTGTGTACAGTGAGACCCTAAACAATGTAATCTGCTTTTCCAGCTAAAGTTCTGTGAACTACAAAGGACAGGGCCATGCTTAATATTGGTTGGACCTTGGGCAAACATTTTCTTGACCACACCCCTGCCCCCCAATCTCACCCACAGTAGGAAGTTTCTAATGGCGCAGTCTGTAGCGGTAGTAAGGAGTAGTAGCCACAAGGCTTTCTCAACTATATAAAAAAATGGCAACCACCCCAACCTATAACTACGCTTTGCAGCAAAGTGCACACAGGGGCAGCACACATCGCAAACAAACAAGATTTTCCAGCACACTTGCCAGCCAGCCTCGAAAACAACCACGTTAACCAACAGTTTACGTTAAAAATAGAGAATTTTTTTTTGCACACCTGAATATATGCTAAAATATATATAAATTTGAATATATATAATAAAGTGACCTTGCTAGATTAGCAAAAATGTTTGTAAATAAAGGGACATGCTAAAAACTTAACAAAATCAAAATCAGTCCATAAAAATCATCCAAAATTAATAGTGAGTCCATAAAGTGACAATTGCCTTTAAGAGTTCCATATCCATTGACAATAAAACTTTATAGAGGTGATTGGTGGTGTCCACTCGTGCTCTCCCTTTTCCACCTCACTCACCAGAGCTTCTTCCCTATTTAGGGGCAAGCCAGCATTCACAGCACTGTGTGGCTGTACACAATCTCCAGAATAATTCCACTCCTCCAGCTAGTTTGTATGCTTCCAGATCCCTCACATGCAGAGACATAAATCAAGCAAGCCCCATAGTGTAAATCCATATGTAAACATTAGATAAAATATGCCAAATTTGCACTTACATTTACAGCAGAAACCATGAGCATTTAAAATCACAAAGTTCCGGGACGCCTATACGTTCCATTGACCCAAAATCGGAAGTGATGCACTCACTCTGCAAGCTCCGCCCTACACATTTCGTTACACTGACGTCATCAGTGTGACGAAATGCGTAGGGCGGAGCTTGCAGCTTCAGTGCGTTACTTCCAGGTCCGTGGAACGCATTGGCGTCCCGGAACTTCCTGGTTTTAAATGCTCATGGTTTCTGTTGTAAATGTAAGAGCAAATTTGGTATATTTTAATTAGGGTTCACATACAGATTTACACTATGGGGCTTGCTTGATTTATGTCTCTGCATGTGAGGGATCTGGAAGCATACAAACTAGCTGGAGGAGTAAAATAAATCTGGAGATGGATATGGAACTCTTAAAGGCACATATCACTTTATGGACTCCCTATTCATTTTGGATGATTTTTATGGACTGATTTTGATTTTGTTAGGTTTCTTAGCATGTCACGTAATTAACGAAAATATTTGATAATATACCGAAGTCACTTTATTATATTTATTCAAATTTATATATATTTTAGCATATATTCACGTATGTATTTGGCAATTAATTTGGGTTACACACAGTCCCCATTAAGGCACACATTCAACAAGCAGCGCCACACCTATTTCTTCACATAACAAACCTTACAGACTCCACCAACCGTGGTAGTTTGTGATAGTGGCAGCAGCTTGAACACATTTTAAGGAATTTTCCCATAGCGCGGGACATTTCTTTCTATTGCTCTTTTTTTTTTTTTGCACACATTTGCAAATATATGCGTAAGCTGCAGTGCTCATATCAAGGGACCTCTGTGTATACTGTGGTTATAACTCTAAATTTCCAGAGTCATGTTTGTTTGGGATGTGCATTGCCCTTCTATGTGCACTTTGCTGCAAAAGCCAGTTATAGGTTGGGGTGGAGTTGGATGCAGGGATGCACTGGATGCCTTCACTGCCATTCTGCTTTTGCTGGGCGTCACGTGTCCCAGTGCCTTTAAGAAGGAGTGGGCTCCCTGCAGGCACACCTGCATAGCACAGCCGGCTGCAAACACAGTAAACTAGCTAAGAGGGCAGGTAGATGAGTCAAGGGGGAAAAAAGGATTGGTTGCCGGGGCTACACTGGGAAAACTATTTGCAGGCTCAAAAGGGCACCTGCTTTGGGCCCCACAACAATGACTGGGCTTGGGGCATCTGCTCCTTTTGCCCTGCATTAAAGATGGCCCTGAAACAGGACAGTGTGTTGCAGGATCATCAGGTGAAAACAAAGGGAAAAAAAGCCTAAAAAGAAAACTAATTCAGACACCATATCTAAGGTCTGCAATATATTACATTTTTAATTTCTAGATTTTAGCTATGCTTCACCAGACCATTCATTTTAACAACAATCTTCCTATAAGATTATACAGTATGTGAATGTAATGCATTTTATGTTATATACAGTACCTGTAAATAGGGTGCAGAGAATAGGTGCAGGTACTCACATCTCCCGTCAACACTTTCCTCTCCCCCGTTCCTCATGGAAAAGAGTAAAGAGGTGCACACAGCTCGCCATGCCAAATGGTGGGTGTGGTCAGGGCTCAGAAGTGCGTATGGCGCAAGGTTCAGGAATGCGTAACGCACAGGGTTCAAGAGTGCATATCTCTCAGGGGTGGATAACACAGGCAAGCGTATAATCAAAAAGTACCCCCCCCCCTCCCTCCCTAGTACAGGTCCCCCACAGTACAGAGCCTCCCTACAGTACAGGATCCCCCACACAGTACAGATTTATAGCTTAAAAGGCCCTATCTGTAAACGCCTACCTCATGTAGCCTACCTCAAAAGGTCTGAGACTGCCACAGTGTGCTGACATCTTTCTTTCATGTGATATCAGCAGACCCTTTCACTTCTTTCTTAGCAGCTACAAAAAAAGTTATATATAGGGGAGGAGCTGTACAAGCACAGACAGTATTTAGACATTTTCAGATTCTCAGAAAAGGAGAGGGCAGGAGGCAGAGGGGACTGTAACTGTTGTTTTGGCTAATTCACTGCTTCACTTTTTCCTAGGATCCTATTTGGGATTATAAATATAATAAGTGATCGACACCTTTTATTTATGTCAAAATCAGACCTTGTTGTATCGCTTTCATTAAAAGAATATTAATAATGAATAACCACTGTGCTAAATAAAATAAAAGTAAAATCCAAATGTATTACAGAAGAGAAGCTAGTCATTAATAACATCAAATAAAATGAACTGCAAAGTGAGTAATACAACAAAAAGAATGATGTTACAATGGAAATACAAACACTGTCAGTATATTAGGACAAATCGCAGGACAGAAAAAGTTACAGAAAACAGAAATAAATGTAGCATCCTCTTAGGTGTGCTAGTGAGAGAGTATAGTTTGAGCTCTGTCTGCTTACCAGTATATAGAAAAGAGAAAATAGCCCTGGTACTTTAAATGAGGTAAACACAAGTGGCCACTAAATGTAAAATCAATGTAGTTTTTTTTTTCTTTTTAAATACATTTTTATTGAAAGAAAAATTTAGCAAAATACAATCCTAAGTACCACAAGACAGTTCCCCAATGAAGGGGGGCATGTAACACAATGTAAAGCGGAGAAGGTAGGCTCTACTTAACTTTTTGGAAGGATGGATGACAATCAACTAGTGCTGATGGGGTGGGGGGAAGGGGCCCTAACTGGACTCGCAATCCCTACACCCAATGGGCAAGAAAAACAAAGTAACACATAGGTAACCAACAGTGGAGACATACCAGATTCTGTATTTAATCCCATCACATTGCAGATGTTACATGAAGAATGAGTAGGGGGGGGACACAAGTTGGAGTAGAGAGAAAAATCAAGAGAGGGACCGAAGAAAAGGAGGTGGGAAAGGTAGGTCATGGTAAAATGAATGTAGTTAACTTTATTGAAAATAAAAAATTTGTCATACATGAATACATATGCCAAATCAGTCAATCATAAAATACATGATAATATACATGCTTGTAAGTAGCAGTTGTAAATATATATAATGAAAATGGAAGCACCTTGTAACTCTACACGTTTCGTGAGAACACTGCTCACTTCTTCAGGAGTGGATGCTCATAGACATGTCTAAATAGTACATATAATATCATTGTCAAATTTAAAGGTATGCATCATAATGCCTAATGAGGTATAAGAACTTATGAAGGACCCTATGCTAGGCATCCATACTTACAAGTAGGTTGAGCCAAGATGGACAAAGCAGCACTATTATCCAGTGGCGGTAGTGGGGGATATGATCTGGGAGCTGGAGGTGTGGGACCAAGAACACCCCAATGGGGAACAGGTGGGGGACAGGTGAAACAAGTGTGTGTTGAGAAATGTCCCTTGATATCCATATACGCTACTGAAACGAATGTATACAAGTATAAATAGTGTGAAGAGTAAAGATAGAAAACTGCATCACATAATAATGATGGCAGAAAAAGGAAGTATCAGTAGAATAACAAACATGGCACAGCAAAGACATAAATATAGGGACAAAGGAAAAAGAAAAAAAGGGGGTGACCAAAAGGTAGAACAAGATACCGAGGGATAAAGGAATGAAAGAAAACAGTGAAACCATGTGAAAAAAATGAGATGAAACAGTAAGAGTGCACGGGGATGGGAACACTTCGATGGAATCAGTAAAGTAATAGTGGAGTGCATAAAAGTATCGCAGAGTGAGTATATACCCACCTTGGTGATGTAAAAAAGAAAAATGTAAAAGAAAAAATCATGTAAGGTGTCCTCCATTTGGATCGAGTGATCTGTGAAATTCTGAACCCTGTCAAATATCCTCCCATATGTAGCCCAAATGGGGTGTAAAATTAGTCCCACCCCTAACGCCATGCCAGGTGGCTCAAGAGAGCGTGCAAACGCGGAACCAGCGTTTGCCACCTCTTGGGGGTGAAAGGCGCTGGAGCGCTGGCATCCACAAGCCATTGATGGATGACGTGCTGCGAAATAGACAGAATGACGTCGCAGGACGTGAACATCATGTGTCAGGAGCAGAAGACATGGCGCCGATGTGTATGTGGCCCCGCCAGTCAGTGGAAAGGAGGGGACAGCAGGGGAGGAGGAACCTCATCCAAAAACACATCGCAGCTCCCGGAGCATACCAAAAAACCACCACCAGAGGAAGTGCCGATCACCAAATGGGCTCCAGCCAATAAGTGGTGAACAAGCTATGTCAAAAGCATGTTGCAATGTAGTAAGGTATTATTTCAATAACCAGCAATAAATGTAGTTGAAGATAAGGCCAAGGCAGTGTCAGGCTATAGTGGGCAAGTAGGTGTCTTCCACCTGGGTTTGATACAAAAATAGAGTAAAAAAAAAAAGGTCCGGTACTGCCAGTAATACACCTCCATCCCTGAATACACATATACAGAAAAAAAGATGGTTCACATGGTTTCACTGTTTTCATTTCTTTATCCTTTGGTATTTTGTTATACCTTTTGGTCACCCCCTTTTTTTCTTTTTCCTTTGTCCCTATATTTAGGTCTCTGCTTTACCATGTTTGTTATTCTACTGATACTTCCTTTTTCTGCCATCATTATTATGTGATGCAGTTTTCTATCTTCACTCTTCACACTATTTATACTATACTTATAATATATTTATATTATACTTTATACATTTGTTTCAGTAGCGTATATGGATATCAAGGGATGTTTCTCAACACACACTTATTTCACCTGTTCCCTATTAGGGTGTTCTTGGTCCCACACCTCCAGCTCCCGGATCATACCTCTCACTACCGCCACCGGACAATAGTGCTGCTTTGTCCACATTGGCTCAAGCTACTTGTAAGTATGGATCCCTAACATAGGGTCCTTCATGAGTTCTTATACCTCATTAGGCATTATGATGCATACCTTTAAATTTGATAATGATATTATATGTACTCTTTAGACATGTCCATGAGCATCCACTCTTAAAGAAGTGAGAAATGTTCTCACGAAACGTTACAAGATGTTTCCATTTTCATTATATATATTATTTACAACTGCTACTTACAAACATGTATAAAGTATTCAAATACATAAAGTATCAAGTATTTTATGATTGACTGATTTGGCATATGTATATGTGTATTCATGTATGACTAGGCTTGTGACGGTATCAGATTTTCATGCTGCGATTAATTGATTAAGGTTTTGCCACGGTATACGGTATTATCACGGTATTCTATTATTAAATTTAAATTATTAAATTTCCACCTCACTTCAATTTCATTGCTGAATTTAGGGGCTTTGGTTCACTTATGCACATTATTATATAGTCAGTCAGTACAGACTCTGTGAACCAGGCCTAAAATAGGTCATCAAGCAGTGTCTGGCCTAACTGGTGATAACTGGTTCTGGCGCTCGGCTCCGATCCGATGGCCTGGTCATTAAGAGGGCAAATCCTTGTGGTCAAGAAGCGGTTAAACCTGAAGGAGGTGTTGTTTATAAATTACTTTACTATTGCTTTAGGCCTGGTTCACATGTATGCGGGTTGGTGGTTCACATTTGCACAGGCATAGCAGCCCATTGATTTGAATGGGCTGCTATGCCCTCATTTTCCGCAGAAAAAAGGTGCATGCAGCATTTTTTTAAAATTCAGTGGCCTTGAAATCCATCCTGCTTTTGCACCATGCGACTAACCTGCAGTTCCTGCTCTGGCAAGCTTTCTGCATTTTTTGTATACGTGGGCACGGCATTTAAAAATAAACAGTTTGCGTGTGCAGCAACGGCAGGTAAGTCGCATGGTGCAAAAGAAGGATGGATTTCATGGCCACTGCATTTTTTTAAATTCTGCATGCACCTTTTTTCAGCTGAAAACGCAGGCATAGCAGCTCAAGCCCATTCACATCAATGGGCTGCTATGCCTGTGCAAATGTGGGCCCCCAACCCGCATACATGTGAACCAGGCCTAAAGCAATAGTAAAGTCATTAATTGGTTAAACCTGCAGGAGGACCGGTGTTTTTATCTATTAATGACTTTACTATTGCTTTAGGCCTGGTTCACATGTATGCGGGTTGGGGGCCCACATTTGCACAGGCATAGCAGCCCATTGATGTGAATGGGCTTGAGCTGCTATGCCTGCGTTTTCAGCTGAAAAAAGGTGCATGCAGAATTTAAAAAAATGCAGTGGCCATGAAATCCATCCTTCTTTTGCACCATGCGACTTACCTGCCGTTGCTGCACACGCAAACTGTTTATTTTTAAATGCCGTGCCCACGTATACAAAAAATGCAGAAAGCTTGCCAGAGCAGGAACTGCAGGTTAGTCGCATGGTGCAAAAGCAGGATGGATTTCAAGGCCACTGAATTTAAAAAAAATGCTGCATGCACCTTTTTTCTGCGGAAAATGAGGGCATAGCAGCCCGTTCAAATCAATGGGCTGCTATGCCTGTGCAAATGTGGGCCGCCAACCCGCATACATGTGAACCGCCAACCCGCATACATGTGAACCACCAACCCGCATACATGTGAACCAGGCCTAAAGCAATAGTAAAGTCATTAATAGATAAAAACACCGGTCCTCCTGCAGGTTTAACCACTTCTGGATCGCAAGGATTTGCCCCTTTAAAGACCAGGCCATCGGATCAGAGCGCCAGGACCAGTCATCACCAGGTAGGCCAGACACTGCTTGATGGCTATATAATAATGTAATGTGGGCTGCTAGGCGTGTGTGTGTGTATATATATATTTATTAGAGCTGCACGATTCTGGCCAAAATGAGAATCACGATTTTTTAGCTTGGAATAAAGATCACGATTCTCTCACGATTCTCTGTGTAACAAAAAAAAAAAAAAATTGGGATAACTTTACTGTTACGTTTTTTTTTTTTTTTTTATTCATTAAAGTCTAATCATTGCGTTTGAAAGACTGCTGCGCAAATACAGTGTGACATAAAATATTACAACAATCGCCATTTTATTCTGTAGGGTCTCTGCTAAAAAAATATATAAAATGTTTGGGGGTTCTAAGTACTTTTCTAGCAAAAAAAAAACTGATTTTAACTTGCAAGCAGCAAGTGTCAGAAAAAGATCCAGTCTTTAAGAGGTTAAACTTCCTTTCTCCCTGGCAGAGGGAAGGAAAAGATACAAATGTAATCATTTTTGTTTATAGTTAGGAGACTTAATGCTGAAAGGTGTTAGCTGAGTGAGTGAATGAGTCATCCAGCTCACTGAAATGTATCAATTCACAAGTCAGGCAGACTTGACAGAGAAACTCGGTATTTTAAAAATGCCACAATAACAATACCGTGGCTATGCAATACCGCGATATATCGAATTACCGAAAACCGGCATATGTCTATGTATGACAATTTTTTTTATTTTCAATAAAATTACCTACATTCATTTTACATTTAGTGGCCACTTGTGTTCACCTCATTTAAAGTCCCAGGGCTATTTTCTCTTTTCTGTATATGTGTATGCAGGGATGGAAGTGTATCACTGGCAGTACCGGCCTTTTTATTCTATTTTTGTCTGCTTACCAGAGGAGCTGCAGGTAAATCTACGTTGCTCTCTGCCTACCAGGGAGCAGGATCTGTTAGTGAGGTCTGCTCGTTGTGCTCAGTATGCGATTCTTGTAGTCTAAAGAGTGTTTCACACTGGTCCAATGGGGAGGCATGTTGGACAGTGGGAGGAAACCTGACGAATGGGTGCATAGGCTTTTGATACAGTCCTGATTGACAGAGGGCAGGTCGCCTTGGTGCATTCTGGGAAAAGCCAGGAGCACGTGCTGCAGGGTTTTTGGCTGAGCAGCGGAGTCCCGGAGGGAGGGGTGGCTGCCTCCTCCTTTGTAGTGGTGCCATGTGGTTGCAGGAGGTCGTCCCGAGGGCCAGAGCAGCGGTTGAGAGGAGCTGAGCCCAGATGTCCAGGGAAGCTGACTAAGGGGGGAGACACTGGAGACCCTGGAACTGCAGTATCGTGAGTACAGGGACATTTGTCAAGGGGCCTGGCCTGAGGGAGGCCACCCCTGCTTGTAAGACAGTCAGTGGACAGGTGTCAGTGGAGGAAGAGAGAGGATACTAGGGAGAGTGTCCTGAAGATAACTAGTTGTTCACCCAGTCATCTTAAAGAAAAGAGACTTAATTCACATTCATCCAAGGTGGCAGAATGAATTAACAGCCTGGCTGTTCCAAACCTAATATACAGCAGAGAAGATAGGAGTCCTCAATCACTGTGAAAAGTTAATGTTGGAGTATCCCACTATTTTCTTCTCCTATCCCCATTCTACAATAAACAACAAAAACAACCAAACACCCCTGGATTGATTATTGGAATGTGAGCCAAGGAGAATTAAGGTCTTATTCCTAATTATTAGCCATGTGCTGGTAACCAGGGAGAACCCACAGAGTGAATAGCAAGCAGTCCTTACGGGGGCAGTGCTACATTTAGAGGCCTAGTCCAGGATGTACCCCTGGGTTACAGCAACAGTTGCAACGGCCGAGTAGTCACACCAAGTAATGACATGTCTTTCCAAGTAACGTGCTGGAATTTCAGTGAAGAAACTAATGCCTGCTTTACAGTGATCAGTGAAAGTGTGTTGATAAGTCATGATTGCAGCAGTGGTTGCTATGGGCAACGAACGGACATCTACTAAAGAAACAGTATGTTTTCCCAAGTAAAGTACTGGAGAGTTAATGGAGAAAACAGTAACCCGGGATGCAGGGATCGGTGCGTCGGGGGTCGTGTCTGTACATGTACTGTGGAGGAAAGTGTTGGCCGTGCAGTTATTGACAGCGGGACAATTTTCACTGGCAGTATGGGAGATCGGTTGGCTTGTGAAGGGAGTAGTGCAACTGAGGCCTAGGTACAGATGGAAGAGGCAGAGGTGTGTGTGTCGGTGAACACAGTCTGCAACGCAGTGCCATTCGTGCTGGCTGAGCAGAGTTATAGCAGCAGCGAAGGGGTTACTGCACTGTGTGGGAAAGCGCGCACAAAAGATCTGCCTTACTGGAGGAGCCACCGCCAGAGAGTCAGCTAGTTTGGAGTCATGGGCGGAGTTTCCATCCGCAAGCTGTCAATCCGAGTGGAGAAAGAGACATCACTTCCGCCGTCGGGTTTAGCTGAGGAGCAGACACGTGTGTGGAGAAGCAAGATGGCGGATGCTGGAGTGCAGGGGCTATCCCACGTGTTGGCAGAGTACCTGGAGAGCAAGTGGAATCACCAGATGCGATCCTGTGGGATACAGGAATGCGATTAGTGCCCATCGGAAGACTGGCGTTGTGCAGCGGAGGGGACAAGGAGCATCTCGGGCTGGTATGTAGCCAATGCTTGAACGTGTCAATGCAGCTGCGGGCATGTAGTCAGTGTGGGCATTGCCGTGACATGCTAATGCAGGCGGTGCGAAGTGATTGTCGGCCCAGAAGATTGAGTGTGAGCTGGTAGACAGGAGTCATGCGGGAGTTGCTGGAGCCTACTATGGGGATCCCTGTGGTCAGAGGAAGAGGAGTGTTGAGAGCACTGCTGGGACCGGGACCAACGGTGAAGACCTACACCACCGTATGCCAGGCCAGAGAGACCAGCATCTCGGAGGTTAGATGCACCAAGATTATGCAGGCCGGGTCACAGCCAGAAGAAGGGCCAGCAATCCCTGCAAAGGCAGAAACCATTACTCTCAAAATGGCAGAGGGGAATCAATGGGCTCCAGAGAGGAAGCCCTCTAGTGTGTCCAGTGAGGAAGAGGCTGGATCCATTGATATAGGGTCCCCCATTTCCAATGTCGGTTTGGATCCTTGGAAGAGGGTATCGATGTGTGGAAATTTGAAGAGGAGACTGAATGGGACTGGGGAACAGAGAAGAGAAGCAGCTCTGCGAGTCCCAGTTCACTTGATGAGACTGAGGGGTCTGTGGTGTGTATGCAATGTGCCAGTAATTTGGGGTTCTGTGAAACCTTTGCCACAAGGGTCCCAGATCTATCCCCACCTCACACCTACACCCGGCTCGGGATCAGAATGAGGCCTACGCCAGTCTTATAAAAAGAGGGGAGACCCTATACGCCTCACCAGGGAGAGGAGACAGACTAAAGCTTCCCAGGTTCTCTAGATGTCAACGCCTAATACAGAAGAAGGTGGCACTGGAATATGGGTATGACTACCCCTACGCTCCTCCGGAGATTATAGAGATCGAGGCCAAGAGAGAGGGATGGTGCGATGAGGCGGTTTGGGATTTCCTGTACACTCCCAAGCCATATCGCAATCGGAAAAAGCCTGAGTTGTGGGATACTCTTATCTGTGAAGGCTAATTGGAACCTAGGGCGGTCCATTCATATTGATCGGGTGGAAGTTCATTGCCCAAATACAACAGGCCAGGCTTGGGCTGTTAAGAGTTCAGGACTCTGCGGGGAAGACTGTGCGGATACCTCATCCTGATTACTACTGTTGAAGATGCAGAGTTCCCACCCCTGCTGGAGAGTCATTGTGTTATAGGGCTGGTTAGCCTGGATGTTCATTGAAAAGGGGCTAGAGAGCCCAAAAAAAAAGTTCACTAGAAGAAAAGTTGTTGTTAGGACCGGAAGCCCTATTTCCAAATCCCCTTCCTCTTCTATCATTGCAAGAAGAATTGGGGATCAGCAGAACAACTATCATTGTACAGTTTCTCATGTGGAGGAGGGCCGACCCTCTAACCCATAAAGACTTCCTGTCCAGAGAACTTAAGTTGGCACTTAGTTTTGTGCCCCAGTTGCTACAAGAAGCCATATCCACTGGATTGTCAGTCAAGATTCTTTGGGCCAATGGGCCAGGATCACTAGTTGCTTAAAAGGACACTTTGTGAAAAGTTTTGGCCAATGGGCCAGGATGGTTGAAGTACAGAAGAAGAGGAAGCTTTACAAAGATACTTTGCTCAAAGGACACTTTGTGAAGATCCTGTCAGGCCAGTGGGCCGGGTGAAAGAACTTTGTGTGAGTTGCTACCTTGGGAAAGGAGGTAGAGGCTCATTGTCTCTTCTGAGGAGGGGGTGTTAGAGTGAAAGACCCATCAAACAGATTTGCAAAACTCACAAGTTGGACAAGTTGCTCAGGCTCCAGCAAAATAGCTTGTCACAGAAGATGTGCTGCCTCGGTGTTACAGAAGGAGAGGACACTGAGAACACCAGTCGTGTGGACTCTGCATTTCTTCATTCTGAACTTACGGGTCTGACTATAATAGGAGAGAGAGTCAGTGCCCTAGGAGATTAGGATATTAGGGAGACTTTTCTCCCTTAATATCAACACTCCCTTCCTCTGCCTTGCTGCACTGTCTTTCTTTTTGTTTCAGTGCTTTACAGAAAGTCTCTCTGTGATTCACTCAGGGTTTTAACTGGGGTGTCAAATTTGGCAGCAAGTTGTGGCTTTCCCTTTTTTATCTGCTAAAAGATGATCATTCATATCAGTTTTTGAGTATTTTTGCTAATAAGGAACGGGCGATTGCATTAGGTCCTAATCCTGACAATTCCTCATCTTTCTCTGTTCGTCACTGTCACCACTCTGGGGATTTGGCTCTAGTAGCTGCTCCTGCTTGTCTCTACTCCTCAGGGTCATTTGTTTTGTTTTTTTTTCCCCTAACTCCCACAGTAGTATTCACATCATCTGCCCTATTCATGGATTCTACCATCCATGCACTCCAAGCATCTCTTTCATTTGAGCGTATCAGCTTTCTGTGGTGACTTTACCACAGGGCCTCCCAGGCTTTAGGCTTAAAAGTACCTCTTTTAGAATACTTCTTCCCAGTCCAGCGATCCCAATCTTGAATATATTTCACAACCCAAGGTCCATATTTATCTATCATCTCTTCCTTTCGGGGGCCAAGTGGTAGGGTTCACCACGGTTAGACGTCCTCCTTGAAGCGATTTTATTACCCATCTTTACGGATACTGGACCCCGAAAAAATTTCCCAACCTTAAGTGGTTCTCCCCCAGAGGTAACTAATCTCTGGCCAATGATTGGGTTGACAGGTACCTCCCCTGTCATCGTCGCTGCTTTTTTACTACTTGTCAGAACAGTATTTTCCCTATCCCGATATTGTCCTTCAAATTTGCCTGGAGATTTCCCAAACTTTCTGCGAGTTCAAATCCATCCCCCCGTGGACTTTTCTGAAGTATTCTAAAAAAAAAAAACAATAAAACTTAAAGTAGGACTATTACTTCTGTTAGCTCAAGAAAGATTAGCACAAAGTTGGATAATCCGAAATCTTTCAGTGCTTGCAGTACAGAAGGCAGTTAATTGAGGCACAACTATTTGCAATATGATTTGTAGTAGTTACAATATAGCCAGTGTTCACAGGTCTAATTACAAAGTTTACAATTCCCAGTTAGTAGATTACAAAAAAGACAGATCCATACACATCAACATCATTCAGTGTGACTTAAGCCCACAGATGCATTTTAATCACAAAGATTGGGAAGCGTTTTAACCTAATCTCATTCGAGGGTCAACTGAAACTGCTTTTTGGCAGAAAAGCACAGATCCTAATTTTTTACTGCCTCCAAGAGTCCAATCAGAGCCCATATCATTCACTCTGACACCCTCCTGCAATAAGGCACAACTGAGCAGTTAGGATGTTTTCTCTTTCACTCTCAGTACAATTTTTTTTTATTTATACTGTTTATATCAGTCTCATCAAAGTATTAGTACAGACAAAAGGTAAAAGAAAAAGAATGAAAGTTCTAAGAAGCGTGCTAATCTGGGTATTCAGACAGGGGAGACAGAGGTGAAGACAAAAAAAGACATAAATAACCCTTACCATTTTTGGAGTTAGTGCCGATTCACGTTAGTGCGATCACAGAGATTGCATGTAATTCGGAGCGCACTGCTACTAAATTACATGCGATCTCTGTGCTGTGCAAATTTCAGCCATACAGTTTGTATGGCTGAATTCGCACCGCAATCGCACTAAACACGCACATGACCCTTTTTTTTATCCGCAGTAGAATCGGATCGCATGGTGGTTCATACTAGTGCGATCCGATTCTGTGCGAACTTGCAGATCGCACTGCGATATGCGATCTCAACTGGGGGTGACGTTAACTTTTAATTGACACCCCCTGCGTATCGCATATGGCAGTGTGAACTGCCAGGGGTGCGGATGCGATGCGGGAACACGCTGCATATTCGCAGCGTTCCCGCATCGCAGAAGTGTGAACCGGGACCTAGAATTGTCTGGTTCAGCTCTGCCTTCCACACAAGAAGTCACAATCACCCAAACGTTGAAACTCCGCACCATCTGTTTTGTTTAATTTACAACCTCACTTATTTCTTTGATCCGATCTGGAATTATAAATATAATAGGTGATCGACACTTTTTATTTATGTCAAAATCAGGCCTTGTTGTATCTCTTTCATTAAAAGAGTATTAATAATGAATAACCACTGTGCTAAATAAAATAAAAATAAAATCCAAATGTATAACAGAAGAGAAGCTAGTCACCAATAACATCAAATAAAATGAACTACAAAGTAAGTGAGTAATACAACAAAAAAGAATGATGGCACAATGGAAATACAAACGCTATCAGTATATTAGGACAAATCGCAGGACAGAAAGTTACAGAAAAGAAAAACAAAAGAAATAAATGTGATACGTTATGCAGACCTCCTGGTCGTCTGAGGTCTGGGCTCAAAGAGAATCAATGCAGAGCTAGGACTTGCTTTTATGTCCCTTCTCTACCCAACACCCTTAAAGTCAAATAAAGAATAAATAAAAAACACACCCTTAAAGGAATGTTTGGTCAGTAACTTAACAATGCTGGTCAGTTAGAGGTCCTCCTCACAGCCCCCCAAAGTGATTCCCTCCAGGCAAGGGATTTGCAGTAACATTACATTGTTTATAGATTACATCTTTATACCAAGCAGCATCGTGGACAAAAGAAAAAACAGACCTTCCCAGATACTAACTCTAGATAAAATACAAGAGCTGCTTTAAGATGTCAGCTGTTCTAAGAATGGCCAGGCAGTTTTCTGACATATTTTTTTAAGCCATGCTGTATGTCAATTTATTATCAATGATTATCAATAAAGGTAAAAAACGGGGGGCCTCACATTTCCACATCACTGTGCTTACTGGAGGGGTTAAAGTGATTGGAAAGACAGAAGGTTTTTTATCTTGATGGGTTCTATGCATTAAGATAAAAAGCCTTCTGTGTGCAGCAGCTACCCTCAGCCCCCCTAATACTTATCTGAGCTCCCTCTAGATCCAGCGATGTTGTAGGATTGTCTCGGCTGCCCGGGACTCCCCTCCTCATTGGCTGAGACAGCAGTGCGACGCCATTGGCTCCAACTGCTGTCAATAAAAGTCAGTCAGCTACTGAGGACAGAAAGGGGGTGGGGCCGGGTCACAGTTCCGTGTCTGAAAGGACACAGGGAGCTGTGGCTCAACTCGGGTGCCCCTATAGTAAGCTGCTTGCTGTGGTGGCACTCAACAGGAGGGAGGAGCTAGGAGCACCAAAGAGGAACCTGAAGAGAAGAAGATCTGGGCTGCACTGTGTAAATCCACTGCACAGTGCAGGTAAGTATAGCATGTTCATTTTTTTTACCTACAAAAAAAGAGACTTTACAATCGCTTTCAATTTCTCAGCTATTTCAATGGCACATACTGTGGGTACATTTTATTTACTTGATTTTTCTATGCTTTTACCTGCATTTTTTTCAGTTGGTGACAGGGTCTCTTTAAGTTTTGTCAGCGACAAACATTTAGATCACCGAGATTCTAAATTCCAATCATACTGGTTTTAGGACTTCCATACTACCCTGGTGTCCAAAGTGATGACCAAGTTTGACCAAGTGCGGAAAACATTGGAGGAATGTCAGACACTGGTTGTTGAGTCTGCAAGGTGTGAAGAGAAAGCAGCATTGGCCCAGGTTTCTGATCATCTTCATTTTCTACAGCAACATCTTCTGGACCTAAACAAGTATCATACAGCGGCAGAGCAGCTGCTGGATACCAGGACTAGTGATTCCGAATTTCTAGAGGTAACACTATGATGGAAAGCGCCCACTTCTATTTTACTACAAAGGCAAACACACTCTAGCCTGCCAGCAATCATGTTTCCTTGATATGATCTGAAATGAAATATAACAAAGCGGGGGGGGGGGGGGGGGGGCACAGTTTTCAGAGGTGCCTTCACACGCGGTGTGTTTTTACACTGAAAAATGATGTAACAATCCTCTGTTTTTAAAGAGGAACTTAAGTTTAAACAGATTTAAAAGTCGGCAGCTTGCACTTTAGCCTACAGTGAGTGTGTTGTATTGGTCCCCACACTTTGCTCACTGATTTCTTCAGCTGACCTCCATGTTACTACTGGACACAGTAATGAGGTGGAGGACAGCAGGAGGAACCCACCACCGAGTGCAGTGAGCACTGTGGTGTGGGCTGCATGAGAGTTATTATTATTATACAGGATTTATATATACCACCAACAGTTTGCGCAAACCTTTACAATATAAAGGGAGGCAATACAATAACACCATAATTGAATACAAGGTTCTTTTGCAGGTAGACCACCTTTTTGGTAATTTTTTTGACAGAGGATGCTTTTTAACTACACTTGTCACAAGAGAAATAGGGAAACTGCCATAATCGTGAAAGAATCTGGCAGGCTGGTTGTACCCAAGCTGATCAATCAACTTGGTACATTCAGCCTGCCCATTAACAGTTCGATTCAGCAGGAACCGGATAAAATTCGAACTGTGTATGGACAGCCTAATAAGGAGTGCAGAAAGAATAGGGAGAGGGGGCAGAAAGGTGTTTTGGCACAACTTGGACCAGGGCTGATAAAGGGTGTTAGATGTGGTGGTTATGAAGAAAGAAGAAGGGTATAGAGGAAGGAAGGGGAAAAGGATAGGCCAAAGGTATGTGTATGGGGCTCTGGAAAGGAAAAAAAAATAACAAGTCATCTTTAAAAGGGGTGGAATTAAATCTGTTACCATAAATATTACTGGGCATGAATTTAGTTAAATCTTGTACAGGGTTAGCAGCAATGCAGCAAGTTTGGAGTAATATTTTTTGTTGGTTAACTTAAAGCGTATCTAAATGCAAAAACAAAAACTGATGTTATTGCAGCTTACTGGTCATAAAATGTGGGTGTTGCATTAGTTTTCTATATTCACACTTTTTCCCCCTATTTTAACCTGTATTGCTGCCATTAGCTCAACAACAGTACTATGTTGTCACTCTAGGAAATACAGTAGGTATATTAGAAATACATAAGACTGTTCAGACTATATAACAGCCCCCTCGCTTCTCCATGTGTCGTGGATAAGTTAGTGGTGTCACTCACAAGTTTTTAGGGCTCCCTAACACAGGTTCCCATACAGTGTGAATGAGCACCTTGTTTATGTGCAGAGTGCAGACAGCCTCTCTCTATGGGGCACAGCAACTTGTCCTACTGTGACAGGCATGCAGGGGCGGATGGGTGGACCTGAATGCACACTGTCATACCTGAAAAGATAAGTATGGCCATACTCAGAGAAAAGGTGCAGGAACTCATCCTCCTCCCCTAGGTCACGCCTGTCTCTGCCCCTTCTCACCCCTAGACCCGCCCCCTAGGACTGCCCCTTGTCTCTACCCTTACACACCTCCTAGCACCATCCCCTTTAGAGAACAAGGAACCAAGTATAATTTGGAAGGCTATACAAGTAATTTGTATGGAATTTGTTAATAAAAAGCAATGTAGTAAAATGTACAAATCATTAGAAATATCCAGCAATTACCAAAATGATCTCAGAGGCACTTCCAGATGATTTCAACAGGCCCATATGCAGCAAAGAGACAGCCCCATATCCAGCAAAAGACACTTCCCATATTCAGCAAAGAGACATCCAAAATATCCTGCAAGAGACTGCCCCATATCCTGCAAGAGACTGCCCCATATCCTGCAAGACACATCTCCAATATCCAACAAGAGACATCCCATATCCTAAAAGAGACAGCCCCATATCCTGCAATAGACATCCCAAATATCTAGTGCGAGTCAGCCCCATATTCTGCAAGAGACAGCCCATATCCAGCAAGAGACATCCCTTATCCAGCAGGAGACATCCCTTATCCACCAAGAGACATCCCATATCCTGCAAGAGACATCCTATAGCCTGCAAGAGACAGCCCATATCCTGGAAAGAGACATCCAGGCAGCCCCCATATCCAAGCAGCAACAAAAAGGAGCAGGCGATCCGGTCTGCAGAGAGAGGCGAAATGCAGATGATATCACTTTACACTCCACCCTGTAAGGGCTGCAGCCGGCCCTTCAGACACGGTGTTGGCTTATGCAGCTGCCAGCTTATTCCAAGGCCGGCGACCTAGTAAAATAAACTATATGAAAAAAAAGTTCTCCCCCATAGCCTCTGTGAGAGGTCCCGGAACGCTGTACCGGCGCGTCCACCAGAAAAAAGGACCTGACTGGCCAAAGCTTTTTAGCCAATCTTCTCTTCTGAGCCACAGGAGTGCACTTATTTCTGCACTCCTGTGACTTCGATTCAGCCTACAGGTGCGGTCCACTGTTGTTGCTATTAGAAGACCAGTTTTGAGGAAGGTTAACGGCTGATGCTGGAGCAAGTACATACATGTAGACAGGAAGCAGGTAAAAAGTGCAGGAGAAGATTAGCAGCAGAGAGATGCCAAAAAGTCTGGAAAAAGTAAAAAAAAAAAAAAACATGTGTTTATGATACACATTGCTTTAGCAAACTCTCATCTATTTAATGTTTAGATCTCCATTAAGTCATCCTTTTGCTGTCGCAGGGTCTTCCACTCCTTGCCCCAGTTGGATGTGGTCCAGTACCACCAAATGTTCAGCTCTGTGGAACAGCACAGATGGATGCAATCACTAAGGTTCTACCCGAAGTCACAAGACTACTTCAAGAGGAGCTGCCCAATGCATTACACCCACTGGCTGCACAAACAGGAGCTAGAGGTAAGTGTAAACGTATGATCGTGTATCAAGTACCTTGATATAGCATGAGTTCCCTGATAAATTAAGATTAGAGGTGAGCCTTGGCATTCTCCAAGCTCATCTCTAGCCAATCTCCAAATGGGTACTCTTTTTTTTTTTAACGCAAGGAGCTGAGTTCTGGTCATTTCTGTCCTGCACCTGTGTAAACAAAGGGGCAGGAATGACCCGGTCATGCAACTCATTGGAGTAAAAAGTGAGATGAGTTTGGAGGACACCAAATATCTAATTATGTTATATGCACTCTACTATGTTGGATGTAACACATTTCTCTCTTTTACAGAGATCTCCATAAAATCTTCCAGTTTTGGAATAACAGGTACATGTCGTCCAATACAGCCCTTAGGATCATTTCCTAGTAAACTGAAGACAGAACTAGTAACAGATCCCACAACCATGAGCACCTTCAGAAACAAACTTTTTCAAGGTATACTGTCTCATCATAGACTTAGATTGGAATTATCCAGTAAGAAAACAGAAAATTGTATCAAACACTTTTTGTAATTTTCCTTTCCTGAGGCCAATCCATAGCAGCATACATTTTATAACTCTGTCCCTATCTTGACCCACAGGAGCAGTTTAAATCTATTAAAGGAAGTAAAGAGCCACATTCTCTGTAAAAATAACTAGATCAAAAGGGAGGGTCCATATGCTGCCATGGATTGATGTCAGGAGATAAAAATTGTAGTAAGTATTTAAAACACATTTTCTCTTACTTCCTCTGACAGTCGCCGCCCGATGGTATTAGCCTTCATTAATGGGTAATGGTGCCCTCTGCAGGAGCAAGGCTAGGCAGATTATTAATTATTAGGTTAATACAAAAAACTTTTTATACCTTGGCATGCCACTAGGGGGCCATCCCTCAGCCATTATCCTGAACCTGATTTCATATTACCTCAGTTTTATGCTGCCTAGCTTAGGAGCAGTTTAGGTCTTCCTGGCCGGGACCTACAGTCTCGGTTTTCTTTATATTTTTTTCTCAAATTATGTGTTTTTCTTTGCACAATAGATTTTTATTTCTCTCACTATCACTAGTTAGTCAGGTATTCTTTTCCTGGAGGACTACAAGTGACTGCAGAACTGGGCCTCGTACTGGGTAATATAGATCCTTATGGAGTCCCAGCCTGCCAACGAGCATCGCAGGTTACTGGTACGCCCAGGCCTCGCAATGACAGTGCCCCTTTGCTGCGCCTTTTCTGAGGGTGTCTCAACCTGGAACGCCCGTGTGTTGCCAGCATCCCTCCTTCGCTGACGGCACCCCCACTTAGGGTGGGAGGTCTCCCATATCAGGACTAGACCCTTCCTGGACTAGTGAGTACTGATACCCCCTTGTCCCTGGGGACTTTTGGGGGGTTTGTGGGCCTACTCTTAGGGGATAGCAGGGCTGGTGGTCTCTGTGGGAACCCCTCTTCTGGCCGGCTCTGGGTTATTTCCCTCCCTCCCTGTCCCTGCTGAGGGCGCTGTATGGGGTACTTGTAGTACTTGGGGGGGTGCTCCATAGCTCTTAGGGTGTCCCTGAGGTAGCCAGAATGCATGTATGCGCTTTTTTGGCGCCATTTAGAGAGGCCACCATGTTTAATGTGGGCAGATCACTGGGCTCTGTGTAAGGGGAGCAGCCATTTTATGATACTGCAAAAAAAACAATCCCGATCGTGCGCCATCTTGGATGTGGGCACATGCCTATTAAGGGCAAGCGGCCATTTTCACTGTGTCCTTTTACATAGAGTTTCCATAGGCACCTTTTGTCTGGGCTCAAGGGCTGGGCCTCTAGAGGCATGAGGTCACTTCCTCTTTCTTCACACATCTCCTCAGAGAACAGCGCTGGTGGCAAGTACTGACAGGCTGGGGAATTTTTGCACATCCTTCTGCAAAAACGATTTTTAATTGTGGCTAGTGTGTTTTCTGAAGGGGCTCTTTCAGTTAGTGCAGATTGCGGGGGGGTCTGCGGGAACCGCCAATTTAAAGGGCCAGCGTCCCTTTTAATTTCTATGGCAAATACTCCATGGCAAGGACTTCCAGGACAACAAATTTCCTGCAGACCTGGTGGGGGCTTCGGGTTCACCTGAAACCTCTTCCATGGCCTCTATATCTGCTGTTCTTTCGACTTTGGCGTCCAAGGTGGATCTGCTGATGTCGGAACGCTCCTCCAAAAAATGGCCTGTGCCCTCCCAGTCCTCAGATTCTGAGCCCGAATTGGTTGCCGTGGACAATGGCCCTCCTGAGGGGTCCCGGTCCTCTGCTTCTGAGGGGGTAGCTCAGGATCGCGCTGCGGTGGATGCCCTCATTAGCGCCATTAAAGGAACTCTCAATCTTGACGATGAGCCACCTCCGTCAAGTAAGCGGTCCGCTTTAGGATTCCGAAGACCCCAGAAGTCAGGTCAGATTTTTCCCTGCCCTGAGGAATTTCACGAGATTGTGAATGACCAGTGGCGGCGCATTAAACATATGCTGGTGGTGCCTAGGCGTTTTTCCCACCGCTATCCCCTTTTGGAGGCCGTGGACAAACGTTGGACGGTGTCCCCTAAAGTGGATCACACTGTGTCTAGGCTGAATAAGTCCACCTTGATGCCAGTGGGGGATTCCCCGTTGTTCAGGGATCCAGCTGATAGGGGCGTGGAGGTGCTTTCCCGCCACATTTACCTGGTGGCGGGTCCCCTGCTTACACCTGTGTTTGCCTCGGTGATGGCCTCTCAGGCACTCACAGCATGGTCCAAGGTGCTTCAGAGCACCCTGGGGGCGGAGTCGGCCTCTCTGACTCCCCTTGACACAGTGGATCAGATCACCCATTCTGGGATGTACCTGTGGGACGCGGCCTTGGACGAGGCTCTGTTAGTCGCCCGGTTGTCTGCGGTCGGGGTCGCGATCCGCCGCATTACCTAGTTAAAAAGCTGGTCCACTGATCACGCTTCCAAACAGATGGTGTCTGATGTTCCCTATGTGGGGTGTCGTCTTTTTGGGGATACTCCGGATGAGTTGATTAAGGGGCTCACGGGAGGTAAGAGTACTCTGTTGCCCCAGGTCACTGAGGGTAAGTCCTCCTGCACGCGATGGGGGCCTTCCTTGAAACTCAGCGTAGTTGCTTTCGTGCCTTCAGGGCGCAGGATAAGGGTAAACCCTTTCCGGTGGCTACAAAAAGCCGTGGTCAGGTACGTCTGAGGCCGGTCAGTCTGGATCGGCGGCCCAGTCCACCTCTTCCTGAAGGGACGCCCTTACCCGTTGTCGGGGTGGGGGGGACGCCTGCATTGCTTTCAGGAACCCTGGTTGTCCAGCATTCAGGACAGTTAGGTTCAGGAGTTGGTTCGTTTAGGGTACAAGATCGAGTTTCGATCTCGCGCCGCAGGCGGGTTCTTCCCGTCCAATCTCCAGCTGACTCCCGGTTGTCTCAGGGATCTCATGGGGATGGTGCACGATCTGCTTGCCCATGGAGTCATTGTACCTGTTCCTTTCACGGGACAGGTTTCGTGTTTTTTTTACTCCAACCTGTTCACGGTGCCCAAAAAAGAGGGCAAGGTGCGTCTGATTCTGGACCTAAAGTCTCTGAACCGCTTTGTACAGCTACAGAACTTCAGGATGGAATACATCCGGTCCGTGGTGACGTCATTGAGGCCCGGGGACTTCCTGGCCTCCATCGACTTGAAGGATGCGTCTTTGCACATCCCTATTTACGAGGGTCATCAGAGGTATCTCCGCTTTGCGGTGGCTGGGGGGCACTACCAGTTTGTGGCGTTGCCTTTTCGGTCTCGCTTCGGCTCCCAGGGTTTTCACCAAAGTGTTGGCTACTGTTCTATCTTTGTTGCATTTAAAGGCCATTGCGGTCCTCGGTTACTTGGATGACTTTTTGTTTAGGTCGAGCTCCTGTGTGACTTTGGCGAGTGATCTGGCTGTGACGGTTCAAACGCTCCAGGAGTTCAGGTGGACCATCAATTTTCAGAAGTCGGCACTGACTCCTTCAACTCGTCTTCAGTACCTGGGGATGGTCCAGGACTCTGCTCAGGCTTGAGTATTTCTTCTGAAGGAAAAACTCGGGACCATGTGGGACGAGATCAGGACCCTCAGGGGCAGTGATCTCTCCTCTTTGCGGTCTCTGGGTCTGATGATTTCGGCTTTCGAAGCCGTCCCGTTTGCTCAATTTCACACCAGGACTCTGCAAGCGGAGCTCCTGGCCAGGTGGGACAGAACGCCTCAGTCCTTGGTTTTGTCTGAGTCGTCCAGTACGGTCAGATCTCTTGTGGTGGCTCCGGTCGCCGTCCTTGATGCAGGGCCAGACCTTCCGGCCTCTGCTGTGGACGATACTCACCATGGATGCCAGCCTGTTGGGCTGGGGGGGAGTTCTGGGCGCGCTTTGTGCCCAGGGGACGTGGTCAGCGGTGGAGACTCCATTGCCGATAAACGTCTTGGAGCTCAAGCTTTGTCTGTTCCATTGGTCGTCTCAGCTTAAAGTGTGTCTGATACATGTACAGACGGACAACGCCACGGCTGTGGCTTATCTCGATCACCAAGAGTCCCTGGGGCGGCCAGGGAAGTGGCTGAGATCCTGTCTTGGACCGAATCGCCCGTTCCGGCGATCTCGGCTGTTCACATTCCGAGTGTGGAAAACTGGCAGGCGGACTATCTGAGTCGCCAGACTTTGGACCAGGGGGGATGGTCCCTGCATCCGGAGGTGATTTCGCCTCCTGTATGCCTGGTGGGGGACTCCGGATGTGGATCTGTTCCTGTCCTGTCCTAACTACAAGAAGGATAGGTTAGTGGCCAGAACTCGCGATCCTCTGGCGGATGCCACGGATGCGTTGGTGGTGCCTTGGCACCAGTATCTGCTGCTGTATGCCTTTCCTCCGATTCAACTGTTGTCCAGGTTCCTTCCGCAGGTTGGCGTCAGAAGGGATGTCAGTCATTCTGGTGGCCCGGCCTGGCCACGGCGGTCCTGGTACGCGGATGTCATTTAGATGGTCGTCGAGCCTCCCTGGCGGCTTCCGCTATGAGACGATCTTTTGTCTCCAGGGCCGATCTTCCATCCTGCTTTGCAGTCTCTGGCCTTAACGGCATGGCTGTTAAAAGCCAGGTCTTGAGGGATAGAGGTCTTTCACAGGCGGTCATCCCTACCTTGTTAAAGGCTTGTAAAGCTACCTTTAGGAAGCTTAATCATCGCACCTGGAAAGCGCATATCGCCTGGTGCGAATCGCATGGGTTTCATCCTCGCTCCTTCTCGGTGGCAAAGGTTTTGGCCTTCCAGCTGGAAGGCGTGGATCAGCGTTTGGTACCATGGTCAGGAGTCAGTTGTCGGCCTTGGTCGTCTTTTTTTCAAAGTCCCTTGGCGTTGCATTCTTTGATTCACACCTTCATTCAAGGGGTGTGGCATCTGGCTTCCACGAGAAGGGGCTCCCTTGCCTCCCTGGGATCTATATTTGGTTTTGTCTGCATTACAACGACTTTCCTTTGAGAACATCAGAGAGATTCCTCTGTCTGTGTTGTCCCAGAAAGTTGCTTTTCTGGTGGCCATCATGTCAACTCGGGAGTGTCTGAATTGGCGGCTTTGTCCTGCCGTTCTCCTTCTCTGGTGCTTCATAGAGCTTAAGTGGTTCTGCGACCCAATCGGTCTTTTCTTCCCTAGGTGATTGTTCCACCTCAATGGGGATATTGTGTTACCTTCGCTCTGTACGCAGCCCAAGTATCCCAGGGAACTTGCCTTGCATTCCTTGGATGTGGTCTGGGCGGTCGGAGTTTACCTGTCTGCCACAGAATCTGTTCGGCAATCTGATTCCCTATTTGTTCTTCCTGAGGGACCTTGGAAGGGATCGGCCGCCTCTGCGGCAACCATTTCTACATGGATCAGACAGACGATTGTTCAGGCCTCTTCTGTTAAGGGTCAGGTTCCTCCTTTCCCGGTAAGTGCCCATTCTACCCGAGCCGTGAGCACCTCTTGGGTTTTTCGCCATCAGGCTTCTGTGGATCAGGTGTGCAAGGCGGCGACTTGTTCGTCCGTGCACACTTTCACAAATTCTACAACATTGATGTTTTGGCATCCTTGGATGCTTCCTTTGGCCGCAAAGTTTTGAGTGTGGCAGTTAAATGAGGGGACATCATTTTTCTGTCCTTTCTTCTTGGGGTATTTTTTGTGGGCTCAGGTTGTTGCTGGCCCAACTGTTTGCGTTACCTTCTGGGTTGGTTGCGTTTTTTTCCCACTCCTCATACCTGCACTGCTTTGGGATGTCCCATTAGTGAAGGCTAATACCATTGGGCAGTGACTGTCAGAGGACGTAAGAGAAAATAGAATTTTTGTAAGAACTTACCGTAAAATTCTTTTTTTTGCGCAACTGGTTAATAAATCTACGTATGTTTTCAGGAAAAAATACATCACAATTAATTTTAGTACATATGAACACAGTATAACCCCTAATCTTTTTTTGTAGAAAATAAAAGATGAGCTTGTGTGTGAGTGAATAAATACCAGATTTGTCAGGTTTCAAAACTATGTGCACCTACAGAAAAATGACGGTACCCATATTATTTATTCACTGCTCACTTTTTATTTTTTCATTGAGCTCTGTTGTTTTCCTCAAAAGCCACATATATTACATACGTAGTTACATAGTTAGTGAGGTTGAAAAAAGACACTATTCCATTCAGTTCAACCTATGATGTGTGTGTTTGCTGTTAACTGTACATTGTATATCCTTTGTATGTTGTGGTCTTTAAGGTGCCCATCTAATCTAGTTTTTTTAAACTATCGATGCTCCCTGCTGATACCACTGCTTGTGGAAGAGAATTCCACATCCTAAATGCTCTGACAGTAAAGAACCCTTTACACAGTTTAAGGTTAAACCACTTTTCTTCTAGTTTTAGTGAGTGGCCCCGTGTCTTATTAAATTTCCTTTCTCTGAAACATTTTTTTCCCTATGCTAGGGTCACCAGTACGGTATTTGTACATTGATATCATATCCCATCTCAAGTGTCTTTTCCAGAGAGAATAAGTTTTAATGCTCGTAGTCTTTCCTCATAGCTGATGTCCTCCATTCCCCTAATTATCTTTGTTGCCATTCTCTGGACTCTCTCTAGTTCCAGCACATCCTTTCTGAGGACCGGTGCCCAGAACTGGACAGCATACTCCAGATGCGGCCGGACCAGAGTCTTGTAGAGTGGGAGAATAATCGTTTTATCTCTGGGGTGAATCCCCTTTTTTATACATGCCACTATTCTGTTGGCTTTGCTTGCAGCAGCTAAGCCTATTGTCTGCTAGGACCCCCTAGGTCCTTTTCTATCTTTGATTCACCCAGAGATTCAACCCCTAGCGAGTAACTTGCGTTCATATTTCTGACACTCAAGTGCATTACCTTACATTTTTCAACATTAAACCTCATCTGCCCTGTAGTTGCCCACCCCAATTATTATGTTCAGATCTGCTTGTAAGGTTACCACGTCCTGTATAGAAGATATTGGCCTGCTGAGCTTAGTATTGTCCACAAATACTGAGATTGTGGCAGTTATCCCATCCTCTACGTAGTTTATGAATAAATTAAACAGGATTGGTCCCAGGACAGATTCTTGGGGGACCCCACTTTCCACACCCGACCAATCTGAGTACTCCCCATTTATCACCACCCTCTGGACTCGTCCGTGGACCCAGTTTTCAATGTAGGTACTCACCCTATGGTCCATACCTACGTAACTTAGTTTGTACAGTAAGCCTTTGTGGGGAACTGTATCAAATGCCTTTGCATTTGTCCTGATACACCATATCCACAGGCCTTCCTTTATCTAGATGGCAGCTCACTTCTTCATAGAAGGTCAATAGATTGGTCTGGCAAGAACAATTCTTCATGAATCCATGCTGAATACTACTAATGATATAGTTTTCACTACTAAAGTCTTGTATATGATCCCTTATCATCTCCAATATCTTGCAGACTACTGATGTTAGGCTAACCGGCCTATAGTTTCCCGGGATATATCTTTTAAATATTGGTACCACTTGGGATTCTTTTCCAATCAGCTGGCACCATTCCCATTATATATGGACAAGTGAAATCACTTCCATTTTCTGTCAAAATCACTTGCTGTTTAACTAGCCTTTTTCAGAGCAGATAGGCAAATTCATTAGCACTAAAATAACCATAGTAACACACCTATCCTGTAATGTAATTTTTTTTGCAGCTTTCATGCAATAAAGATGCCGACGTACAGTTAGTCATTAGAGGAAGAACATAAAAATATATATAAACTATTGCCTGATGTTTGTTTGTCAACTAGGCATCACAGCTTTATAAACTTGTTGAACTTCAAAGCCATCGGCATTAAAAAGGAGTTGGTCCACTCTTTGCTGCTGTAACAGTTTTCACTCTTCGGGGAAGACTTTCCTCATGATTTTGTATGTCTCTGTAAAAAATGGCACCAATGCAGGCTAAAGTGCATTTGTGGTGTAAGGTACCGGATGTTGGATGAGAAAACCTGCTTTGCAACTAGCGTTCAAATTCACCTCAAAGATGTTCAATAGGGTTAAAGAGTTAGTTCAACTTTAATGACATTTGCAAACAATCCTCTATGCATAAGCCTTCCTGAATACATTAATGTGCAGTCCTCTGTTTTGTAAAATAGTGCTTACTTTTCAAACTGCTTTTCTATTTGGCTCCCCTCTCCATCCTACCTAAGATGCGCAGGCCCCAGTACCTCATGAAAAAGCACTCAGCTTTGTTCCATAGATAATTTTTTCCTGAGGAAGGGGGGGGTCAGCTGAATGACAGGCTGAAAAGATCCAGGGCAGGTATCAGCATGTATCTGCACATTCAGTGGTTACCTGCTGTTTGGGATAGATGGTTGCCTCTAAATGCAATCCACCTGCATCGAGGGTAAGACATTTGTCCCTGACTGCGGGCGACCACTGGATGTGCAGATGCAGCAGCAGAGAGCCCTGACTTCCTTCAGGCTCTTATTCAGTTGTACAGGCTGAGACAGTGATTGGAACACCATTGATCCTGGCCACAGGTATTCACAGTATACTTGCCACACCATTGCCATTTAATACAAATAAATGAGGCTGGATAATAGCCAACTTTACTGTGCAATCTTAGCTGGTGCAGAGGGCTCCATGTTGTGGCAGGCAGTGCATTTCCAACTTTTTTCACTTTTTAAAACTGTGTTCCATAAGGAATGTTTGTAATGGTTTTTAAGAGATAAAAAAAAAGCTGTGAGTGCATTGCCTGCCATAAGATGGTGCCCCTTCCACCTACTCAGGTTGGATACTAAAAATGGATAATAGCGAACCTAAAGTCGGCCATAAACGGTTCAAATCTCAGCAGGTACCGTACGTCAAACATTACAAAGTTAGCATGGTTGAAAAAAAGACACTAGTCCATCCAGTTCAACCTACAGAGAAAATAAAAAAAAAAAAAACAAAAACACTCACAAATCAAAAACCTCCATGTACACAATTCTATACCCACAGTTGATCCAGAGGAAGGAAAAAAAAACTAATAAAGCATGATCTACTTTGCTCCAGTGGGGGGAAATAATTCCACCCTGATCCCTCAAGAGAGGATATTCCCTGGATCAACTTTACCTATAAATATTAGTATCCAGTTATATTTTGTGCCTTTAGGAAAGAATCCAGGCCTTTTTTAAAACCATCTACTGAGCTGGTCAGAACCACATCTGGAGGGAGTCCATTCCACATTTTCACAGCTCTTACTGTGAAGAGACCTTTCCATATTTGAAGGTTATGTCTCTTTTTCTCCAGACATATAATGTACATTACGTAAAACGTAATTGTGACCCATTCAACTGAATGGGATTGCACTGCAGCTGTGTGCAATGCACGTGGTTGCTGCATAGTGGTGTGGGTGTTTTATGAGTTAAAATACACGGTGAGTAAAGGACATAATAGCTTCTCCCCACATCACTCACATCACATCACATCACAAGTGTAAACAAGTCCTTACTGTGCAACCTGAGTAAGTGTAAAGTGCGAACATTTAATAAATTCCTCATGACACAGTTAAAAGATGTGAGTGCACTGCCTGCCACTTTGATGCCCTTTGCCCCTACTCATATTGCACAGTAAGCCTGGGCTGCTGCTGCCTATGTGAATAAGGGAGTCCTGGACAAACGTGTGAGCAGTGGTAGAGAGAGGAAAGCCCTACCAGTCTGTGAAAGTGGACGAGCAGTGAGCAGGCTCAGCATCATATGTCTGTGTGACTGCGTGTTTCCAGACTCCTGGCAAGGTTTGCAGAGCAAAGAAAGGCAACAAACAAGTGCTTCTGGGGTTTGGGCATGATTTAAGAGACAGGAAGGTCATATGATTACATGCAGTAGCTGCAGACTGACAATCTATGTGTTCACTCCTGCAGCTGCACTCTGTGTCGCTCTGTTGCTCAGTGGCAGGCAGTGGTGACCTGTCCATTGGGGGCGTAAATTAGGTGGCCGGAAGCATGGATAGGGGCCGGATGCATGGGCCCCTATCCATGTGTCCGTCCCCCTAATCTACATGCAGGGCGCCAGACGCATGGATTCCAATGGGGGTTTTTTTTTTTGAAGCACGTGATTAGATCCAGGGGCTCTTATAGGCTTCAAAAAAGGTTGGACTCGGGGCGCAGAGCACTGCGCCCTGAGCCCACCCAGTTGTGTGACAATAGAGAATGAATATTCGCTATTGTCACACGGATCCTCCTCCTGGCCAATCATGAAGCGGGTCCTGAGACCCGTTTCCTGATTTGCCGAAAGGAGAAGCCATGCCATTGGCCAAGGAGGAGGGGGGAGACGCAGGAGACTGAGGGGGAAGGCTGCCTGCCTGCCCTCCACATGTCAAGGGTGAGTGAGCCGGCAACCGGGGGGGGGGGGTATGGTGTGGTCCGTCCCCCCCGGACCATGGAGCACAAGCCACCACTGGTGGCAAGCACTGGGCCTGGATGTTTTGGGAGGGTTTAAAGCCCCCTCTCTTCCTTATCTACACTTCTGTACCCTACTCATGCATTCGCAATCCATTCTCTTTCACTCTTGCAGAATGCTGAGCTCAGCTGCTGTGAGAGAAAGCATTAACCACTTTAGCCCCGGATGATTTGGCTGCTCAATGACCAGGCCCTATTTTGCGATTCTGCACTGCGTGAATTTAACGGACAATTGCGCGGTAGTGCGACGCTGTACCCAAATGAAATTTACGTAATTTTTTTCACACAAACAGAGCTTTCTTTTTGTGGTATTTGATCACCTGTGCGATTTTTATTTTTTGCGCTATAAACAAAAAAAGAGCGACAATTTTGAAAAAATAACAATATTTGAGAATTTCATATAAAAAAATGTGAATATCAAAGTTTTTTAGCATTTTAGGCTAATTTGTGTTCTGCTACATATTTTTGGTAAAAAAAAATCGCAATAAGCGTATTTTGATTGGTTTGCGCAAAAGTTATTGCGTTTACTAACTACGGGGAAGATTTATGTCATTTTTATTGTTTTTTTTTTTAACTAGTAATGACGGCGATCTGCATTTTTTTTTTTTTGCGAGACTGCGACATTGCGGCGGACAGATCGGACCCCTGACTGACATTTTTGACACTTTTGGGGGTACCAGTGACATTACTACAGTAATCAGGGCTATAAATATGCACTGTTACTGTAAAAATGACACTGGCAGGGAAGGGGTTAACTTTACTAGTGATCAAGGGGTTAAGTGTGTCCCTAGGGGCCTGATTCTGTCAGGGGGCGTGGCTAGTGAAGTAACCACAGAGACATGCGATCCTATATAGCAGGATCGCATAGCCTCTGTGCTTACTAAGATCGGGATTGGCCGGCGGCCTGTGCGTCGCGAATTCAGCCATACAGATTTCATGGCTGAATTTGCATTGCATTCGGACACAACTCGCACAGGACCCTTTTTTGGGGTCCACACCATATGTGATCCAATTCATGTCCAAACTGACAGATCGCATTGTGATATGCAAACTGATCTGGGGGTGTCGTTAACTTTGTATTGACACCCCCAGCGATTCGCATAGAGCAGTGTGAACTGCCTGCGAGTTAAATGCGATGCGGGAACCTACAGTGGATTTGCAGGGTTCCTGCATCGCATATATGTGAACCGGCACTTAGTCACAATTACAAAGTAACCCAGGGGATTCCTACAGCTGTAATATCACAGAGCTTTCTGACTCATGAAAATCAGCTGCCACTTTTCCCTTGCTGACTTTTAGAACTGATGGGTGATCCAATCTTTTTTTTTTTTTAACAAACAGTTTGCTTTATTGAAAAGTACTGACACAATACACAACAGAATGCAACCTGTGTAACAAGAACATGAAATTTTTATACACGGTATACAGTACAATAACAGAAACATACAACGTGGTTCCAATGATTGTCCGGCAGCGGTTATCCCCAGGGCTAGTATAGAAGAACTCCACGGGGGGAGGTACACAGCAGGAGTTACACCAGGTATAGATCTCCCCACTCCCTGCACCTCACAACCCTAACAGAAGGCAGTAACATAGCCCCGCACAGAGGAGGCAGCAATAGGGAAGAGAAGGAAAAGGGTGGGGGGGCACACATCAACAGAGCAGCATAAGTTTCAACAGTATCCAGGGCCGCCATACCTTCTCACATTTCCAGGGACACCCCCGACTAATATAGGTAAATTTATACAGTGGCAATGCAGCATTAACCATACCCTCCCAGGTCGAGACAGAAGGTGGGGCAGAAGAGGACCACTTACAGATTATAGCCTTCTTAGCATAGTACAAGAGGGTTGACACCAGTATGTTCGTATGGTGGGGTCTCTGGGCAACATCATGTATTTCCAGCAGCGCCAGAGCCGGGGAATGCCGGGGGAAAACACAGGTCCAATCTCGTGTTAAGGGTGTCAAAGAACGAGGACCAGTATGTCCTGGAAATGCAACACAGGGCATTTCCAGGACATACTGTATGTATGTAAGTCCCCAACTGAGAGTGGCATCTGGGGCAGTGGGCTTCCCTATCAGGATACATAGATCTGAGTCTTACCAGGGTGAAGTAAACGTGGTGTAAAAATTTGGTTTGAATAATCTTATCCCAGGAAGAAATTACTAATTTCGGGCCATCCTCCAATTAATCCTCCCAAACCAGGGAGGGGATATCCCCCCCTCCATTGATCCCACAGCTTCTGGAATCTAGGCGACTCCCTACCCACTAGGACCCCGTAGAGCCCCGACAAGGGTTTTTTAGATCCACTTGCGACAACAACTCTTTTACAAGGTCTAATTGCAAAATAGGCTGACTAGGGAATTGGGCTTTCACAGCATGTCTCAATTGTAGGTACCTGAAGTACATCCACCCCGGAAGCTTAAACCGTTTAGCCAGCTGAGTATAACTAAGTAACAGGCCTGAGGGGACAATGTCCCCAAGAGGCTTAACACCATACCGCGCCCAAACGTGTGGGTCAGGGACTGTCCGCAAGTGCAACAGATTGGGATTACCCCACAGCGGCTGCACGGTGGACAAACTATCCGCTCTATGAAATCTATGCCTGGCCGCCTTCCAAACTCTCAGGGTAGTTCAAGTCGGGGTCAGGACATGAGGATAGGCCTCCTCCCCCATACGCAATGTTCTGGAGGTCAGGCAGGGAGCCCAGGTAGGCAGCCTCCACACACACACCGCGGCGTTAGAATGATCGCCCGCAAACCACCAATAAACTGAGACAATAATCGCTGCCCAATAGTACACTCGAAAGTTAGGTAGGGAAAGTCCCACAACCAGCACCGGGAGATGCAGCGTGGATTTTGCCAGTCTCGGCACAGCCCCATTCCAGAGGAAGGAACTGATGACACGGTCTGCCTCCTGGAAGAAGGATGAGGGTATCCACGTTGGCCAATTTCAGAATAGATAAGTGAATTTGGGCAGGAGCATCATCTTCAGGATGCTAATCCTACGTAAAAGGTTAAGAGGGAGTCCAACCTGCAGTTTACGTTTGTCTTTAAGCAGAGTCAACAGCGGTGAGAGCGGTAGGGTAGTCAAACATCCCTCAAGACCTGTACCCCCTAAATACCGAAACTGAGTGACCCATCGCAGTGTAGAAGGGCCTGACAGGGAAGACGCACCATTATCCAGAGGGAATAAGAGAGATTTGGACCAATTCATTTTAATCCCCGAGAAGGATCCAAACTCATCAAAAATACCCAGGGCTGCTATGAGTGAAAGACCTGCATCATTTAGATAAAGAAGGGCATCATCAGCATACAGGGACAGCTTCTCCTCCAACCCCCCCCCCCCACGCGTAAGCCCCGAACCCGGGGGGGAGTCTCTAAAAAGAAATCTCCAATGGCTCCAAAGCCAGGAGATTTCAAAAGCCAAAAGCGAAAAGGGTGGGAGAGAGGGGGCAACCCTGACGGGTACCCCTGTACAGTCTGAAAGAATCAGAGAACCAGGAGTTTGTCCTTACCCTAGCCCGGGAAGCACGGTATAAGAGTTGTACTAGGCGTATAAACTTGGGGCCAAATCCGAATCGACAGAGAGTTTCCCACACGTATTTCCACTCCAGGAAGTCAAACGCCTTTTCGGCATCAAGGGGGGGGGGGGGGGGTGATCCAATCTTACTTTGATAATTCACACTTTAGCGATCTTTTGCTGTTCATTAATTTGTGCATTATAAAAGTAGGCCATTTATTAGGTATGTTCTTCCAAGCAGTACAACAGACCAGATAATTGCACGTAACGCTTTAACGCAACACAGTGCAGCATTCAACACTCTATTTGAATTGTGGTATGCATTAGTCCATTGTGCGTGAGCAGAGGTGCCATTAAAAATTGATTTTTAATTCATACTTACCTGTAAAATCCATTTCTTGAAGTACACCACTGGACACAGAGCCATAAATCATAGCATATGGGTTATATAACCACCTATAGGTGAAGGACACTGGCAACCAATTAGAATTGATGACCCCTTATATAACCCCTCCCACATAGGAAGTATCTCAGTTTTGTAGCAAGCAATAAAAGACCCCATAGAAGAGTGGAGGGACCTCTGTGTCCCTTGATGTACTTCAAGAAATGGATTTTAGAGGTAAGTATGAATTAAAAATAAATTTTTCTTTTTGTACATCACGGGACACAGAGCCATAAATCATAACATATGGGACATCCCAAAGCAATGCATCGAGGGGGACACCATAAAATACCACCATCTAACCCTTAACAGAAGGATTACACCGCTGCCTGCAGCACACTGCAGCCAAAAGCAGACTCCTCCTGGGTCCCAACATCCACTCTATAGAAACGAGTGAACGTATGCACCGACAACCAGGTTGCGGCTTTGCAAATCTGAGCCATAGAGGCTTGATGGCGAAGTGCCCGAGAGGCATCTACTTCTCTGGTAGAATGTGCGTTTACAGGAAAAGGTGAAACCTTTCCTACTAAACCATACGCCTGGATAGTAACCTGGCGAATCCAACAACAAATCGTAGATTTAGATGTTGCCAGTCCCTTTCTGGGGCCTTCTGGCAGTACAAACAAGCTCTCGGTCTTACGAATCTGAGCTGTTTCCTGTAAATAAATCTTAAGTGCATGCATTACAAAAGAACCAGGGGAACCTGCCCCAGAGGTTCAAAAGGCTGTTTTTGCAAAACTGCCAACATCAAATTTAAGTCCCAAGGACACAATGGTGGCTTTACCGGTGGAAGCAAACTGAAAATTCCCCGGATGAAGGTCTGAACCAACGAATGGGAAGCAATCAGTTTCTGGAAAAAAAAGATAAAGCTGAAATCTGCCCTTTAATCGTGCTCAGGGCTAAATTTATATCTACCCCTGCTTGTAGGAAGGATAGAACTCTCCCGATAATATATGTGCGGGGATGCTATTTCCTGGCTTCACACCAGACAATGTAGGATTTCCAGACCCTGTAATAAATATTTCTAGAGACTGGCTTCCTGGCGTTTATCAGTGTATGAACTGCTGGGCCAGACACACCTGCTCTTCCAAGATTAAGGTTTCAGTTGCCAAGCTGTCAAATTTAGAGACTGTATAGCAGGGTGGAATATCGGACCTTAAGAGAGCAAGTCCGGACGCAGTGGAAGGACCCAGGGCCTTGTCACTGCCAACCTCTGGATTTGTGTACCAAATCCTCCTCGGCCAAGCCGGAGCTACCAGAATTACTGGTTTCCCCTCCAGCTGGATCCTGCGCAACAAACGCGATATCAGCTGTACCGGAGGAAAGGCATAGATCAGGGAATACTCCTCCCAAGGAGTCACCAAAGCATCCACTCTGACTGCAAGTGGATCCCTGGTCCTGGACACAAACCTCTCCAATTTGTTGTTGAACCTGGATGCCAACAGATCTATGTCTGGGACCCCCCCCCAGCGTAGGCAGATCAATTGAAAAATCTCAGGATGTAAAGACTATTCCCCTGGAAACATCTGTTGACGGCTCAAGAAATCTGCCGGCCAGTTCTCTTTTCCTGGAATGAACACTGCTGTCAGGCATGGCACAAACTTCTCTGCCCAGGACAGGATAATATCCACCTCTTTCTGGGCTGATTGACTCCTTGTGCCTCCTTAATGGTTGACGTGGCATTGTCAGATTTCACCCTGACAGGGTGACCCCGAAGATTGGGGATCCATAATTTCAGCGCCCGACTGACTGCACGAATTTCCAAAATGTTGATGGGGAGACGACTCTCTACCTAAGACCATTTCCCCTGGACAGTGGCTTCCTCCAGAACCGCTACCCAGCCGGAGAGACTGGCATCTGTAGTCACTACCTTCCAGGTAGCTGGAAAAAAGGATTTCCCCTTCTCCAGATTTCTAGTCAACAACCACCAATTCAGACTCTGTCGTACCCTTCGTAGCAGAGATATGGACCGGTCCAAGGACTATATTTTTCCATTCCACGCAGACAGAATGTTGTTCTGCAAGGGTCTGGCATGGAATTGAACATAGGGAATTGCCTCGATTGTGGACATCATCTTCCCCAGTAACATCATGCAAAGACATATAGATGGATATCTCAGTCTTACTATAGACCGAACCTGACCCCTCAGGTCAGAGACCCTACTTGCTGACAAGAATATTTTGCCTGCATTGTATCGACAAGAAGCCCCAGGTATTCCAGACGCTAGACTGGCTGTAATGCTGACTTTGTTTCAGTAGTTCAGTATTCAACCCAGATGTTCCAAAAAATGTACCGTCTGAACAATATTTTGGCTTAGAACCTATTAGTAATAGATCGTCCAGATATCCTATTACAGATATCCCTCGGGACCTTAGAGCAGCCAATACTGGAACTAGGATCTTTGTGAACAGTCTTGAAGCTGTGGCCAACCCAAAGGGTAGGGCCACAAACTGGAAATTATGGTTTCCAATCGCAAAACGAAGGAACCTTTGATGGCTCTGAAATATAGGCAAATGAAGATTCCACCCATGGCCTTGAGAACTGCAGGAGCCTTCACCTCACACAGGCGAGTGGGGGCGCCCCTTCACTGAGAGGGCTTAGAGGAAGACTTGGCTGATCAGGGCTTTTTCTGACATTGCCCCAAAGGCTTGGGACCGGATGCAGACGGTTGAGGCCGCCGCCACTGCATGGAATTGAAAGCACTGATATTATGAGTGCTGGGGATCTTAAAGGAAGGATGCCTGCTCTTCCTCTTTACAGGTAGCAACGTACTCTTCCCCCCCAAGATTATTTGGATATATTTATTCAGATCATCACCAAAAAGGCGTTCTCCCTGAACGGGGAAACTTGCCAGTAATTTATTACATGATAATTCCACAGACCAGCTCTTTAACTAAAGTATTCTGCGCAAATGCACGGTCATCAGAGCAAACTGTGATATTTGCTTTAAGGAGTCCATAAGAGCATCAACTGCGAAACACAAAGTGCGAGGTAGATCTGACCGATCTTCCACAGAATCTCCTTGAGAAGGAACTGTCTTGGCTACTCGCTTTATGCGGTCTTTCAAAGACTGACACACTCCTATGGCTGCTACTGCTGGTTGTACTGCAGAACCTGCAACCGCAAAGGAGGCTTTCAATAAAGATTCCAACTTTTTATCCGCTGGATCTTTAAAAACCTGGGCATTATCCACAGGACAGGTTAAATTCTTGTTAACCGAAGGAATGGCTGCATCCACAGTGGGAATTTTCCATCTCTTAGAAAACTTATCCTCCATAGGATATAACAATGAAAACATTTTAGGAGGCACAAACATCCTATCCGGATGATCCCAGTCATTATAAACTTCGGGCTCCAAAAATGGATGCATGGGAAAAGACAGAGGACTCTGAGGAGAGCGCAATGAGCCTAGGGAGGAGAAAGAGGTTTCAGTTGTCTCTAAGGGCGGGAGTTTAAACTCAGCCCAGACCATCTCAGCAAGAAACTGGATAAACAATCTCTGGGATTGAGAGGCTAATAGAGATTCCTCTGACTCTGACACCCCGGAAGTGGAAATTTCAGCTTGACCTTCTATAGGGTCACCCTCAGCTACATCTTCCACATCCTCTGCCCAATCCTGAACTGATTCAGGGGGCGGCTCAGGAGAGTGGGATCTAACCCGCTTTTTTTCCTCCATGTGGTGCTGCAATCATGTTAGCAATCCTACCCTCTAGGCGGGCTAATGCCGATGCCAAATCGTCCTTGGTAACATAGGCTGTAGCAGAAGTACACGGAGTAGCTACTATGCCTGACAACCGTAATGGCTCAGACTGGCTAATTGCCTCTGGCTTATCAGTAGACACAGTGGAAGCACGACTAGGACCTTCAGGGCCTGACGGTGGCATCATAGTGCCCTTTCCAACTGTGCTCCCTCCAGCCCTCTTTCGGGCAGACATTGCTTTATAGCAAGACAAACTTGAGGTACTACCTTTAAAGTATACTCAAGGTCTGTGCCAAGCTTATACAGCCTAATGCACACAACACTGATTACCTAAGATACAGGACCTATTAGTGCCAGTAACATACACCCACAGTGACTCAAGCAACCCAGCTGCTGTTGCTCTGTGTCCCTTTCAGCCTATGACCAAAGTTAGTGTGTTGGAAACAGTTCCTTGCAGAACGTGCCCTTTTATGCATGTGCAACGTGGTGTGTGGCGTCCGCGTGCACGCCAAATCGCGTTAAAACACGCCTACCACGCGGCGTACGCCTGTACTTAAATGCGGAGTTTCCCGCATGTTCGAATAGGCGTACGCCATAGACACGCGATCCAGCAGAGGCAAAAATGCGGACGCTTATTTGCTACGGCGAACACAACAAACAAATGGGGGTGAGAGCAGTTTAGGCTGAATCTTGTTTGTCATAGCTGATACTTTTCAGGTGATCAGCTCAGGGAAAGAAACATTGTAACAATATGCTTTAAACATACAGTATCTCACAAAAGTGAGAAAACCCCCACATTTTGTAAATATTTTATTATATCTTTTCATGTGACAACACTGAAGAAATTACACTTTGCTACAATGTAAAGTAGTGCGTGTACAGCTTGTATAACAGTGTACATTTGCTGTCCCCTCAAAATAACAACACCCAGCCATTAATGTCTAAACCGCTAGCAACAAAAGTGAAAATGTCCATACTGGGCCCATTTAGCCATTTACCCTCCCTGGTTTCATGTGACTCGTTATTATTACAAGGTCTCAGGTGTGAATGGGAAACAGGTGTGTTAAATTTGGTGTTATTGCTCTCACTCTCGCATCCTGGTCACTAGATGTTCAACATGGCACCTTACATAGTTACATAGTTACATAGTAGGTGAGGTTGAATAAAGACAATAGTCCATCCAGTTCAACCTGTGTAGGTGTGTGTGGCTGTAATCATCTCACATACCCCTGAATGTTCTGATCCTTGAGATGTAAGTCTAAGAGTCTTTTGAAAGCCACCATACTACCCGCAGAAACCACCTCTTGTGGTAGAGAATTCCACAATCTTGTAGCCCTAACAGTAAAGAACCCCCCACGTTGCCTGAGGTTAAAACGCTTCTCCTCTAATCGCATTGTATGCCCTCGAGTCCTCATGCAATCCCTTCGAATGAACAGCTTTTTTTCTAAGCTGGGATCCCCATTAAGATATTTATAAATTGCTATCATGTCCCCCCTCAGACGTCTCTTCTCCAGGGAGAATAAATCGAGCGATTGTAGACGCTCTTCATAGTCAAGGTCCTCCAATCCCCTAATTAGTTTAGTTGCCCTTCTCTGGACTCTCTCCAGCTCCAACACATCCCTCCTGAGGACTGGCGACCAGAACTGGACAGAATACTCCAGATGCGGTCGGACCAGAGTTTTATAAAGTGGAAGGATTATAGTCTTATCTCTGGAATACATCCCTTTCTTTATGCATGCCAATATTCTGCTGGCTTTGGCAGCTGCCGCTTGACATTGCATGCTGTTGCCTAATCTATCATCAACCAAGACTCCCAGATCCTTCTCCATTTTTGATTCCCCCAAGGGTTCCCCTCCTAACGTGTATTGTGCTTTTATGTTTTTAGTCCCCAAGTGCAAAACCTTACACTTCTCCACGTTAAACCTCATTTGCCATGTCGTTGCCCACTCTGTAATTTTGTCCAGGTCATTCTGTAGGATATCTGCTTCATGCTGTGCAGTTATTGCTCTGGCCAATTTTGTGTCATCTGCAAAAACTGATATCGAACTACTGATCCCGACCTCAATGTTGTTTATGAATAAATTGAACAAGGTTGGTCCCAGGACTGAGCCCTGGGGCACCCCGCTTACTACCTCAGACCAGTCTGAGTATGCGCTGTTTATTACCACTCCTTGGACACGCCCTTTAAGCCAATTCCGTATCCAAGAGCAAACCCTGCTGTTGATACCTGCAGATCTTATTTTATAAATTAAGCGCTTGTGGGGAACTGTATCAAACGCCTTAGCGAAATCCAAGTACACCACATCCACTGGTCTCCCCCTATCTAGCTCACAGCTCACCTCCTCGTAAAATGTTAATAGATTGGTTTGACAAGAACGCCCATTTGTAAACCCGTGCTGATTACTGCTGATGATGTTGTTGTCTTTAGCAAACTCTACGATATAGTCCCTTATCATCCCCTCCAGAAGTTTACATACTATTGATGTCAAACTGACAGGCCTATAATTTCCCGGGATATGCCTCTGGCCCTTTTTGAATATCGGAATCACGTTAGCTTTCTTCCAATCCCCTGGTACATCTCCTGTCCTAATACTGTCAGCAAAGATCAGGAACAGTGGTCTGGATATAACCTTACTGAGTTCCTTGAGTACTCTCGGATGTACGCCATCCGGGCCTGGTGATTTGTTTGTGTCGAGTTTATCCAGCCTTTCCCTGATTTCACCCTCTGTTAGCCATAGTGGCAAGTCCTGTGTATTACTACTAACCAAACAGTCATGGTCAGTGTACCCCTCCGTTTCCTGTGTAAAGACTGACGAGAAAAAAGCATTCAGCACGGTTGCTTTTTCAGTGTCCTCTGTAACCATCCTCCCATCATTGTTAATTATGTGTGCAATATGCTCTGCCCTAGTTTTTTTTGCTGTTGATATATTTAAAGAATTTCTTTGGGTTTTTTTTACTATCCTCCGCTATTTGTCTCTCAAAGTTGATTTTAGCCATGGCAAAGAACTCTCTGAGGTTTTGAAAAACATAATTGTTGCTCTACATTAAGATAGCCTAGGATATAAGAAAATTGCAAATACCCTGATACTGAGCTGCAGCATGGAGGCCAAGACCACACAGTGGGTTAACAGGACTGGTTCCACTCAGAAAAGGCCTCGCCATGGTCGACCAAAGCAGTTGAGTGCACGTGGTCAGTCTCACATCCAGAGGTTGTCTTTGGGAAATAGACGTATGAGTGCTGCCAGCATTGCTTCAGAGGTTGAAGGGGTGGGGGGTCAGCCTGTCAGTGCTTAGACCTTACACTGCATCAAATTGGTCTGCATTGCTGTCATCCCAGAAGGAAGCCTCTTTTAAAGATGATACACAAGAAAGCCCGAACAAAGTTTGCTGAAGACAAGCAGACTAAGGACATGGATTACTGGAACCATGTCCTGTGGTCTGATGAGACCAAGATAAACTTATTTGGTTTAGATGGTATCAAGCATGTGTGGCGGCAACCAGGTGAGGAGTACAAAGACAAGTGTGTCTTGCCTACAGTTAAGCATGGTGGTGGGAGTGTCATGGTCTGGGGCTGCATGAGTGCTGCCGCCACTGTGAGACTACAGTTAATTGAGGGAACAATAAATGCCAACATATACTGTGACATACTGAAACAGAGCATGATCCCTTCCCTTCGAAAACTGGGCCTAAGGGCAGTATTCCAACATGATAACGACCCCAAACACACCTCCAAGATGACCACCGCCTTGCTAAAGATGCTGAGGGTAAAGGTGATGGACTGACCAAGCACGTCGCCAGACCTAAACCCTATTGAGCATCTGTGGGGCATCCTCAAATGGAAGGTGGAGGAACACAAGGTCTCCAACATCCACCAGCTTTGTGATGTCATCATGGAGGAGTGGAAGAGGACTCCAGTGGCAACCTGTGTAGCTCTGGTGAACTCCATGCCCAAGAGGGTTAAGGCAATGCTGGAAAATAATGGTGGCCACACAACATATTGACACTTTTGGCCAAATTTAGACATTTTTACTTAGGGGTGTACTCACTTTTGTTGCCAGCGGTTTAGACATTAATGACTGTGTGTTGAGTTATTTTAAGGGGACAGCACATTTACAAGCAGAAATACATTTGCAATTTTTAACTTTTTAAGGTCTTTGTTTGTTGTGTAAATATTTAAAATGGACTCCCCAGGCCGCAGGAAACTGCTCTAAGCAAGAATCCAATCTTCACAGTGAGCATGATCTTAGAGACCTTCAAGGACTGGGTCCCCTATATAAGAGGGGCCAATGCCTTGGACCTGTAGAGTACCCTGCACGAAGCACCTTTGGGGTTTGGTATTCCAAGGGTCTGGATCCCAGGGTCCAGCGCCTAAAAAGGGCAGCGTTACAGACAAAACCTTATATCTGCTTCTTGAGGCTTGGGTACCATCCTTTTAGTCCATTGACTGTTTTAGATGTATCAGATAGCCAACCCCTTAGATCCAGCGATCTTTGTTTGGGGTATGATAGCATAATCTTCTTTCTTCTTTTTTGAAACCTAACAAACATGTGGAGCACCTCTCCACAGCATTCTTCACCTTTTAGACACTGGCGAAAAAACTGAGGTACTTCCTTTGTGGGAGGGGTTATATAGGGGATCGTCAATTCTGATTGGTTGCCAGTGTCCTTCACCTATAGGTGGCTATATAACCCTTATATTATGATTTATGGCTCTGTGTCCCGTGATATATGAAAATAAATTGTCCTAAGGTGTGAATAGGGTGCAGTAATGACAAAGCAACTTGACCAGAGATTATGATTTAACCTAATATTTTTATTAATCTAATGGATAACTGCTTGCTTCAATCTACAGATTACAGAAACCTGATGTTTGACCCAGAGACAGCCAACAAACACATTATAATATCAGATCAGAATTGTAAAGCCACACATAAGACATGTTCAAGGGGTAATACTGTTCCTGAATCCCCCAAGAGATTTCAAAGCTGGCAGGTGATGTGCACGGAAGGATTCTCGGAGGGAAGCCATTACTGGGAGGTGGAGATATCAACCTTCTTTGTGCAGATAGGGGTAGCCTACAATTCCTTAAAACGTATTAAAGAAATGGAAAACCAAATTGGAAGAAACAGCTGTTCATGGAGTTTGGAGTTACGGAGCATGGGCCACTCTGCTTGGCATGGTAACAAAGAAGTTCAGCTGAAGCTACCAATGTACAGAAGGATTGGTGTTCATTTAGACTGTGCGGCTGGCAGCATTACCTTCTATGGCATCAAGGATGGGGGTCTGGAAAATCTTCATATGTTCCACTGTGTTTTCTTTGAAAGATTGTACCCTGTATTTTGGATTGGAGAAGACGTCAGTATCAAACTGCACCATGTGTAAAATAATCTAGGGGAGGACGGGGCAGTGTAAATAAAAAAATCTAGTTATGCCGTATAAAAACATACTTGAAAAAGAACCACCTGTGCACAGTGTTGGGGCTGTTTTATACCTCTGTATGGTCAGTGTTTAAAGCATGTATTAGGTGTTTAGAGCCCAACCTGATGCCTCTCACATGACAGGTAAAAAAGTAAAAAGGTGCAGACAAATTGGGGGCGGGCATGCCCCGTTAAATTTTTATATGTTTTGAAAAAAGGTTTAGAGGGGTAGCAAAGGTGTCATAATGGGCCCAAAAGTCCACCCTCTTGTATTTTGATATCCTTTTTGTGAACAGGTTGCCAAAACTGAATATTTCAGAGGTCTTGTCTTACCAGAGGTTTGTACAGGGCCATAATATATTCTTTCTCTGGAATCTATACCTCTTTTACAAGGAAAGTATTTTGCTTGCTTTAGAAACTGCAACAATGTCATTTATAAATATATTAAAAAGTAAGGGTCCCAACACTGAACCTTGGGATACATCACTATTAACCTTAAACCTTTCTAAGTATGAATCATTAATCACTACTCTCTGAATTCAGTCTTATATCCAGTTTTCTATCTATTTACAAATTGATCTTTCCAAGCCTGTAGACTTTACCTTACACATTAGCCTTGTGTGGGGAACTGTGTTAAACACTTTTGCAAAATCCAAGTATACAATATATATAGCAATTCCTGTGTCTAAGGTTTTGCTTACCTCCCCATAAAAAGAACTCAGATTTGTTTGACAACTTCTGTCTTTCATGAATCCATGCGGTTTATTGCTTAAATATTTATCTGGCAAAACTCACCTATGTGGTCTTTTATTAAATTCTCCAGTATCTTCCTAATGATAGAAGTTAAACTAACAGGTCTATAGTTACTTCGTTAAGACTTTGACCCCTTTCTAAATATAGGCACCGCATTGGCCCTACATCAATCCACTGGTACTATGCCAGTCATTAAAGAGTCCCTAAAAATTAGAAACAATGGCTTTGAAATGACAGAGCTCAATTCTTTTAGGACATAGGGGTGTATGCCCTCTGGTCCAGGTGCTTTATTCACCTTTATTCTGTCTAAATTTTTTCTGGACCGTATCAAATTTGAGCCACAGTGGTTTATTTGGAGCTATGTCAATATCATCCCCATTATGGACTTGAGCTTCCCCATGCTCCTTTGTATACACAGAGCTTAAGAAGGTATTTCATAAATTTGCCTTCTCTTTCTCCCCAGTCACCCACTCCAGGTTATTGTGCAAAGGACCTACATGCTCTCAGATGTGACCTTTCTACTATTAATAAATTTGAATAATTTTTTGGGTGTTTGTCATACTCTCTTTTGCAATCTGTTGTTTGTTTTGAGTTTTTGCAGCCTTGATTTCCTTTTTACATATTCTGTTATGATCTTTGTAATGTTTCCTTTACTGGTATATTTTTTAAAAGCTGGTTTCTTATTATTTGGCTTATCAAGGACCGTTAAGACTGCACACACATCGAGATCCGTTCGTGTGGTATATTGTATCCATCACAAGTGCATAGTGATCACGGATCCATGTATTTTAATATATAGGTTTGTTATTGTGCTATGTTATTTCTGTCTTTTTAACAATATTGCAATAAAGTTGTATATGTTTTTTATATAGTGGTGTTGTGACTGCATCCTTCCAACCATACACATGCCGATATAGTCCCGCTTTTCTGGACCTCCCTGGTCTTTGGTTTTCTGGTTTCTTGTTACTTATAGCTTTTTTACCTTTGGCCATGAGCCACATTTATTTTTAGCCTTTTAATCTTATTGCCCATATAGTCATTTTGAAGAATTCTTATTTCTCTTCTGTGTTCATCAATGCCAATATTTCCCCCAGTCTCAAGCCCCGTACACACGATCAGATTATCGAACAATCTGTCGTCCGTTTTTTGTGGCATGCTAGTCTGATGTGGAAAGTGAAGAGGTTATTTTCATACGAATTTTCCCGTACGACAAAATTCTACTTCAGAAGTGATGTCATGTGTTGGATTGTTTTGTACTGTATGTGTTCTTTCATCTCTGAGCATGCCTAGTCTTGCTCTTAAGATTTTTTTCCGTCAAACTGTACTAATGAGACGAAAATCGGACGTTGTGCCGACGGATGATAAAAATTTTACAGCATGCAGATCAGGATTTTTTCGGCCGAAATGTCTGAGTTGGCTGTCGAAAGCACCATACTAACAATCCGAAAATCGGCAGATCGCTGATGGCATATTTTATGTTAAGGGGCACGCTAATGGGCATATTTTATGTTGAGCGCAACGCTGATTTACACGTTTTGTTTTGCCCATCAGCGTGCCCCCTAACATAAAATGTGCCCATCAGCGTGCCCCCTAACATAAAATGTGCCCATCAGAGTGCCCCGAACATAAAAATGTGCCCATCAGCGTGCCCCCTAACATAAAATGTGCCCATCAGCGTGCCCCCTAACATAAAATATGCCCATCAGAGTGCCCCCGAACATAAAAATGTGCCCATCAGCGTGCCCCTTATTTTATGTTAAGGGTCACGCTGATGGGCAAATTTTATGCTAAGGGGCATGCTGATGGGCACATTTTATGTTAGGGGGCACGCTGATGGGCACATTTTATGTTAGGGGGCACGCTGATGGGCACATTTTACACATTTTATGTTAGGGGGCACGCTGATGGGCACATTTTACACATTTTATGTTAGGGGGCACTCTAATGGGCATATTTTATGTTAAGAGCAACGCTGATGGACACGTGTTTGTTTTGCCCATCTTTCTGAGTCATACCACAGACTTCAGATTCGGACCTCGGCCCAAAGAAAATTTTGGCGACCAGACCTCCTTGAATTTTAATTCATTACCCCTGCTTTATGGAGGGATCGGGGGTCTAAAAGACCCTAGACTCCTCCACTGCACTTCCATGTATTCAAAACGCCGAAAACTGCATTTTTGAATACATTCACTGTCTGTCTAAAAACTGGCTCTAATTATTTATGTAAGCTTTTTTTTTTCCATAATAATTCCTTATTTAGAAAATGTTGCCATTTTACAACAGAAAGGAAACTGATAATTGGGTCCTGTGGAAATCTTTATCGACTGAACAGGAATCATTACACCCCCATATTAAAGGCACACTAAATGAACAAAGTGAAGTCCATTTTTAGCCCCCACCCTGCATCAGCCATGATTACTTTAAATTCTTGCAGTTAGCCTAGGTTCACACTGAGGCCGTTTTGAAATTGCGCGAGTTCATCTGAACTTGCACAATTTCAAGCCGGCATTTCAGTCCGACTTTGGGGGCGATTTTACAGACATCTGTATGGGTTCCTGCTCAGATGTCTGTGGAAATCACCCTCCCAAATCGCCAAAAGTAGTACAGAAACTACTTTTGGGAATCGGTACGGTGCCACAAAGTTAGTGTCGCACCGATTCGGATGGTGCCATTGCCAGCAACTGGCTGCGATTTGACATGTAAAATCGCATGTCAAATTGGACCAATGTGAACACGGGCTAAATAATGTAGTAAAGAGGTATATTACTGCCCTAATTTAGTCCCAGTCACCACCTTATAATCACATTACAATCAATGAGTTGTTACTGGGATGACAGAAGCTCAACTCCAGGCAGATATAAAAGACACATATAAATGCAGCTCTGTATTTCTCAATATATACCGTATTAATAAATGTATTATATAAATGCAAGAAGAGTAAGTACCTGAATGTGATTTGTCAGCCTCTTGTAAACATCCTGATAGAGCAGGGGTCTCCAAAGTTTCTAAGCAAAGGGCCAGATTACCGTCCTTCAGGTTTTAGGGGGTCCAGACTGTGGCCAGGGAGGAGTAGAAAATGCCCCACCATTGGTTTCAATAGAAGGAATAGTACCCCTTTGTTGATATTAATGAGAATATTTGTGCCCCAATGATGGTGTCAGTAGGGGGAATGGTGCTCCATCATTGGTGTCAATTGGTGGAATGGTGCTCCAAGGGCCAGATAAAGGCAAGCAAAGGGCCACAGTTTGGAGACCACTGTGATAGAGGATTAGTGGAAAGAGCACAGTGACAGAGATGGGCTGAATGAGAGAAATAATTTGGATTTGCTCATCTGTGATAATCAGCAGTGCTGGCTTTTGTATGCAGGGGCTGTTTAGCTGAGAATTTTCCATCTAGCTCCTTCAAAAAAAGTCCATTGTAAAGTACATTCTTTGTTAAGCCAAGTGGTGCCGACAGAGCCACCTACAGAACAAATTTTTTGATTGATTCACCGGGAATCAGCCAAAATTTAAACCGTGTAGGGCTACTTTTTTGCTTCTCTCTTCATTGTCCAGTCACAGTCTGTGGGAGGGGAAATTCCTTTAAAGGCCCCTTTCACACTTGTGCGACTTGTCAGGCGATTTGGGACTGCAAAATCGCATGACAAGTCAATCTCCATTATTTCCAATGAGTGCCATTCATATCTGTGGGACTTGAAGTCGCACCGACTCCAAAGTAGTCCCTGCACTATTTTGGCACAATTTTGGTGTGTTTTGAGGCCAAAGACATTCAAGCCCAGTCAAACTCGCATCAAAATCGTGTCAAAATTGCGGCAACAACGTCGCAGCAAAATCGCGGTAAAATCGTGCAACTTTGAAGTCGCAAAAGTGTGAAAGGGGACTAAATGTTATTGTGGTAGAGCTTTGTAAATCTCAGATCTGATGTACGGAAATGCAATTCCTACAGCAGGTAAAACCATTAGCATATATGTATTTTACGATATCTACAGTAGCTGTTTGCCTGGAGTTCAGCTTTAATCTTCACGCTTTTGCATGCCTAAATTTTTTATTTATTTTTTGCATGTTGCATTAAGCATACCCAATTATACTTCCACTGGCTACAAAACATATCTGGCAATTTTTGTTCTGTCTGTATGCGTGCAGGGGTTCCAATGAATGACAATAAACAGCAACATGAGCATTGGCTTATAAGCCCTTGTTTTGTACAAAAACACATGCAAAAAAAGTGTAGTATGAATGCACTGGGAGAGCAACTCTGCCATCTTGTTTTTAAGCTTTGCCAGTTGTGGATTAGTAATGACAATTCCCAGTAAATGAAACCAATAGTGTAGCAGACCCCTTAAGGTACACTACTGTGCAAAGGTTTTAAGGCAGGTATGAAAAAATTCAGAAACTTAAGAATGCTTTTCAGAAATAGAAGTGCTAATAGTTTTATTTTTTTATCAATTAACAAAATGGAAAGTATATGAACAGAAGAGAAATCCAAATCAAATCAATATATGGTGTGACCACCCTTTGCCCTCAAAACAGCATCCGTTCTTTACGTTACACTTGCACACAGTTTTTTGTAGGAACGTGGCAGGTAGGTTGTTCCAAACATCTCGGAGATTTAACCACAGATCTTCTGTGAATGTTGGCTGCCTCAAATCCTTCTGTCTCTTTATGTAATCCCTGACAGACTCTGATGTTGAGATCAGGGCTCTATGGGGGCCAAACCATCACTTCCATGACCCTTGTTCTTTTTTACGCTAAAGATATTATATGGCCTGTGACATGAAACAGTATTCCACAACCTCACCTAAGCAGCAGCATTTGGCTGTTCCTCATACAGTTTTATGTCTCCTACACAGCTGTTTCTGATTCAGTTAATGACTGTGTTTCAATCTATATTGATGTAGCCAGGAGCTGGCTAAATAAAGGCCCATACACACGATAAGAAAATCTGAAGGGAAAATTTGTCCGACGACCGATCTGCCGATTTTCGGATTGTTAGTATGGTGCTTTCGACAGCCAACTCCGACTTTTCGGCTGACAAAATCCTGATGTGCAGGCTATAAAATTTTTGTTGTCCGTAATACAACATCTGATTTTCGTCTCATTAGTACAAATTTCGACAGAAAAAAATCTTAAGAGTAAGACTAGGCATGCTCAGAGAGAAAGAACACATACAAAGCAACCCAACACATGACATCACTTCTGAAGTAGAATTCTGTCGTACGGGAAAATTCGTATGAAAATAACCTCTTCACTTTCCACATCAGACTAGCATGCCACAAAAAACGGACGACAGATCGTTCGGTAATCTTATTGTGTGTACGGGGCTTTACCTGTAATGGCAAGAAACACTAAGCAGCATCGCCACAGGAAGATTTTTATTCCCCAATGCACAGCACAGACTCTGGTGAGGCTTCCTGAATGCAGAGCAGGTAAAGACTAGTGATCGACTGCCGATATTTTGGCCATCGCATATCGGTATCGGCCGATATTGGCTGATATTTTTGTACATTTAAAATTTTGCAAAATAAACACAAATTTCAACACAAATCTGTTCCTGAACATGCAAAACTTTATTAACATTTTTAACATTAAGGGCTCGTTCTTTACACCTTAACTGCATGAAAACTGATAGGTAAACTTCAATTGCAGGGACATTTAGTTTCACATCATTCTGATTGTGCATTAATGCATAAAAAACTGCTGCAGTAGTGCACTCACTCCCTGCAATAACTTTAAATCACTACTGCAGTGCAGTTCGTGCAAAACTGCTAGAAAAAAAAGCTAGACAACAGCTAGACAGTGGATTGGATTGGAGTCAGGGGACTACCGCAGCAGTAGGGCACTCACTGCAACTACTACAGTCAGTGCAATACTGCTAGTAAAAAAGCTAGGCGACAGCTACACAGTGGATTGGACTGGAGTCAGTGGACTACCGCTGCAGTAGGGCACTCACTGCAACTACTGCAGTCAGTCCAAAACTGCTAGAAAAAAAGCTAGGCAACAGCTACACAGTGGATTGGACTGGAGTTAGTGGACTACCTCTACAGTAGGGCACTCACTGCAATAATTTTAAATCACTACTGCAGTGACTGCAGTAGTGATTTAAAATTATTGCAGCAGTGGGTGGCGCACTACTGCAGCATTAGTCCACTGACTCCAATCCATTGTCTAGCTTTTTTTCGAGCACTTTTGCACTGACTGAATCGCAGCACAGTCAGTGCAAAACTGCTAGAAAAAAAGCTAGACAAAAGCTAGAAGTGGATTGGAGTGGACTCAGTGGACTGGACAGACACTAATACTACACTTCAATACTCCCAGTTAAGTAGAAAAATATAATGCAGAAAGCATAACATTTCAGCATGTTCACCAGTTAAACGGCTTCTTTTCTTTTCATAAATTGCTGCCACTTCACTAAAAACACGCTCACTTGGTACTGAGGAAGGAGGAGCAGAAAGGTATCTTCTAGCATGAGAAGCAAGTTTTTTGTAGCATGCCTCATTTTCTTTCCACCACTGAAGAGGATCACCACTTTTTCTGTCAATTACTAGTTCCTTCAAATAGAGATGAAGTTCATCATCCAGGCTCATTATTGCAGATTGAGAAGAATCCTCTGCATGAGGCCCCAATATAACACTTAACATGTCATCTATTTCACCACGATGAAGTTTCTCTTCTTCTGTCTGTTGTCTTTTTGGAAATTTTTCTCCTTTAGCATCCTGCTCTTCCACATTAGAAACCTGCTCTTCTTGACTTTTCTTTTCGGCAGGAACGTCCTGCACCTCCTGTTGAATATCTTCTGTCGGCCATTGTTTTGCCTTGGCCAATACATCATCAGAAGAGAAAGGATGGTTCTTGTATCGAGGATCCAAAAGACATGCAAGCACAACATTTTTATTCTCTTCATGCTTCTCAAAATGTTTGGTGAGACTGTCCCTCATGGCCTGCCTACATGTCTTAGTGCCACGTGTGTTGGGTCCTTCCCGTTGAAGAAGCATCTTCAGCACTCTCACACATGGGATGACAGATGACACAGATGAGTCGTAATGACTCACCTCTAGTGTCACTTCCTCTATGGGGAGGAGGGTCTCAATTACATTGGCTACAATGTCCCACTGATTAGCAGTAGGACAAGAATATCCTCCAAGTCCATATTCACCGTAATATATGGTAAGAGCTCGCTTCTGCTCCAGCATCCTTTGCAGCATGTGTAGTGTTGAGTTCCATCGTGTTGGAACAGCCTGTATCATGTTGTTTTTGGGTAGGCCAAGGTTTTCCTGAATGCACCTCAGTCGCTGCTTGGCAAGGATTGAATGGTGTAAATGGCCTGCGCACTTCTTCAGCATGCTAATTATGTCAAGCAAAGCTTTCTGGTTTGACAGACCTTCATTTACCACAAGTTGGAGGGTGTGTGCCATGCAACTGAGGTTTGACACTTCAGCAAGTCTCATTCCTTTCACCATGTTCACTCCACTGTCTCGAAGCACAAGCATCACTCAGTTTTTGGTGATTCCTCATTCTTTTAGCATGCCTAGAAACATTTCTTTTATGTACTCCCCAGTGTGGGATCCTTGCATCACTTTTGTATTCAACACCTGTAAGAGACGTTCAGCTGGACCCAAACAGGCGTTTGTGTGCATGCCCAGGCAGACAGGAAGAAATGTGCGTATGCGCATGCGCGAACGCGACGTGCGCACGTATTTGGCGCCAAACGGCCTATTTAAACTGAGCAGTGACAGGAGCATATTGCTGAAAGGTCTTTCAGCTTGTTCCTGTTTACCTGTGCCCTGACCTGCTTCTGGATTACCCATACCGACCCGGCTTGCCTCTGACTCTCCACTGGATTCCTGCCTGCCTACCTGTGACCCCGGCCTGTGTTTGACCCTGCTCCTGTCTTTATACCTCACTGCCAGACTGTGTACCGACTTCGGCTTGTATCCTGACTCCTCTTCCGTCTCACGTTCCTGTACCCGTGCTGCCCGGCTGTTGACGACTCCTTGGCTTGTGTTCCGGCTTCGCTCCTGCCTTCTCATCCAGCATCACCAAGTTCCAGTTCCAGGTGTTCATCTGGTGATCCACAGCCATCAGTCTCCTGTCAAGGCACCACCTGCTATACCAGCCCTCGTGCCACTCTGTGTCCTACACCGCCTGTCATCTCTACCAGGGGTGTTGGACAGGAGGTGCAAGAGAAGCCCTCTCTACAGCTTGGTCTCCACCAGGTACGTGATAACACCACATGCCTTCTTGTCCATCCGCTGTCAATGTAGTGGCATGTAAGACTCATTAATGATTCTGTTTGTCCTGACCAGCAGTCACTCGTGAATGAGAGTGAGTTGCCAGCATTCTTTGGATGCAGCATAGCCTTTACTTTCTCAACGACCTTTTGGTTAATCTTTCCCAGCATTTCAGTTCGATAAACCTTGTCACTTTTCAGTGTGTACCTTGGCTCAACTATGGACATCAACCGCTTGAATCCAGAGTCAGACACCATTGTAAATGGCTGGTTATCAGTGACCATCATCTCTGTGATTACTCTGTCCAGCAGTTGGGATCTTCCGTCCGATTTTAGCCACCTGTTTTTTTTCTGAAACATATTGGTTATTGGTGCCTGGGATAGTGATGTTTCACCTTGTGATTCATTTTGTTTTTTCTGTCCTGCATGAAACAGTTCAACATGATGAACTCTAACATGGGCACAAACATTTGAGGTATTAAGGTTTTTGCAGTTATTGATCCCCATGCTTACATTGTTTTTGCACGTGTTGCACAGTGCTGCTGATTTTCCTGGAGATGGAGATGTCAGCTACACCTGATCTCTAGTTGCAGCCTGGAGGCCACTACCATTGCATCCAGTCCAGATCCAGCTGGACTGTAGCGCGGTGCGGCACGAGGTCGAGAGCTGTCCCTTGAGCTACATTCTGCGGAGGGCCTGCCGCGGAGTTTCCACGCCAGCTTTAGGAAATTAAAGACCCCCGGGTTTGGTGATTGGGCACTTGCCCATCTTAATATAACAAAGGACACTGCATGCAGATACCATTGTCTAACTAAGCTTTTAAGAGAACCTTTACCACACTGTTCACCCTGCTTGTCAGAATACCTCAAGCATACTTTAAACCACACTGATTGTCTGGACACCACAAGCACACTTTAAAGGGCTAGCTGAAGACGCAAGACTTTTCTTCTAAAAGACTACAGCATTTCCCCTCCACAAGGGACAAGCGCTACTGGTGCCATAAGGGCCCACACTTCAACTCAGGACTCCACCTACTAAAGAGCAGGGCTATGGACTTGAGGGTTATATTATTTAATTGGAATCTAGAGCTCTTGTGCTGTTGGGACTGTGGTGTCAGGGTACAGAAGGGAGTGGTCTGACAGCAGTCTGGTCATTCCTCTGCCGTTCCTTGGCCTGTATCTATAGGTCTTAATCTGAATCTGTTGGTTATGCATATGTTTTTACAGTATTTCAATTGGTTATCATTTTGATTGTCTCCACTATTAGGGTTATTTGCCGTAGTAAATTCCCTGTAAATAACAAGTTTAAATTGCTGAATTTCCTTGCTATTAATCTTTCAGTAAATAACATTCAACTGATTTATTTTGACTGTGTGTGTTCTTAAGTATCCTTGTCACAACAATAATATTGGAACCCAGAGTGTCGGAAAATTTGCAAGATCAGGGCAACCAGTAGGGTACGGATTCTTTAGACAGCTCTCACGGGGATAGCGCTACATATAAAATTGATGATCATTGCCACCTGCTTGGTATAAATGGTTATTCATATACCTGACTTTAATCCTACAAAATCCATAAATCTTGGTATGAATCTATTGTTGGTTTGAAGCCAAATGGTAGTCACACAAAATATTGATTTGATTTAGGATTTTTCTTCTGTTTACTCACTTTGCTTTTTGTAAATTGATAAAAGTAAACAATTAAAATATATATATTTTTTAAAGCATTCTTACTTAACAGCATTTCTTCATAACTGCCTAAAACTTTTTGTATGGTACTGTATATCTAAAGCCAAACCAGTTTTTACCTTTTGGATAGTGTGGATAGAGATTTTTATTGATGCTTGTCCCTCTGCTATGGAAAGAGTCACCTTCCTTATCTGTTCTTGTGACCACTCTCACTGGGATCTAAGTGAAGAAACAAACTAAATTTTGAATTGTTACCAGAACAGATACAGAGGGAAAATCTTTCACTTTGGAAACATTTCGACTTGCAGTTATGTCTACAAGACAGAAAGTGAAGGGAAATCTTTAAAATAGGACATAGATGCCCAAAACAAAAAAAAAAAAAAACAAAAAAAAAACAAAAACACTTTTTTTTCTTATAAGCGTTTACATACCCTCTGTTCTCAGCTGCATGAGGAGTTTAGAAAGTTGGGGGAGGAGAAACAGCACACTGGTCTTTTCAGTGAATGGCTGTGCAGGGGGGCATGTCAGCACAAGTCTATTTATTGGAGGAGAGCAGGCTGAGTTTGCAGCACAGCTGTGATGATACTGTGTGCTCATGCCTAGTGTGGTCAGTTTTTAATATTCATACATATTTTTTAACTGTATTTGCACTATGACAAACAAAATTCTCATCCCATCTTTATAATGTATACCGTTATATTACCAACATGTAGATTGTTTTTAATTTGCCTCTAAAATATGATGTTGTTTCCTAAAAGTATAACATAAGAAAATTAAAACGTTAAAGGAAAACCAATTTTTTTTATTTAGGCAATCAATAAGAAACAGTCCTGTCAGTTTTTCCAGCAGAGATGGACATAAACTCACAAAAATATTTACAAATATAACAAAGAATTCCATAGGAGTAACATGGGTAATATTAAAAATAGAGAGAAAAAAATAAAATAGCCATCGACCACTGCAACATTATTTTTCATATTAATATTCAATAAAAATACATATTATAAATTAGCTATAACCTTGAAAGAAATTAAATTAACAATGTGTATGCAAGATGTTTATTCCAGGTTTGGGACTTCCCAAAGGACTAAAATGTGCTGGGAATCAGTTGCTGCATTCACATTTTGCTACATACAAAGTTTGGGTTGAAATAAAGGTACAAGTAATACAAAATAAAACATATTTGGCTTGTAAATTGCAAAAAAATCAGTTACATGAAGTAAGTGCAAGTTAAAGTAAATCCATCATCTAACTCAGTGATTAGAAACATGCAGCCCTGAAGCTGATAAAGCAAAACTCCACTCATTTTTCTTTTTGGGTTACTAAAGTTAGGATTTAATCCTCTTGCCAGAGTCCCCATTCCCAGAAGATCAGATTCCTATCTTCTGCAGCTGTACAACTATTACAGGCACAGCTCCCAGTGTAAATTGTTGGGTTCAATTCTCCATGCATTCCTATTTAACTCAATGTCAGTTTGAACCTAGCCTAACTCAACCTAGAATGCAAAAAGAAAAAAAGAAAAATATGTAATTGGAAGCTAACATGCAATTTTTTATCAACTCTAGCTTTTTTGCTTCAATTAGAATCTCGCACATTTGAAGATGGGGACTGAGCAAGCCAATATCTGCCAAGTGCATCGTGCCAAATCACGAGTCAAACTCCGCGCAATCACTAAGAATTAGAGAAAAAGTGTGTCACAATGAGTTCACTTTTCTCCCAGGTCCAGTACTCTTTCTGCTTTTTGGCAGAACACAGAAGGCTTAACACTGGCTCTCACAAATATAAACAGGACAAGTAAGGGAACAAAAACCTAAGATAATTGTAAATTGAACACTTGCCTTACTGAGGACACAGCTCTGTTTTAAATCATTAACACAGAGAATAGTGTCACCTGCAGGAGCAGGACACAGGTTCATCTACAAAAGATACCCCAGTTATCAACCTAGCATCTAGGAGTAGGGACTTTTACTTTAAGCAATTTGCTGGCTGACAGACGAAATAATAAAGATCTGGTAGTCTACCAATTTTCCAGCCAATGCTCCCCACTCTCTCCTCCCCCTTTACTCTCATGTCTGCAGGTCAGGTGGTGGAGTCATGTATTTTTAATATGGTGTGTGAAGGAGCCAGGGTTCCCCAAGTGGGAAATGTATGAGCGTGCTTCCAAGGGGAGGGAGTCATGATCAAGCAGTCAGTTTAGGTCTGCCCTGTCTGGTGTGCCCAGTAGGTGCAAGAGCTGCGACTGGCCACTGGTTTCAGGCTGCAACAGTCCCACGTGTTCATTAACATTCCGGCTCTGGAGGCACCGGGGTGGATTTTAAATTCAAGTCAAAATCAAGTTCTTTCTGGTCTTCTAATTCTGCCTGAAATACCTGGGATTGACCTTGGATACAAACCAAGCCACGGTGTTTCGTCGTAAAAATGAAAGAAATTACAACTTCATGCGTGCAGTTGGTCATCCAACTGCGCAATTCATGCAAGTTTTGGGTCTCATGATCGTGACAATTGAAAAGCAAAATCACACCAGCTGGGTTCCAGCATGAGATCAAGTCACAGAGAAACAAGTCTTCTCTGCTTCTGGACGAAAATTTTTAGATCAGGGAGAGGAAGATCTCAATCTTTTGACATGGCTACTATGCTGAACGAGGTCTAAGGTATCCTGGTGATTCCAGTCCCTATAAAGTGGCCAAAAAAGTCATGGTACATAGTTTTTGTTTGGTAGTGGATGCACCATGGTGCCTACTTTTTGAAGAAGACCCATTGTTGCAGGGGCCTGTTTAACACCCTGCTTTAAGCCACTGGCTTTAGCAGCTTGCATATTAAAAGCCAAATGCTAAGAAAGACGGGTATTAGGTAAGGTCATCTACACCATGCTAAAAAATTTAACACTGCGTAAAGTTTATTATCGTACACGGAAGACTTTTTTTTACACAGTATGAGTCCCTAAATTTCACCTCTCACTATTGCCCCTTTTTTTTGCTTTTCTTAAGCAAGGGGGAAAGCAGCAGATGGCCTTAAGAACTATTAGGGTCATGTGTCAGCATTGGTGGCTCTATTGCAACATTTTCTGGTGTTGCTGCTGCCTATCCACACCTTTATTCAGGGTGTTATGAATGTCACCCCTTTAGGGAGGCCACCTTAGTCATCATGGGATCTTAACCTGGAATTGTCAGTGTTAAAAAAAAAAAAAAAACTTTTAAAAGTATTAAGGAGATTATGCTGCTAACATTCTGTCATAAAATGCCATTACATTACAGCATAGTCTTGGAGCTTATGGTATTGTCTTTAAATCCTCCATTTTTGATCCCTCTTAAAGTAAAACCAGTCTTGTTTTGTTTTTTTTTGTCATTAAAAATAACAAACGTTATACTTACCTGCTCTGGGTAGTGGTTTTGTACAGAGCAGCCCAGATCCTCCTCTTCTTGGGTCCCTCTAGGGTGCTCCTGGCCCCTCCTTCCTGTTGAGTGCCCCCACAGCAAGCAGCTTGCTATGGGGGCACCCGAGCCGCAGCTTCCTGTGTATATTCAAATATGGAGCCAAAGCTCCACCCCTTTCTCTCCTCATTGGCTCGCTGACTTTGATTGACAGCAGTTGGAGGTAATGGCGCCACGCTACTGTCTCAGCCAATAAGGGAGGGGAGACCCAGACAGCCGAGTCTCTCGTACAACATCGCTGGATCGAGATGGGCTTAGTTAAGTATTAGAGGGGCTGGGGGGCTGATGCATACAGAAGGCTTTTTATCTTAATGCAAAGAATGCATTAAGATAAAAAACATTCTGCCTTTACAACCACTTTAAGGATAAGGTTGTTCTGCGTCTGAGACCCTAATTTCTTCCTAAGTTAGCATTGTCTTTCCACTTAAAAAACAACACTGAACACTGCCATTCCATCCTATGGAAACTGCCTTACAATCCTTAAATGCAGACGGTGAGATTGGCTAAGATTACCTTTTTGTGGGTAAGAGAGAGCCCAAATAAGGGCCTTACAGCATGGACTGACACTATCCTAATGTATTTGTCATAGTATCAAAGTGTGAGTCACAGTAATTTGGGAGAGACCAGCCCTATATACATATGTATGAAAAAGAGGAAGAAAATATATTCTTACCTCACAAAAGATGGTAACTTTAAATGGTAACTCCCAAATAAAATATAATAGCACCACAAATACCTATTTAAAATGTACAGAAATATATTTATTAGACATCCACAATCAGCGCCAAAAAAGAGGGTATGGGCCCATATAAACATTACACATACAATAACATCAATAGTGTATAACGGATATAAATAGAAAATATGCCAACATATTTTGCGGTGTGAAAATTCCGCTTTTGTTGTCCGCACATACTTCATAAATGTCTGATATATACATGTAAAAAGAAAAGACATAAACATATACGAATATATCATACATAAAATGCATATGTGTATATATATATATATATATATATATATATATAAGGAAAACTGAAGTGATAGCAATATATTAAACCATTGAATAGATACATCAAGAAAAAAAAACGCACATCTAAAAAATAAAATACACCTACCATAAATAAAGAAAAAAAAACACAAAAAGGGGAAGAAAAGACCAAAATTGTTGTCAGACGTGTTCCAATCAGGGGGAGACCAAAGAGTGTATACATCAAGGGCCACGAATTCCCAGATATTATTGCTTATCCAAGAGTGCGTTGAAATTTCCAAATATAAGGCATGGAGTTTATCATACCACACTATAAAAATATAAAATAAAGGTGTGGGGAGGACAAACAGTAAACTCTGTTAGAAGGGGTATGTAGATCCAATATTATCTGAGGAGATCCAAAAGTAGGATCAATCCATTCAAAAAGTAAAAGCAAACTGTAATGTCTTACCATCACCACAGGTGAAACAACATGTCCTCCACCCGATATATAATTAGACCACCAAATTCAAAGAGAAATATGTGGGTCAGTGGCGCCGTGCCTGGGTCTCCCGAGACCCCACCAGATCGACAACAGATTTTCCCATACAGGAACCACCCCTTTTGTAAGACCAAACCGGGAGCAGTCCTGAAACGGGATTAGTGGGGGCTCTCTCGTTTGGCCCTAAGCCCCAATAGTTGTGCTTACCTGCATAGATATCCCAAACACAGCCCTAAAGAAGCAGAATATTCACACCGCAAAACATGTTGGCATTTTTTGTATCTACAGTATATCCATTATACACTATTGATGTCATTGTATGTTTAACGTTTATATGGGCCATATCCCGTTTCTTTTATGGCCCCCTTTGTAGTAAGTTTATGTATATGATTATGGATGTCTAATAAATTATATTTCTGTACATTTTAAAAAATGTATTTGTGATGCTATTATATTTTATTTGGGAGTTACCTTTTAAAGGCCCATCTTTTGTGGGGTAAGAATATCTTTTCTTCCCCTTTTTCATACATATTGAAACTATCCTACTCTGGGTCCAGAATGCTACTTTCAAAGTACATGCTACTAAACACTGAGAACTGATTGTGGTTACAGTGCATTCTACAAAAGCAGTAAGTGCATCCTGAGCTTTCCACTATAAAGCATTGATTTCTCATGTTTGCAGACAGTTCATATATTCACTGCATTTTACAAGGTGCCGGTTCTGCCTGTAAAGTTTTGCAGAAGAGTTATGCTAGCCATACACGTATAGATTTTTGGACGGGAATATTCTTTGAACATTCTTTGAACATTCTTTGAATAGACAAATGTCGTTTGAAAATTGTCTTTTGCTTTTAACATTTAATTTTAAAATGAATGTAATTTCTGAACGATTACCACATACACTGCCCGAAAATTCGTTGATCGAGAAAAGTTTTCCCTTCTGCCCCTACGAATTTTCCCGTTGCTGCAGTCGAAAAAGGACATCGATTTAACCCCACTAACGATTAGAAAATCAAACGAATTTTCTTGAAACTAAAATTTCCGGACGAAAATCTATACGTGTATGGCCAGCATTAGTCAAGTTTTCCTTTTTTGCCTACCTCTTGGGATGTCCCAGTGGTAATGATCTAAAGCAGAGCTATATCCTCCAATGACTTAAAGTGGTTGTAAACCCTTACATATACCCAGTGAAGTGGATATCCCTCAAGTTGAAACCAATCCTCCTACAGTGAGTGGAAGTGAGTGCATATCCATTCGGGGCACCTCAAGCACGAGTGGAACAGAGCACTGAAATTTGTTAAAGGAGCACAACAATTAGAAGGATTACCGAGGGACTTCTCATTATTGTTTAACAAATGTTTTTTTCAGTTATGGACTGGATAAGGATGCATTGCTAGTTTTTGCGAAATTGTATGCTAATAGAGATAGTTTTTTTTATTTGGCACAGATGTATTGACTACTTAGTATTGAGTGTGGTGTTTTTCTTTATCACAATCCTCCTACGTAGGTTGTATACGTTTATCTTTAGTCTTCTCATCTCTACATCCATTCAAAGTGCACAATTTATAACCTTGTCTGAGAGTTCTGAAAAAAGGGAGCGAGGAGCTGAAGTTACACTCTGTAGAACTCAGTGAGGAGAGCTCTCAGAGCTGATTAGAGGGAAAGGGACGTCCCCATTCTCCACATAGTTCACAGGAACAGAGCTAGGGCTGTCAATCTGCTGGAAGTCCCTCCCTTGCCACCATTGTTCTCTTGGGTTAAGGAAACATTGTCAGAACTAAAGTATGATGATAACAGAGGAACAAAGCAGCAGACAGAAATGATACCTATTGCTCTTAACTGGGACAAGTACATACTATAGAGGGATATGCTTTGTTCATATTTCATGGCTGAGGTTTACAACCACTTTAATTACTTGCCAACCGCCGCAAGTACATATACTGCGGCGGTCAGCCCCCCCTGGACAAAGCGACGTATGGGTACGTTACTCGCCCGTGAGCCAATAGGGGGCGAGCGCGCTCCCGCCCCCGCTCGTTCACTGCCATACCAGCGCGAGTGACCGGCGGCTCCGATGTCCCGCTGGAGAGGGAGAAAGGCAGGCGGCTAATGTAAACAAAGCCGCCTGTCAATCTCCCTGGTATAACCGCAGAGATCATACGATCCTGCTATGTAGGATCGTATGTCTCTGTGGTTACATCAAAAGCCACACCCCTTTACAGTTAGAAGCACACCCCTAGGGACACACTTAACCCCTGGATGTCTAATAAAGTTAACCCCTTCCCTGCAAGTGTCATTTTTACAGTAACAGTGCATATGTATAGCACTGATTACTGTAGTAATGTCACTGGTACCCTCAAAAGTGTCAAAAATGTCAGTCAAGGGTCCGATCTGTCCGCCGCAATGTCGCAGTCCCACAAAGAAAAAATCACCACTATTACTAGTTAAAAAAAATAAAAATAAAAAGGACATAAATCTTTCCCTTAGTTAGTAAACGCAATAACTTTTGCGCAAACCAATCAAAATATGCTTATTGCGTTTTTTTTCCACCAAAAATATGTAGCAGAAAACAAATTGGCCTAAAATGTTAAAAAATTTAGATTTTTTTACATTTTTGGGGGGGGGGGGGGGAATTTCATATAAAAAAAATGTAAAAAATATTATTTTTCCAAAATTGTCGCTCTTTTTTTGTTTATAGCGCAAAAAGTAAAAATCGCACAGGTGATCAAATACCACCAAAAGAAAACGGAAAATTCCTATCATACTTACCGTAATTTTCCTTTCCTGATAGTCTCCCTCCATGGCAGCCTACGTGTGGGTTAACCCCGCCTCCGCTCCAAGGGTATAGGACCCCCCTCCCATAAATTTCAGGTACAGCAGGTGTTCCATATCTTAGCCGAATCCAAGACGAGAGGGTGGGTACTCCGGCTGCCATGGAGACTATCAGGAAAGAAAAATTACGGTAAGTATGATAGGAATTTTCCGTTTTCCTGTCAGTCTCCATGGCAGCCTACGTGTGGGAAATAACTAGCTCACGCCACACGGGTGGGAATGCTTTAGCAAAGAAAATTTAATTCATGCTATTTGCAGACAAAACAGTCAAACCAAAATTAACTGAGGACAGAGAAGCAGGCTCTACACAATAGTGGGTCATAAAAATATTGACTGATGACCACGAAGCCGCTCTGCAAATCACATCTGGAGCCACGTGCCGCGAGGCCGCCCAGGAAGTAGAGATACTCCTTGTAGAGTGCGCCGTCACCGCCTCCGGAGGAGCCAGCCCCTCAGCTCTATAGGCCTGCTGGATAGCAGCCACTATCCATGATGCGATAGTCCTGGATGAAGCAGATTTACCTCTGTTCTTTCCCCAGAACAGGACAAAGAGGTTGTCAGACTGCCTGAATGATGCAGTTGCTTGAAGATAGACTTTCAAGGATTCTCCCACATCCAACGGATGAGGATTGGACTCATTAGATGACCGGAAGGTAGGCAGGACGATCTCCTGATTCTGGTGAAACACCGAGGTGACTTTCGGATTTGAATCCAGCCTGGGTATTAGAACTACCCGATCCGGGAAGAAAGTCAAAAATGGTTCTCTACATCCGAGAGAGCTTAATTCAGAGACCCTTTTAGCCGAAGTAATGGCTACCAGGAAAACAGTTCGGATGGTCAGATCTTTGATAGAAGAAGAGGAATCTATGCCCGATTTTGAGAGGGCATTAAGGACAAGGGGTAGATCCCATTTCGGAAACCTAGGTCTTCTTTGAGGATTGAGCCTGACTGCTCCTTTGAAGAATTGTTGAACCAGTGGGTGTTGGGCCCACATGACCCCAGAGAAGGCAGACAAAGCCGAAACTTGGACTCTAAGAGTCGCCACTGAAAGGGGCATATCTAGACCAGCCTGGAGAAAACTTAGTATTTCTTGAATCCCAGGGACTGAGGAGGACCTACCTTCTGGATATGCAGACTTCATGAATCTTGCCCAGATTCTACAGTATACTCTATTAGTACTTGGTCGTCTAGCATTCATCAAAGTGGAAATGGCTGTAGATGGGCAGCCGAGCGATTCCAACCTTTCCCTCTCAAGAACCAGACCGTCAACCGGAGAATTGCAGGACAGGTGTGCACTAATGTTCCCTGAAGAAGCAGGTCTGGTCTGAGGGGAAGAGGGACCGGTTGTAGGAGCAGCGGAAACCATGGCCTGTTCGGCCAGAAAGGCGCCACCATCACTCCACATCTTCCGCTTGAAGTCTCTGCAGAAATTTGAGAATGATGGGTACTGGAGGAAAGGCGTAAGCCCTGCTGAACTCCCACCTGTCGGTTAGCGCATCTGTCCCGTAGGCTTGAGGGCATTTGCCTCTCGTGACATACTTCTCCAACTTGTGGTTGCAAGGAGAGGCGAACAGATCGACTTCGGGAGATACTCCCAACGACAGGATCCATTTGAACGGCTCCACATGGAGAGACCACTCGTTGTGGTTCAACTGGACCCTGGACAGAAAATCTGCTTGAACATTCTGTGAACCTGGAATGTAGACTGCCGAGATATTTACTAGGTGAGTCTGGGCCCAGGACATGATTGGGTCTAACTCTCGTAGCAGAGAGAGACTCCGTGTCCCACCTTGTCTCTTCACATAAGACACTGCCGTGGTGTTGTCCATCCGAATTAATACAGATTTCCCCTTTAGCAGGTGTTGGAAGGATCGAAGACCCTGGTAGACTGCTCGAAGCTCCAGTATATTGGAGACTGGTGTGTGTCTCTGAAAAGACCACCTTCCCTGTGTCATCTCTGTCAGACAATGAGCCCCCCAACCTGAGTTGCTGGCGTCTGTTGTGATTATAGTCCATGAGACTGGAATCAGAGAATGACAATTGAGCAGATTCCTGCATTGCAGCCACCAAAGAAGACTGTGTCTCATGCTGGAGGAGATATGAATGTACTGATCTTTCTCTTCTGTGTTCCATTGTTGTAGGAACCCTTTCTGGAAGGGTCTCATATGCCAAAGAGCCCATTTGACCATTGGAGCCGTGGACACCATGGTGCCAAGGATTTTGAGACACTGAGAGGCTTTCAGCCGAGGAGAAGAAAAAGCCAGAAGGATTCTCTCCCTCACTACCGGTATCTTCTCTAATGGGAGAGAGATTGAATTCTCGACGGTGTTGAATTGCGCCCCAAGATAGACTAGGCGCTGAGTGGGCTCCAGCTGACTTTTTTGTAGGTTTAGCAGCCATCCAAACTCTCTGAGAGTCGATATGACCTGATCTCTGTGTGTCAATAACTGATCTTTCTCTTGAGACAGCAGCAGAAGATCGTCTAAGTAATGATGTAGACGTATACCTTTCAATCTTATGAAGGCCACTACAGCCAGAAGAACTTTGGTGAATACTCTGGGCGAGGTAGACAGGCCGAAGGGTAGGCAAATGAATTGTAGATGCCGATTCTGAACACAGAAGCGGAGATATTTGTGGAAGTCGGTTGCCACAGGTACATGAAAGTACGCATCTTTCAAATCTATTGAGGCGAGCCAATCTCCTGGCAGTACTGCCTTCTGAATAGTTGAGAGTGTTTCCATCTTGAATTTTTCGTTCTTTATGAACTTGTTCAGATATGTGAGATCTATAACAGGCCTCCAGGCCCCGTTCTTCTTCTGGACCAAGAAGAGGGGTGAGTAAACCCCTTGGAATTTTTCTTGTTCTGGAACTGGAGCTACCGCTCCTTGAGCCTCCAAAGCGTCTACATAGGCGAGCAAGACTTCTCTTCTCTCTTTTAGACAGGGCAAGTGAGTTGAGATGAATCTTGGAACTGGATCTGCCAGAAATGACCATCTGTGGCCTGTAGAGACCGTCCTTATGGTCCAAAAGTCCGTGATTGAGGCCGTCCAGACATGCTGAAAATGGAGGAGACATGCCCCCACCTGACATGCCTGAACGGGCCCAATCTCAAAAAGATTTAGTGGAATCTTGTCCAGCAGGCGCTGGATTTTTCGATGACCTCCGAGTAGAGGATTGACCGCCTCTCCAGTTTCTTCGGAAATCTCTATTAGGTTTGTAAGAGCGTGCATCTCTCGATCTCTCCGTGTATTGCCTCCTAGGTTGAGGCTTCTTCTGACCGAACAATCGTCTGTCCTGCGGGAGGAAGCCTGACTTTCCGCCAGTAGCCTTAGCAATAGCACTGTCTAGCTTATTCCCAAAAAGTACCCTCAAAAGGGATCTTGCATCATGCTTGTTTGGAGGCTGGATCCGCAAGCCACGGGCGAAGCCACAGAGCCCTTTTTGCTGTCACTGAGGATAACATCGATCTGGACAGAAGGCGCAGGACATCGATAGATGCTTCTCCTAAAAAAACTGAAGCCAACTTGAGTTTATGAATAGGGGAGCTTTCCACAGCTTCTTCTGAGAGGCTTCCAAGTTTAGACTCAATATCAGATACCCAGATTTCCATGGCTTTAGACATCGTGGCTAAAGCCATAACGGGTTTGCAGGCCGCCCCGGCCGTCACATAGATCCTCTTCAGGTCCAGATCTTTTTTTCTATCCAATGGGTCTTTGAAGGAGACCGCGTCATCTAGGGGTAAAGTGACATGCTTTGCTAATCTTGTAACTGCCGCATCCACAAGAGGGGCAGATTCCAGACGGGCGACATCTTCAGGCTTAAAGGGATATAATTTCCTAAGTTTGGAGGATAAAGAAGACTTACTATCCCCTTTACTCCACTCTTCAGTGATCACCTCCTGTAATTCAGAGAGGGAAGGAAAGTTGACACGCTCCTTACCAAGGTGCTTGAAGAACTTCCGCTGTTTTTTCTGAGGAGACACAGGATCCTCCCATCTTAGAGTTTCATTAAAGCGGAGTTCCAGCCATTTACTCACCTGTCCAACGGTCCAGTGATGCGGCCGCCGGAAGCCTCGATCCTCTCCCTCGGCGCCGGCATCACTGCTGTGGGCACCCGGCTGTTACAGTTTGCGGCTTCACAGCCGGGTACCCACTGCGCATGCGCGAGTCGCGCTGCGCGCCGTGATTGGCCGGCAATCTTCTGGGACCTCTGACGTGTCCCAGAAGATTGCAGGGAGGGAGGGGGAGAGGAGAACTTCCGCTCAGGGCGCCGAGGCGCTCCGAGCGGAAGTGGGAGCGGGTACCTGTCAAAACTAGGTACCTGCTCCCCCCCCAAAAAATGACATGCCAAATGTGGCATGTCGGGGGGGTCAGGACTCCCAAAAGCGGAAGTTCCACTTTTGGGTGGAACTCCGCTTTAATGGCTCTGATCAGGGCTGAAACTGAAAGCCGCCTACAGCCCCTTCTTCTTCTAAATCACTGTCGGATGATTTTGCAGAAGTAATGCTTGGTTGAGAGGGGCCTTGATCTTCCTGCACCTCCGCTGGAGAACTAGATGTAGTGGGACCAGGTGGTGGAACTGTACCCCATTCTTTCAGGGACTGTTGTACTACTTTCTTCACTAGAGATTCCAATCTTTGGTCTTCATGCACCCTCTCACCGGCTGCTTGAGCAAAACATGGCTCACATAGGGACTTGTCCTCCGGGACATACGCCCCACAACCCCAACAGGCTCTCTGGTATGTGCGGTGACTCTGGTGTTGTTTGTGGTGTCTGGGGGAGGAATTAGAGCGTCTCCCTTGCTGCCTACTCCCTGATGGAGATTCATGGCGCTTTGATCTGGAGGATGAACTCCCACGAGGTCTGACAGGGTCTCTTTCTTGTGATAAATCAGGCCTGGAAGAGCTGATGGAGAAAGAGAAAAAAAATCGGGGAGACACTGGATTTAGCCATGGAATAGGGACCAACAAGCCCTCCCCGCCCCCCCCTTAAAAACGCCAGCACCCACCTGTTGTGAGAGGGCTGGCCACAGGAGGGCGGTGACGCAGGATCCATACTTCAGGCCAAACAACCAGACTGGTAAAGAAAGGTAATATACATAGACGCCATGTCAGTGATACATTGTGAGGTAGCAACCAATCGCCCCCCCCCCTTACCCCCTCTGCAGTCAAAACATCCATTGCACATACCTGTAGCAAGGAATCCAGAGACACTGGGAAGCTGCCCCAACGCCCACAGTACATTCCCAAAGTACAGGGGAACCGTCAGCTGTTTAAATCTCCCACCGGAATGACGTCAGTGGTGATGCGGTCACGAACGATAGTGCGCATGCGCGAACCAAGCCTCGGCTTCGTTCGTAACGTACTGCGCATGTGCGGGACCACAAAGCGTCTACCGATTGGACGCCAGAAGCAGAGGGGGAGGAGGAAGGGTTTGCTGGAACGCAGGAAGCTTTCCAGCGCCATTGGGGCCGAACGAACTTAGCAAAGCGAAAGAAAAGAGAGACAAACAAGATGCACATAAATGACAAATACCGCTGCCATGAAGGTATGCAATACGAATCTTCAGACCCATGTCAGGAAACGCCGGCCAAGCTTCAGTCAACCGCAGAGAGCAGGGGATTTTAAATGTCACTCACCTGCCCGTGGCTGGGCCCTGGACATGCAGACACCATCCAAGGTATCCAAAGGTAAGCCGGACGATAGTAAGACATCAGTAATGTAGGTCCTTGGAGGAGGACAAAAAATGAACACCTGCTGTACCTGAGAGCTGAAATTTATGGGAGGGGGGTCCTATACCCTTGGAGCGGAGGCGGGGTTAACCCACACGTAGGCTGCCATGGAGACTGACAGGAAAGCTCTATTTGTGGGAAAAAAGGACGTCAATTTCATTTGGGTAGAACGTCGCACGACCGCGCAATTGTCCGTTAAAGTCACGCAGTCGCAAAATGGGGCCTTGGTCTTTGAGCAGCCAAATCCTCTGGGGCTTAAGTGGTTAAACATTTGTTTTTTTTTTTTTTTTAGTAAATCAATTTGTTTTACAGCATGGAATGTTTTTCCCACCAGCACAGACTGTCCTTGCACTGTCTTTTTGCTATGTTTGTTTAGTTGAACCTCCTACACCTGTATTACTATATAGTCAGTGGTACCAATCTAAAACAGAGCTGTGTCCGCAAATAAATGCCGAGAAAATTATATTACCATGAGTACAAAACAAATCCTGTTTTTTATTTCTTTTTAATAAGACATGGTTACTAAACATCTCCATCATACCATTTTTTTGGTAAGCTGGTACTGATAAAGATCTTATGGCATTTGTTTTGTGAATATTAAAAACAGCATATTGGGGGTTATAATAAAATATAAATTTGTTTTTATAAAGAGAATAAATGGTTTAATATCTAGTGTGCCATTTGTTTTTGGGATTTTCTTTTGAGAAGTTGGAGAGGAGATAAACTGCAAATTACTTTTTATCCCATTTTTTTTAACTCACCCTATGATAAGGCTTACCTAAAGGGAATTGTAACTATCTCCTAAATTTACACCGTTTAGGAGATACTTACTTTGCATGCAGCCAGTGACATCACTGGCGCATGCGCTCTGAAGGAACGGCCGCTCGTGCCGTTCCTTCAGAACCCTGTGCTGTGAACGTCAGGAGTGACGTCATTGCGGCTCCAGCCAATCAGGTGGCCGGATGCCGCAAACCCGGAAGAAGGGCGACCGAACATGTCATTCGTTCTAAGGTAAGTATTTCATAATGAGCTAGTATGTGATGCATACTAGCTTATTACGCGTTTGTCTTTTTGGTGTTTTTATTTTATTTTTTAATTTTCTGATGTTTACAACCTCTTTAAAGGACACTTGTATTGCGAAATAGGTAGGCTGCCACTGCTGAACTCCTAAAATGTCAGTTGCCTGTATGTCTTTGCTTTCAGTGCTTTAGGTCCCTTTCACACGAACAGTTAGAATTCAGCTTTTAGCTGCGGAAAGAGGAACTTATTTACCGCATCTAAATGCAGACAATGCATCAGTATGGTCCCATTCACACACTGCGTTTAGCAACGTTTTGATAACATACAGCTTTGTGCATTTACGAAAAATAATGTGAAAGCGTCCAGGAGCGATGTACCACAGCTATCTGTATATAAACGCAGTTAATCGCAGTACAAAGAAAAAATAAGTAATAAGTAAATAAGTAAATAAGTAAAATAAGTAACAGTTGCTATACAAAAGGCAAGAATTTACTAACGCAGGTAAACACAAGTAATTGCATTAATCGCAATGTACAAATGTGAGTAATCATTGTGCCAGGAGTGTTGGAATTTCAAAATAACAAAACATGCTTTTACCAACGGCAGAACAACTGTCCGTGTGAAAGGGGCCTTAAAGAAATGACCTAGAAAGGCATGCAGATAAGCAGTCAATTTCTAAAGGATTCAATGTAGAATCTACACTGCAAATGTTTGCTGGACATTTGTTTGAATTTTATGGCAGTCATTTAAAGAGAGGATTAATCCTATGGAAAGGAGGCAGGTAGGCTAAATCTTGTTTGACTTTAAAATTCTTTGTTATTGGAATCTCCTATGTAGATGCTGATGAGGCAGGTAGGCTAAATCTTGTTTGACTTTAAAATTCTTTGTTATTGGAATCTCCCATGTAGATGCTGATGAGCAAATCTTGTTTGACTTTAAATTTGACAGGCAAAAAATCTTGTTTACGCTGTTCAAAAAGGAATTCACTTACTATTTCTAGAGGATTCACCCCTCATTTTCAAACAAGATTTACTCAGTAGATGAATACTACATGATGAGTGTCCCAAAAACATTCACTGTGCAAATCCCACAACAATTTAAATTTAAATAGACCCCCACGTGAATTTTAAACTACAATGTACTGATCTGTGCACTTTTTTCAGATAAAACACTAAAAGATATCAGATTAACATGACAGTCAACACAGTTGAGTACTGTCCACAATACTTTTTTATTTGCACTGATAGGAACTCAACTGGGTTGTCTCAAAAGTGCTAAGGGTTCCTTTACACTTGAGGTTGGGGGTGGGGGAACCCCGTGGTTGAGCCATGCTTTTACCATCCTCCAACTGCTACCCCCTTTACAGCAGCCAGGGCAGTAAAGCTTTTCACCCGTAACAGGAATAATACCCTCTGTTGCTTTTAGCGGCTGTAGCACCCAATGCACACAACCAATTCAAGTGAATAGATGCAATTGCAGCATTTAGTTCAGGATTTGAGGGGTTAAAAAAGGGGGAGAGTAGGTGATACAACTGTCAAATGCTCTCTGAAGAGCATCTGAACGAGCCCTAATACACCTACAACCACATTAAAGTGTTTCTAACGCCTTACTTTTTTTAAGGTAACAAACATATTATACTCTTTTTTTCCGAGGGCCCTTTTAATTATGTGCTGAGCGGTCACCCATGCAGGCACATTCCTGAGCTAGGCTGTGTGCGTCCATAGACAAACACAGCAAGGCTCAACCCTGTCTGCTGCTCTTTCCCCACAGGATTTGACTGAATGCTGCAGGAGCCAATAGCTCCCGCTGCTCTCAGTGAGTCCTGTGAGGAGAGGTAGAGAGAGCTGTGCTGCTGCAGATGGAAACAGCTCTGGATCGGAGTAAGACTCAGGTAGTGAGACGTTTTTACCTTAATACAGATAAGAAATGTCTTGATGTTAGAGCTACTTTGAAGTGATTGCAAATACTTTTTTATTTAGTTAAAATAAAAAAGAAGGTACTTAGCCGCTCTGTGCAATGGTATTGCACACATTGACCCTTACCTCAAGCCCCTTACTGGCACTGTCCTCTCCTGCCTGTGGGGCACAAGTGTGGGCGTACTTTCGAGCCAGGCTGTGCTTGTCAATAAAAGACACATCAAGCAAAGCTTGGCCACGCCCCCTGCTCCCTCCTCAGAGGATCTGATTGACAGCAGCAGGAAACAATGGCTGTAAGACTAGGAAGGGGGAGAGAAGAGCTGCAGCCAGGCACAATGCTGGATCAAGAGTGTTTGGGGTGCTTGTAAAAGTGTCTAAAGCATTTACAAGTTGTTAGGCGCATTTACAGGCATCAAGAGCTTGGGCATTAATTAACTTCATTGGCCAGAATAAAAATTTTTCTGGCTATTGAAATAAATAAACGCTCAAATGCTAAATGCACCGAGTGTTTAGCAGCGTCAAGCATTTTTTCTGCCAAACTCTGCTGCTCCTGGATACACTGGCAGTGTTTTTTATTCCTGTCTATAAAAGCTCCAGCCACTAAATGCTGATAAAAGCCAATGGGGTTTATTTACTAAAGGCAAATCCACTGTGCACTACTAGTGCACTGCAAGTGCACTTGGAAGTGAAGTACTGTAGATCTGAGGGGGAAACTCTGCAGATTTCTATCTTCCAATCATGTGCAAGCAAAAATGCTGTTTTTTATTTTCCTTGCATGTTCCCCTGCGATCTACAGTGACTGTACTTCTAAGTGCACTTGCGGTGCACATGTAGTGCAAAGTGGATTTACGACTCTTGATGTAATCCCCCGTGGATTTCGAGGTGTGTTTAGGATCATTATCCATTTGTAGAAGCCATCCTCTCTTTAACTTCAGCTTTTTCACACATGGTATCAAGTTACCATCCAAAATTTGCTGAAATTTTATTGAATCCATTTTTCCTTCTACTCGTGAGATGTTCCCTGTGCCACTGGCTGCAATACAACCCGAAAGCATGATTGATCCACCCCCATGCTTAACAGTTGGACAGAGGTTCTTTTCACTAAATTCTGTGCCCCTTCTTCTCCAAACTTACCTTTGCTCATTCGGCCAAAAAGTTCAATTTTAACCTCATCGGTCCACAGAACTTGTTTCCAAAATGCATCAGGCTTGTCTATATGTTCATTTGCAAAGTTCAAACTCTGATTTTTGTGGTGAGGACGTAGAAGAGGTTTTCTTCTGATGACTCTTCCACGAAGACCATATTTGTACAAGTATCTCGTTATAGTGGAATAGTGTACCACAACTCCAGTGTCTGCCAGATCTTTCTGGAGGGATCGTGCAGTCAAACGTGGGTTTTGAATTGTTTTTCTCACAATCCTGCGAGCTGTTCTGTCTGATATTTTTCTTGGTCTTCCAGATCTTGCTTTAACTTCCACTGTTCCTGATGACTGCCATTTCTTAATTACATTTCGAACAGAGGATATTGACATCTGAAAACGCTTTGCTATCTTCTTATAGCCTTCTCCAGCTTTGTGAGCTTCAACTATTTTCAGTTTCAGTTTTCTAGACAACTGCTTAGAAGATCCCATGGTGCTGATTGTTGGGGCAAGGTCAGATGAGTCTGGGCATTTAAAACCTTTGAGATTGGCATCACCTGGTCTTCCCAGACGATGATTGAGAACAATCCAGGACACTGGCAGGTCTCAGCCTTGCAAAGGGAGCAGTGCATGCTATAAATTCTGCGGGGTGCCCAAACTTTTGCAGACGCCATTTTTTTGTTTTCTGTAATTTTGAAAGTGTCAATGATGGAAATAAAATCTAACTTTTGTTGACATATTATAATAATGTCTAATCTGTAATTTGATGCCTTTTGGATATTTTTCCATCTTTCCTTGGCTTCTTTATGCACATTAATACAAATTTTTACCTGGGGTGCCCAAACTTTCGATCCCCACTGTAGATTCATGAGCGGTGGGTATACTGCATGAAGACAGAACAGTCTGCAAAATAAAAAAAAGAGGGGCCAAAATCCTCTAGTGGCTAAACCACCATTACCTCCTGTACATCTCAAAGCGCTATTTCACACTAGCTGGGTACTATTCTATTTTGAATGACAACTGAATGCTTCTTGAATTTAAAGTTGGATTCTAGTCAAATATATTTAAAATAGATCATATAGTTACATATTCTTAAAACAAAAAAAAAAGACTGAAATGCATTTTAAATACAGCTTGAGAATATGTCAGAATTTTTCCCTTTAACATTCTGAACAATAGCCTCAGCCTGGTAGAGCCAGCACCAGCAAGGAAAGTGGAGCTTTACTGCACTACATGCTGCTTGCAAGATAACACTGATCATGCACTGGGGGGGGCTAGCATAGGGATGATTTTTATCAATATACTGCTCCTTTATTATCCAATCACATATTGGGGGTGGAGACCTGACTAAGGAAGCAGAACATTTGCAGCCTTCTTTACAATGATTACCCATTAGAAGGATGAGTGCAATCACCATGATTTTGGACAGGTAGGGATTTGTTATAATTGAGACCCTGGGATTTTGCCTAAAATTCTGCTTTAATATTGGGGCCTGAAATCTGAAGGATTTAATTATTTGTCAAGCAAGCTGTAGGAATGTCTGGAAGACAACAGAAGTAGTCGTACAACACAGATGTGTTCTTCTGTTTGTTACCAGTCAAACACTGGGAGCTCTTGCTGTAAATACAAACTGATTTTCAATATATGAAGCCTGGTCAATCTAACCTGCCACAATGTTTGCGCACTTTCATTTGCACATGCCATTACTTTCAATTTTCTTTATATCTTCATATGTATAATGATTAAACTGATATTACCCAGGTTTCTGCTCTCATTGTGGAGTAGCTAGCAGAAGATCCACTCAGTGGTGTTGGCCCTTTATGGAGATTTACAAGATAAAATACTGTATATGGTGGGGATATAGACTAGTGCTTACTAGTCTATCTAGAGTGAAAAGAACAGTGCATTCCCAAAGCACACAATGAGCACTTCCTAATGGCCTTGATTCAGTCATTTTTTACACTGTAGCTGTGTCATGCAATGCCCTATAGATACAATTTTTGTAGGATACCAAAGCTGTTGCAGGGAGCTTCCCCTTGATGCCATTTTAAAAGGGCTAAATCCATTCTGGTATTCTTAGTAGGAATATTTGAACTCAAAGAAAAACTTTGGAGATTAAAGAATTGTTTATCTAATCTAGGAAAGTGTCCCCTACATATAAAGGATAAAATATTTGCCACTATCATGGAAGATAGTAAAGGCAGGTGATTTTTTCCAGTGACTTTTTAAGGAAAATGCAATCTCGCTGGGGCATCCGGTGGGCCTCCAGCCCTGTGTTTCTCTCTCCCTTTTGGATTCTCTCCGGCTGATATACCATTTCCCCTAATGGTTTTCAGGGATTTTTGAACTATCCTCCATTGTTTTTCTCCTGAAGAAGTGGATTACAATCTAAGAAACGCGTTAAGCTAGGCCATAGAATAAATCTGACGAGTTAACCTGTAGAGGTTGGAATGACCTTTTATTTTAAGAAATTGATTTAGTATGTTAAAACAACTATGGCCAATGAAGGTAATCCTAAATCTATCTTTTTAATTACATTTTCAACCTTATGATTTTTTTGTATAAAGTTAATTTGATTTTTAACTCGATTTAATCTGTTTGCGTTGGGCTTTAAAAATGATGCTAATAAAACAGACACGTGTTCTTCATACTTGTTTAAGATGTGAAATGGTTTGCAGCTAACATAAATCAGGTTTCAATCAGCAGATGCAGGAGCTGCAGCACAACTAATACAAAAAACCAAGCAAAAGACTGTTTATATTTTGTACAGCATAATCAATAAATCACTGGACAGGCGGGACAAACATACAAACAGTAATATTTGTTCCTTGTCACATTCCCTTGATAAAAGGTTAGAAATTCTAGTGCTCACCTTATGCATTTAAATGTGGAACTATGGACAATGGAATTAATACAGCACTTTTCGTTTTCCAAACTAACAGTTTTATGGCCTGTTGATTCTACCAGTAAAATTCACTGGTTTTCCATTTCCTGTAACAGGTCAAGCTGTTCAGCAAAAGTGGCAGTTGGAGGGGTTGCTAAGCGATATAATACTGGTGGAGGTGCCTAAAATGGTTAGCTTTTATTCATATACCTTAAACTTCTTTTCCTGAAAAAAAAAAATTAAACTGTTGCTGTAACTAGCTGCAGTTGGACTTTAATTTGCTTGTCTCCACTATTTAACTCCCTTAGCGGTATCCCCGAGCGTGACTCAGTGTGGATTTTTTATGCTAAGATCGGTATCCCCGAGTCACGCTCGGGGTAGATGTGAAGAGCGTGCATCGGTGTTCCTTACCTTCTCCTGGCGATCCAGCGATGATCTCCCATTGCTGTGATCGCCAGCCGAGATCCCCGCCGCTCGTCCGTCGGTCTGATGACTTCCTGGTTCTGTTCCCTGCAGCAGCAATGGTGCATGGGAGCGGAACTGGGAGGGAAATTCAAATGTTGCACAAAACACAAACACATAACATTTATATTATATATATACACTATATATATATATATATATACACACACACACACATATATATATATATATATATATATATACATATATATATATATAATATATAACGCATGAATTATAATCTAATCAATAATATAATTTTATTGTATAATATATATATATATATATATTATATTATATAATAAAATTATATTATTGATTAGATTATAATTCATGTGTTTGTGTTTCAAATTTATCACATCTGGGATGTCTACTAGAGTCTTGTTTTGGTCAGGTTTAAGTCAGTAATTACTAAGAATTGTAGGCCTATAATACATAACGCCAAATTTCCATGCAAAAAATTGTACCGCTTTTGGTACATAATTCCTGACATAATCATACCGCCAGGGAGGTTAATGCAGATTTAACACTTTCTTAAAACTGTTAATGTTACTAGTGTACTTATGTAATCTCCTAACTGAACTGTCAAGCCATTAAAGGGCTGGTGTCATATCTGAATACATGTGCAGCACCATGACAACTGCAAATCAAACAGAGGCTAAGATGGCAGCTTCCCTGGCTGTAAAGGATATAAGGGTTTAGTTCCACTTTGAAGCTGGCCTTGAACCAAAATAAACAAAGGCCTGCTTGTTTATTCACAACCCATCCCACCAAACAAACTTATTGCTGGAAAAATACAATAGGTTAATATAGATTTTTACCCCCAAATTCCCCCTTTGTTGCCTAAGCAAGGGTGACGTTATCATTTTTCTGGCAAGATCCTGTTAGATGTCAGGTGCCCCAAACTTCATAAAATGATGCTACTGCATTGTACTAGATTGTCTTCTTGTGCGATTTGGGGTAGTTGGCATGGATCTCACTGAAGGAATGGTGAATTCACCTCTGAAGAACAGAAGCTGGGTAACGGTAAGTGTATTTACTAAAGTTCTGGATAGAAAAGGGAGGTTTACAAAAAAAAAAAAAACAGGCAGTTTACTTTTTGCTGTCTGTGTTTTATTAGGGAGATCTCCTTTTATGTCCTGTCCTAGAAATACAACAGGAATTGAGGAGATCTCTATAAACAATTCCCTTCTTAGGTAGTTGTTGGAATTTCCCCAGTGGGGACACAGACAACAATAAAAACTTGACAGAGGTTCTATACCTATACTCTTATTAAAAACTGACAAATGTTTTAGCTATACAAGCATTGTATATAAAATTCCTTGCATTTTTGGTTTATTTGTTCTTTAAAAATAATTTCACTTGGCTACTTAAGCCTCAAACAAACTACTGTTGCACAGAAATACATGAAGTGTTTTTCTACCATGGCTATATCTAATGCTTCAATTACTCATGTATGTGCAGATTAGCAACTAATCATCATTTGAAAGTTTGTGCTTTGTTTATCTGAGGTTACCTAATCTTAGAATGTCCTTTCTAGGAAGAATACAGTTGTAAACAATATAAACAACCCATGTACTACTTAGTAAAACTGTGAAAAACTTGAAGGACCGAACTTTGAGGATAAAGGTGTGAATTGTGAACTAAACAAAGACCAGGAAAATGGTAGCATTGTAGTGGGGACATTGAAGGTTCAGCATATAGAGTTCCGTGGCTGCACAGAGCTATCCAAAACCAATGCCTGCCTACGTTGGTGCATTTTTTAACCAAGAAGTTCAAATCCAGGTTATCTACCTATTTCCCCTCTCTGAAATCTTTGTTACTGTAAGTAAAGGCAGTATATTAATCAATGTTGTAATAAGCATACATTACCTATTTAGTTCCCCCAATCCTGTATAGGCTTTTGTTGGTTAATGAGAATCTTCCAAATTTTGCTTGTTGCAAAAGGGATAAGCTACAGAAACAAGCAAAATATGAGCATTTCCCAATACGCCAAATTGATACTCCAAAAGGCAGTGCAGTCATATCAAAAAGCATAATTTATGCTTTTTCCACTTGGCAAATGTCTATTTATACATTAAAGCACCCCTACCTGGGAAGATATTGTTGTAGTATTATACAGTAAACTTTGTGATAATCGGGCTACATTCTGCATGTAAACAATCCTATCAGAACACTGAAAGCAGTTGTAAAGGCATTTTTTTTCTAGAACAACAAGCATGTTATACTTTTCTGCTCTGTACAATGATTTTGCACAGAGTGACTCTGAACTGCCTCTCCTAGTGACCCCCTCTGGTACTCTTGGTTCCTCATCTTCTTTGTGTGCCCCCATAGCAAGTCGTTTAATATTGGGGCACACCTGTGGGTTTGATCCTGAGCTAGACTGTGTGAGTCTATTGACATACACAGCGTGGCTCAGCCCCACCCACTGCTCACGAGAATTTATTGACAGTAGCCAATTGCTCCAGCTGCTGCTTCTGTGAGCAGAGAAAGCCGCTGCAGACAGGCACAGCGCTTGATCAAGATAGAACTCAAAGTAAGAATACAGAGGGGGGGGGGGGGGGGTGATACACAAACTGAAAATTTTTATAAAGTTTTTGTCTTTAGAACCACTTGAAGCCTCTACAGCAGGGAGTGTTGATATTTTTAGTCAATCTTTAATTCATCTTGGGTGAAAAAGCAGAAATGAAAATAAGTAATCTGGTAAACTGGAGTTTGAGCATTATTTTCTAAATAATAAGCATCTCAAGTTAAAGGGTAAAATAAATTTAAAAAAAGGGTCACTTAACTATCACCTTCCCCAGCAGTACATTCCTGTGCTTCTTTTTTGTTTGCTCCAGCACTGCTCTATATGCCCCCACAAAGACAGGGGGAGGAAAGCACTGTGTAAGCTCCAAATCAACTTGCTGGAGCTCATACGGAGCATTAGACTTCTTCCTGGGCCCATGTGGCAGTACTAGGTCAATCACAAGGCACTTCATGCTGTCACGTGGCAGAGTGCACCCAAACCTGGTGGGGGGAGAGGTTATGTGACCCTTTTATTTTGCTCAGATTGGAGAGGAAGAACCATTTAGGTAATGAATGCCATTTTTAAAATGTTGACATTTCCACTGCCTTGACTTAAATTAACAAAGTATCCTGAGAAAAAAAGTGGAGTTATGCTTTAATAACGGTTATTGTACAAAACATCATGTGTTGATTATAAACAGCAATGAAATTGAAATTTCCTGCTTTATGAAAATAATGACTTATTTTAACTTACAGGTAAGCTGTTACAATCCAGGTTAAGACCACCTGTGATTAGCCAGCTTGTGCAACTCCCAGCATGCTTCTCCAGCCAGAGAGTACATAAATCTGTCACAAACATCAAACACAATTCTTTTTTAATACAGTCATTGAGGCGCATTATGCGACTTCGGGAAGGTGCAATGTTTGGGGCTACTGAATGCTTCTGTACACATTGGTATAAATGTTTATGTACAAATATGCCAAGCCCCATGAAATGGATCAAAAAACTCCCATTTACCCCAAAAGATAAATATGGACAAATATCTACATCTTGTAATAAAAAAAGTCACAACGTTGCTACATTTCTTACTATGTGTATAAAGTGAAATTTCACAGAAGCATAGCTGGGGTACAATGAACAACAAACAAATAAAATAAAGTGTGAAGTGTATACATACTGTATATGTATAAAAAATAAAATAAAAATACATGTCTCATGTATGCAGAGGAAAACAAGGACAGTACAAAAAAGACATAAACTTGCCAGCGCTCATCCTTCAAGTGGACTGATACTTTGTATCACAAGGTGCTTCAAGTTCTGCCGAGCTATCGGAGAACAGAATAGGCATAGGGCCAAGTGCAGAAACTTCTACTACCAAATGGGCAAAACAAGAGGAGGAGAGAAGATGGCTCATATTGCCATGTTGGTAAAAAAAAAAAAAAATGGGGCACATAAATTCAAAAGACATGGACACATATCCAGAAGGCTAATTGTACAAACATTTCTCGCTACCCATATTGATTAGCCACAAATATTACATTTTGGGAATTTAAAAAAATAAAACTAGCATAGAAACCAATCAGGCCTCCCTTTCAAATATAATAAGGATTTGGGTTGCTCTAGGCAACAGTTCACATCAGGTCCAATTTTTTTTAAATCTCCCTTAGTGATTTCTAATGTTGAAACAATGAAAGCTGGAAGCTGATCAGTTGCTATGAGCAACAATTTTCTTTAAAACACTTGTACATGAAAACCCACAATGCTCAGTATACAAACACTAGCTACTTTACATGGAATCCGCTCTCCTACAGACCATACAGCATTGCTTAATATGTTTGTGTTGGGTAACCTCCTACTTTCTAGATATTCCCTTTACTGATGTCTCTGGGAACATCCTCTCCTCTGCTCCAGACCCCTTTGGTTAGGTAGAGAATGTTCAGATGTGGTGGATTCTGGGGGTTTGGTTCATCCTTTGTCATGATTTGTGGGTGTCTTCTCACCACCCCTCTGAAAAACAAGAGACAGGAGCATGCAACACAGATTAGGTTGGAATTTTTTCTTAAAAAATAAAGTTTTGATTTTACTATAGATGTAGTGTATATTCAGGAATAAAATGTTTACCACCTCCTAACTCACTGCAGCACTGTTTGCCATTTATTGTCAATGGTGGTCTCTAGACATACTGGGCTCAATTCACAAAACTTTATTTACCACTAAAAGATCAGCAGTAAAATAGAAATTTTGCAATTCACTAAAGAATGCTACTACCACATGCGCTATTTCTTTTATTAAGGTAATGCAGTATTTTAGTAATGAAAACTTGCTGTATATTAATGCCAGCACCCACTGGTGTCCTTACACAACCAATGAATAGATGATTTTTAAGGAGTCGGCACACACTGTGTCCTTAAAAGTCATGACTCATCTGCAGGAAAAGCCGGCATTAAAAAAAAAAAAAAAGTGTGGGTTCCTCTGGAATGAATTTGAGGGGGGAACTACATGCGAAAAAAAAAAAAAAAAATTGATGTGAGGACCACCTCCAAAATCCAAAGCAGATCCTTATCAGAGCGTGCAGCTCATTGTGACATCATCCTTCCGGGCATGCCGGGTCGATGATGTCACAAGGGAATGGGGTTACCCAGTGATGTCACCAGGTGACCGCGCCTCTTACTTGATTTAGTGATGGGTGGGAAGCAGAGCTGTCAGTCAGCAGAAGCCAAGCATCAGGTGCAGAGTTTTTTTTTTTTGTGTGTGGGTCGCCGGCTGGTGTCCACGTGGTTAATGCTGGATTTACTTTGGGGGACATTTGTTTTTTTTTTTTCCTTTTTAAATAAAGAGCTTGTCAAAAACAGGCTCCTCGTTTTTATTTAATTTGGCCATTTTTTAATGAATTAGTAGGGGGTACACCCCATCTTGTACACCACCCCTATGTTGAGAACATGTGGCCTGGTATGGTTTAAACAGGTTATACCTACCTGCTCTGTGCAGTGGTTTTGCACAGAGCAGCCCAGATCCTACTCTTCTTGGGTCCCTCTTCGGTTCTCTTGGCCCCTCCCTCCTGTTAAGTGCCCCCACAGCACGCAGCTTGCTATGGGGGCACCCGAGCCGAGCCACAGCTCCCTGTGTCTATTCAGATATGGAGCCGTGGCTTGGCCCCACTCCCTTTCTCTCCCCATTGGCTGGCTGGCTTTGATTGACAGCAGCGGAAGCCAATGGCACCGCGCTGCTGTCTCAGCCATTGAGGAGGGGAGTTCCCGGGAAGCTGAGACACTCCTGCAACATCGCTGGATCTAGATGGACCTCAGGTAAGTACTAGGGGTGCTATGGGGGGCTGTTGCACACAGAAGGTTTTTTATCTTAATGCATAGAATGCATTAAGATAAAAATGTATTTTTGTAAGAACTTACCGTAAAATTATTTTCTCTGAGTCCTCTGACAGACGCAGCCCTTCCAAGTTTCATCACAATTGGGTAATGGCACCCTCTGCAGGAGCAGGCTAGGCAGTGAAACTTCATTAAAAAAAAACTTTCACTAGATACACCTTTAGATGCTGTCCCTTAGACATTACCCCCAGACACATAGAGCTTACTAATTAGTTTCATAGCAAGCAGTACAGGAAGACAACCAACCCGAAAATAGAGGGGCGGGGACTGCGTCTGTCAGAGGACTCAGAGAAAAGAATTTTACAGTATAAGAATAAAAAGATTTTCTCCTCTGGGTGGGATTTTTTAGGCAAAAGAAATAGAAAAATATATATAAAAATTCCTTAATTTTATTCAATAGTACACATATTAATCACAACATGATAAAAACTTTTGTAAGAATTTTACGGTAACTTCTTACAAAAATTCTATTTTCTTTAACGTCCTCTGACAGACGCAGCCCTTCCAAGTTTCATCACAATTAGGATGTCCCAAATATCAACAAGGCCAGAAAAAAACGTAGCCAACAGGGCAACAGAAGCTCAACCAACAGGAGCTAACCCCAGAACAAAAATTCACCCCAAGAAGAGAAAAGCATGTCTTCAACAAACCGCAGCTTGTAAAACTTTGCGGCCAAAGGAAGCATCCGAGGATGCCATCACGTCAATCTTGTAGAATTTTGTAAAAGTGTGCACAGGCGACCAGGTTGCCGCTTTGCACACCTGAGCCACAGAAGCCTGATGGCGAAAAGCCCAAGCGGCACTCATAGCTCTAGTAGAATGTGCCCTCACAGGGAAAGGAGGCACCTGACCCTTTAGTGAATAGGCCTGAACAATAGTCTGTCTGATCCATTTGGAAATGGTTGCAGCCAAACACTTCCGAGGTCCCTCAGGAAGGACAAACAGGGAATCAGACTTCCGAAATGAATCCTTGGCCAATAGGTAAACCCTGATCGCCCGAACCACATCTAATGAATGCAAATTCATTGGGATGTTTGGGTTTCACACAAAGCAAAGGCAAAATGATATTTTCATTGAGGTGGAAGGCAGACACCACCTTAGGGAGAAAAGACTGGTTGGGTCGCAGAACAACCTTATCCCTATCAACGACTATATAAGGCGAATGGCAGGACAGAGCCGCCAGAAAGGCAACCTTCTGGGACAACAAAGGCAGAGAGATGTCTCTGATATTTTCAAAGGGAGGTCCTTGCAAAGCGGACAAAACCATATTCAAATCCCACGGAGGCAAAGGAGCCCCCTGCGGAGGAGCAAGATGACGCACCGCTTGAATAAAGGTGCGAATCAGGGGGAATTAGTTGCCAAGGGACGCTTGAAAAAAATGGCCAAGGCCGACACCTGACCTTTAATCGTGCCCAACGCCAAACGCTGTTCCACACCTTTCTGCAAGAAAGCCAACACCCTCGCCACCGAAAAGGAGTGGGGATGCAACCCTTGTGACTCACACCAGGCAATGTACGCCTTCCAGGTACGATGATAAATCTTCCTGGAGGTAGCCTTCCGAGCTCTCAGCTAGGTAGAAATTACAGCCTCGGAGAGACCTCTGTCTCTCAACACCTGGCCTTTGGCCCTTGAGACAGCAGATCTTCTCTCAGAGGTAGCCGCCAGGGAGGCTCGACGACCAGCTTTACAAGGTATACCAAGACCGACGAGGCCAGTCCGGGTCCACCAGAATCACCTGCCCCTGTTCCAACGCCAACCTGCGGAGGAACCTGGACAACAGTTGAATCGGGGGAAAGGCATAGATCAGCTGATACCGGTGCCAGGGCACCACCAACGTGTCCGTACCGGCTGCCAGAGGATCTTGAGCCCTGGCCATGAACCTTTCCACCTTTTTTTTTTCAAATATAATTTTTATTTACTTTTTTAAAAAATAAACAGCAACCAAAAACACAGAAAGGCATACTTTGGAACAGCAGTTACATACATGCCAAAACAAATTATCAGGATACCAACAACATTCCATTGATCAACAGATAACAAAAAGCAAAAGGGAGTACAGGTCATCCCGGCACCTTCTTGTACCTCTACCGGAGGGTCTCACAAAGTTAAATACCTTCCTAAAACATCATCTGTCTCGACTTATAATTAAATAAATTCTCACATTACCCTTCCCTTCCAGATTGCCCTTTTTGTTAACTAAAGACGAACCAAAAAACAAACAACAACAAACACACTCACACAAGAGAAAAAAAAAAAAAAGAAGAAGGGGAATTTTCTCTCTCCTCCCCCCCCCCCCTCCCCCCATCTCCGACATAGTAGGCTACTTCACCATCTAAGTACGCAGCCAAGATGTACCCTCATCAGACAGAATATAAGTATTCCAGGATTCCCAGGTCTCACAATATAATTCTCGCTTGCCTTGTGATGTTAACACCAAATCCTCCATCTTATTAATGGCCTCTACCCTCCGTATCCACTCTTTTACCGTCGGGGGGCAAGGACTTTTCCACAATACCGGAATGCAGGCCTTTGCTGCATTCACTAAGTGTCTTACCACCGATTTCACGTATCTCTACACGGGTATGTCTGAAAGGTGGAGCAAAAAAAAAGCTGGATCCTCTTGAATAGAGTATTCCGTGAATTTTTGAACAATAGCTCTAATTTCAGACCAATATACTGAGAGTTTGGGGCATGACCAAAAAATGTGAAGCAGCGTTGCATCTTCCCCCCCACAGCGCCAACAATTCGCCGATGTATTTGGAAAGATCCTATGAAGTCTATGGGGTGTATAATACCACCTGCACATTAACTTAAAATTAGTCTCTTGAATTTTGGTGCAAATAGACGATTTAAAGGAAAGCAAGATAATATTTTGTGTTTGCCGTGGTGTAAAAGTACGATGTAAATCAGATGCCCATTTAGTCAAACACGTCGGGGGAGAGTCATCCATCGGAGTCGTTAATAAACTATAAAGTAAAGAAAGCGTATGTGACAAGACCCCCTCTTTCAGACAGTACTCTTCAAATTTCGTCAAACTTCTTGCGAAATCTACTGGATTCGGCAATGTATGTAAAAAATGATGAAGTTGTAAGGCTGACCAGAAAGTCAGTCTAAAATGTCCATCCATGTTTGTTAAATTCTCCAGTGTCGGCCATCTATCCGACACCAGAAACTGGGCCGCCCGGGTGTGTCCAGAAGCTCCCAATGCAACTAGATCTGGTGAGACTAGGCCCGGTGTAAACCGTGGGTTTCCAATTACTGGCATTAATGGAGAACATGGCGGGGAAAGAGAATGCCGTGTCATGACCTGATTGCATATTCGCAGTGTTGTACCCATAAGAGGATGCAAACGTAGCTGCGAAGGCAGGTCTGAGTAACACCACAGTGCACCCTTCAAGGGAATATTCGTCTGTGCTTGCTCTATGTTAGTCCATAGCTTAGATGCCTGGTGTCGACACCAGTCAACCACTCTGCTAAGATGAACTGCTTGAAAATACTTCTGTATATCCGGTAAAGCTAAACCGCCAAATGCTCTTGGTCGGATCATTTGCGTCCGTGCCAGACGAGGTCTTTTCTGTGCCCACACAAATTTAATGAAAAGGGAATGAATCAGATGAAAGTACCTGGCGGGCGGCCGTATCGGAAGGGTCCTTAACAGATACAGATGCTTGGGTAGTATACTCATTTTTAGCAGGTTACACCTGCCAAACCATGAGTGTATACCCGAATGCCACTTATCCAAAAGAGAACGTGTCTCCCCAATCAATGGGGGAAAATTCATGTCATAAACCTTAGATAAACAAGATGGAATTAAAGTACCTAAATATCTTAAGGCCCTCTCTGTCCATCGGAAACCAAAACTCGTTTGGAGGTTACGTAAATGATACGAACGTGCTCCCACTCCCATTGCCTCTGATTTGTTAAAATTAATTTTAAAATTTGACAGGGATCCGTACCTGGTCAGTTCCCGCAGCAAATTCGGAAGAGAGAGGGAAGGATTCGTCACCGAGAACATAAGATCATCAGCATAGGCTGATATCTTATGTTGGCTTCCACCTATCCCCACTCCCTGTATGTCTGGGTTTTGGCGCACAGTACAAAGGAAAGGCTCCAATGAGAGAACAAATAAAAGAGGAGACAAGGGACAACCCTGTCTCGTACCATTATTAATAAAAAAGGGTTCGGATAACAGACCATTCACCTTAACCTGTGCTGTAGGGATTGAATATACATTAGTGATCCATCGCATCATATTGCTTCCCAGGCCAATGTATTTAAGAACCGCAAACATAAAACGCCAGTTCACCCTATCAAAGGCCTTTTCCGCGTCGGTATTAATAAAAACACTCGGTATTCGAGAAGTGTTAGCCACATGGATCAGGTTTAACACTTTGGTGGTGTTGTCCCTAGCCTCCCGGCCTGGGACAAACCCCACTTGGTCAAGGTGAATAAGGTCCATAAGATGCGGGGCTAAACGATTGGCCAAGATTTTCGTAAAAATTTTCAAATCAATGTTAAGTAAAGAAATAGGCCTATAACTTCCACATAATGTAGGATCCTTCCCTTCTTTCAGTAGGATGGTAATATGTGCCATTAGTGTATCTCTAAGCATATTGGTGCCCTCCCTTACCGAATTGTACAGCCTGACCAGGTACGGGCCCAAAATAGAAAGGAAAACTTGGAAATATAGTAATGTAAATCCATCTGGCCCGGGAGCCTTCTTTAACTTCATAGCTCCTATAGTCTGTTGGACCTCTAACAGTGAAATCGGTTTATCTAACTGCTCTCTAGTTTCACTAGGTAATGTAGGGAGCCGAGACCTTTCCAGATATTCCTCTATCTCCAAATTAGAAGAAACAGTCTCCTTCAATGCATACAGCGAGGAATAGAATCGGCTAAACTCTTCCACAATCTGTTTAGGTGGGGTCAACGTATGGCCTTGTGTTGAGACAATATTAGGGACATAGGTTGAGAGTTTCGATTCTCTCACCGAATTTGCCAAAAGTTTCCCACATTTATCCCCATATTCATATCCCCGGGCTCGGCTCCTCTGTAGGGCTGCTTTGGCCCTATACAGGTACAGGTCTGTTATTTGTTGACGTGTTCTTATCAACTCTGTCTCCAATACAGACGTCGCAGCATGTCTATATTGCGCTTCTAGCTGACGGAGTATATCTAGAAGCTGCATTAAATGTTTGTCTCGTTCCTTTTTAAGTCTCGACCCATGTTTAATAAAGAGCCCCCTTAGGACCGATTTATGGGCCTCCCAGATGTACCCTATCCCACTTTCCTCCAGGTCGTTCCTCTGAAAATAATCCTGTAATTCCGACGAGATCTCTGTCAGAACCTCAGGGGTCTGTAGGAGGGTCTCATTCAACCTCCAAAAGCGTTGACAGGCCACGGCTTGGTCTGACAGAGAGTAAGTGATCATCACTGGCGCATGGTCTGACCATGTTATGTCACCTATTGACGATGCCTTAATCGCATGTAGCTGTCTGTGTGGAATTAAAAAATAGTCAATCCGTGAGTAACATTTATGGGAAGATGAATAAAATGTATAATCTCTCTCCGATGGATGCCACAGACGCCATACATCTATCCATTGAGCATTATAAAACGTTTGTGCGATACTTTTACAAGCCGACGGCAAAATAGCCGATCTGCCTGTAGACGCATCCAAACGGGCTATCAATGGAACATTAAAATCTCCGCCTAGAATAAGCTGTCCTTCCGCGAACTCCAACAGCGATTTAGTCACTCTTTTAAGAAACCCTGCTTGGCGATCATTTGGAGCATATATTGTTGCAAAAGTAAACTGTATGTCTCCAATCTTCCCTCTCACAAACAAATATCGTCCCTCGGGATCAGACAATATCTCACTCAATTTCCATGGAAGTTTGGAGGATAGCAAGATAGTCACTCCTCGGGACTTAGCCTCTGCATTGGTGGCGTGATAGGCTGTATTATAGCATCTATTCGTGAGTTTGGGCACTCTATCCCCCCTAAAGTGGGTCTCTTGGATGAAAGCTACATCCACTCTCGAACGCTTGAGGTCATTTAACAACATCTTCCTCTTTTCTGGTATATTAAGACCCCTAGCGTTCAAGGAGAAGATGACCAGGTCCTCCATCATCGGGGTAGGCTAAAAAAAGGGGAAGGAGGAGAGGGAAGGGGATAAGAAGAGGAGAAAAAAAAAAAAAAAAAAACACACCCACAAACAAAAACACAATCTCACACAATTACCTCCCCACACCCGGGCAAAGCAGGGTAGTCTCTTAGTCTCTTACCACCCGTTCCCCGGTTCAATTCCCCCTAACACTAACAGGGACAAACTCCCATGTACACTATGTGACCAAAGTCACCCCTCAGTGTACTGGCCTAAATGGGGCAGTGATCCAAAGCATGTACGGGCAGAGCACCTAAAAAAAATAAAAGGAATATAAAATAAGAGCACCGCTCTCCCGGACCCTCTCCAACCCCCCCAACCACCAACAAGAAAAAACAAAAGACAGGGACCCCACTCTGAATCCTGACTGTTTTTAGAATTAAGAGTCAAAGGCCCTTAGCCAACCTCTTCTAGCTATTCTTCCTGATGAAAAAAAAAAAAAAAAAAAAAAAAAATTAAATAAATAAATAAATAGATCTCTCCCCCACCTCCCCCGATCCCAAGCCCTCATAGGTAAGGGAAAGCGAGAAGGGAGGGTGTCAATCATCTTGTCCCTAATAAAGGGCACTTTTTACCTCCCCCCAGAAAAAGAAAAAAAAAAAAAAAAAACCCTCACCCACTCAAAAGAAGTAGGGGTGATACACCTCTCTCCCCCTCTTCTTTTAAAGATATCTTCCCCCTTCTCTTTATCTGTAAGTACCCCCTAATTAAGGTCATCAAAAAGTTTCTCTGTATACCGTTATTAATACCACTTCTAAAATAAGTAGGGGGGAATTCATACTCAACTGGGTCCCTTACTACTAGGGGTAGTCGATTGCTGTTTCCCATATATGGGCCCCTCCCACGCCCCGGGCCCGGGCACCTGGCAACACTCAGCATTCCAAGTGAATGTGTATTAGAAAATTATTGTGCTACTTATATAACCTGTGCCTCCCAAAAAAAAAAATTTCTTAATGTGACACCAAAAAAAAACGAGAGGCCTCTGACACTATGACCTCATATTTATTACCTGTGCTTAAGAAGAGTTCTTGTCTCTCAAAGAAAAAACATCACGCTCACACTAAAAAAAAAAAAAAAAAAAAAAGGAAGAAAAAAAAAAAAAAAAAAAAAGAGGGGGGAAAACCCCCATAAGCTATTGAATATTAGTGTTAGTTATTATGCTGAGCAATTCCCCTGGCCCCCGACCCCCCCTTGGACATGAGAGGCGACCTCCCCATCACACTCTGTTCCCTACAACCTCCTTTATCATACTAGAGTAAGCCAGGGGGAGAAAAAAAAAAAAAGGGGGAAAAGAAAAAAAGAAGAAAACCTCCCCTCCTTCCCCTTTCCCCCTTAAGGGGGAAAAAAAAAAAAAAAAAAAAAAAAAAAAAAAGGGGAACAAAAAAAAAAAAAAAAAAAGGGGAATACAAAAAAAATTCCATAACTAATACATAAAGGTGTAATATCTACATCAAGGCTTAATTCTCTGTTTCTCTTCATATTGATCCAGCCTCTTGCACTTCCTTAGGGGAACCCTTTTTTTTCCTGTTGTGCAAGGCGCCTCTTTCCAGGAAATCCTATACCTCCACTCCTCTGTCCTGGGAAGAAAGTTAACCAATTTGGAACCTGGAAGGGATCTATTCCCGAAAATGAGAAAAACGTTGGCAGATCGCTTGGCGATCGTAAAATAAAATAGCCTTGCTTATTACGAAAAGTAACTGAAAAAGGGAACCCCCAATGATAAGTTAGGCCTAACTGTCTGGCCTTCTCAAGAATGGGCCTTAAAATAGCCCTCCTCTGCAGTGTGGCTTTGGATAGGTCCGGGAGGATTTTAATGGGTACCCCCTCATAGTCTACAGTACCTTTGTCCCATGCGCCCCGTAGTATCAGTTCTTTGTCCGTAAAGTGATGGATCCGGCAGACCACGTCCCTTGATCCGTCAGAGTCGGTAGGTCGGGGACCTGGGGCTCGATGGACCCTGTCGAACTGGAGTCTGGTCGGATACCGATCGCCCAGAATTATCTTAAATATGTCTTTTGCGACTTCTGCTAGGTTTTCCGACACTATAGCCTCCGGTAGACCTCTCAAACGCACATTATTACGTCGGCTTCTGTCCTCTAGCTCCTCCATGCGGAGCTGCAAGGACATCTCTGCTTCCAAATGTGTCTTGGTATGGGATTCCAGATCCCCCACTCGCCTTTCCAAAGAGGTAAGAGTCGACTCACCCGCCGTCACCCTCTGTGTTACTGCCTGCATCTCCTCTCTCACCTCTGCTATGGCGGCCTGTTGTTTTTCCTCCATCCGGATCACCAATGCCTCAATATCTGCCTTAGTAGGCAAAGCTTGCAAAAGGGCACGTAATTCAGCATCCGCCCTCAATGACAGGACCCCTTCCCCCATCCTGGGGTCGGCCGGGTGGTGTGTTTCAGGTATCTCCGACATGGCCAGGGATCCTGCATGAGAACTCGCAATACAAGCCGGGTCCGCCCCTGAAGTCTGCCGACCACGCTGCGACGCCATCTTAGAGCAAGATGAACCAGGGACTGCCGCAGGGAAAAACTGTGAGATCTCCCCTTCTGTTCTGCTTGATCTCGTTCTCTGCACTGAGCCTTTAGTTTTACGCTTCTTAGTCAGAGTCATGTCCGCTGTAATGTTCCAAACATGCCGGTTAGGTTAGGGTCGGAGAGAGAGCCGGGAGCTCAGTAGATGCGTGTCTCTACTCCGCCATGGCTTAGCCACGCCCCCACTTCACCTTTCCACCTTTTTGTTGAGACAAGACGTGAACAGATCCACGTCCGGAGTCCCCCACCGTGCACACAGGAGACAAAACACCTCCGGATGCAGGGACCATTCCCCCTGATCCAAGGACTGAGGACTTAGATAGTCCGCCTGCCAGTTCTCCACTCCAGGAATGTGAACAGCGGAGATACAGTCAGGTCCATAAATATTGGGACATCGACACAATTCTAATATTTTGGCTCTATACACCACCACAATGGATTTGAAATGAAACAAACAAGATGTGCTTTAACTGCAGACTTTTAATTAACTGCTTTAATTTGAGGGTATTTACATCCAAATCAGGTGAACGGTGTAGGAATTACAACAGTTTGTATATGTGCCTCCCACTTTTTAAGGGACCAAAAGTAATGGGACAGATTAACAATCATAAATCAAACTTTTACTTTTTAATACTTGGTTGCACATCCTTTGCAGTCAATTACAGCCTGAAGTCTGGAACGCATAGACATCACCAGGCGCTGGGTTTCATCCCTGGTGATGCTCTGCCAGGCCTATACTGCAACTGTCTTTAGTTCCTGCTTAATCTTGGGGCATTTTCCCTTCAGTTTTGTCTTCAGCAAGTGAAATGCATGCTCAATCGGATTCAGGTCAGGTGATTGACTTGGCCATTGCATAAAATTCCACTTCTTTCCCCTAAAAAACTCTTTGGTTGCTTTCGCAGTATGCTTCGGGTCATTGTCCATCTGCACTGTGAAGCGCCGCCCAACGAGTTCTGAAGCATTTGGCTGATAATGAGCAGATAATATTGCCCGAAACACTTCAGAATTCATCCCGCTGCTTTTGTCAGCAGTCACATCATCAATAAATACAAGAGAGAGAACCAGTTCCATTGGCAGCCATGCCCACACCATGACACTACCACCACCATGCTTCACTGATGAGGTGGTATGCTTTGGATCATGAGCAGTTCCTTTCCTTTTCCCATCACTCTGGTACGTTGATCTTTGTCTCATCTGTCCATAGGATGTTGTTCCAGAACTGTGAAGGCTTTTTTAGATGTTGTTTGGCAAACTCTAATCTGGCCTTTCTGTTTTTAGGGCTCACCAATGGTTTACATCTTGTGGGGAACCCTCTGTATTCACTCTGGTGAAGTCTTTTTTTAAATGTTGACTTTGACACACATACACCTACCTCCTGGAGAGTGTTCTTGATCTGGCCAACTGTTGTAAAGGGTGTTTTCTTCACCAGGGAAAGAATTCTTCGGTCATCCACCACAGTTGTTTTCCGTGGTCTTCCGGGTCTTTTGGTATTGCTGAGCTCACCGGTGCGCTCTTTCTTTTTAAGGATGTTCCAAACAGTTGATTTGGCCACAACTAATGTTTTTGCCATCTCTCTGATGGGTTTGTTTTGGTTTTTCAGCCTATTGATGGCTTGCTTCACTGATAGTGACAGCTCTTTGGATCTCATATTGAGAGTTGACAGCAACAGATTCCAAATGCAAATAGCACACTTGAAATGAACTCTGGACCTTTTATCTGCTCCTTGTAAATGGGATAATGAGGGAATAAGACACACCTGGCCATAAAACAGCTGAGCAGCCAATTGTCCCATTACTTTTGGTCTCTTAAAAAGTGTGAGGCACATATACAAACTGTTGCAATTCCTACACCTTTCACCTGCTTTGGATGTAAATACCCTCAAATTAAAGCTGAAAGTCTGCACTTAAAGCACATCTTGTTTGTTTCATTTCAAATCCATTATAGAGCCAAAAAGATTAGAATTGTATAGATGTCCCAATATTTATGGACCTGTGTAACGGAACAGGGCACCCCTGAGCGGGTACCTCCGTTGACAGATGCTCCTAGTGCTTCCCGAGGGCTCCAAGCACTCCACCAGACACCGTAAGCACTTCAGACTCCACGAACCGCCGCAGCTTGGTTAGGGTCTTGGCATCTCCTACCCACCCTGGACCTACGACAAGGCTCCAGGTTCCTGTGGGTGAACCTCTCTTTCCCCAGAGAGTGCAGCACAAACAAGCTCTTACACAAGCTCTTACAAGAGCTCAGTGATTATCCAAGGGAGTATGGAGGACATAGCAATCCCTTGCAGCAGATTCCCCCAATAAGAGACAGAACTCTAGATTGAGGTGAAGGAACTCTAGAACAACTTTATTGAACAAGACTTATATACAGAATTTGGAACATCCCGCCCCCAACAACCGCTTTCCTATTGGTCAATTGTAAAGTACCTGCAGTCCACCTTCAGGTCCTCCTTAGCCATGCAAATGAGGACTTGAAAATGAGTCAGCAGGGATTGGTCCGATAGCTTGACCAGAAGGACTGCCATGTGCAATGAGACAGAAGCCCCCAGGGGGCAATCAATGTACACAATAGCCAGACACAGAACAATGGGAGGTCATTAGCACTTACAATGAGACAGGGCAATCCACATTCCCTCCCAATACACAAACAAAAGGGAAAACCTTGCTGACATTGAAAGATATGTAATATACACAGCATTTAGGAATTACAGATTTCATGGCAAATGGGAATAAATCTTAATATTTCTATATGGAGATATTGCTGGCAAATATGAAGCAATCCACACCATTACTTATCTGTCTTTAAATTCCAGTGATGGTGAATTCTGTCACATATCTTCCCCCCAAAGGTAGACTAATCCAGGTACCAGACCTCCAATCTGTCTGTGCCTGAGTCGGGTAACAAGTCCCAAAGAGTCCATCCATCATGGCAGCTTCCTTGACAAAGTTCCACATAGTTTGTAAGTTTGTCTTGGCAAGGTGCATGGAGCTCTCATAGCCAATAAGTCTGTGAAAGTCTGGTTTGGGCAGGCCAGACTGGGCTTCTTGGGCACCCTGTGTCCCTAAAAGACACAGGGTGATTTAGACATAAGAGGAGCCTAGTAGGCTGAGAGAAGAACTTTCCAACCTCTCTAAGGTAGGATGTGTTCCACGGGCCCTCCCAATGTCTGCACCCACCCAGTACCCCAAACAAATTGTCGGGAAAACAGTGTTACTCACCCAGCCAACCTCTGCCTCTCTCGCAGAACATACCCGCTGCTGTGGATAAGTGTGGACTGGCCCTTCTCCTGGGAGTCCTTTCAGCCGCTGGAGAGAAGACAGGGTGGTGGGGCTCACTTCGTCCGGCTGTTGGGGATCTGGGCCGACTGTGCAGCATCCCTGGGGTGTACAAATGAGGACTGTAGCTTTTGCAGGTGCTGGGCAGAGGTTGGTAGCACTCTGCCCTGGTGCCAGCTCTTCTGCTGGGTTGGGGTTGGCGAATACTACCCCCAGAACCTGGTTGGGGGTCTGCTGTAGAGAGGAGGGATCGCTTACCTCCTCCCCCTGGTATTCCTGCGGGGTAGGTTGGGGATCTGGACCGGCCGCCCAGCATCCCTGTAGGTCTGATGCAGAGACCGCGGTCCCATCTGCACCATTGGGGTTAGGGCTGTTGTCTCCCTGTGGTTGGGGAGAAGGAATAGTTGTCTCCTCTCCCTGGAAGGTACACTGCTGCTTGGAAGGAAGGACGACACCTTCGGCTCCCTGTAACTCCTGCTGTAGCTGGGGACCTGACCCGGCTGCCCAGCCTCCCTGTAGGGCCGGTAGAGAGACCTCGGTCCCATCTCCACCTGCCATCGGTGGGTCTTCCAAGTACCACCAGTCTGTACTGTCTCTCCAACTGAAGGGTTGTGGGTCTGGATATGCCACCCAGCACTAGTGATGTCGCGAACATAAAATTTGCCGTTCCCGAACGGCGAACGCGAACATCGGCGAATGTTCGCGAACCGGCGAACATTGCGAACCGCCATAGACTTTAATAGGCAGGCGAATTTTAAAACCCACAGGGACTCTTTCTGGTCACAATAGTAATGGAAAAGTTGTTTCAAGGGGACAAACACCTGGACTGTGGCATGCCGGAGGGGGATCCATGGCAAAACTCCCATGGAAAATTACGTAGTTGACGCAGAGTCGGGTTTTATTCCATAAAGGGCATAAATCACCTAACATTCCTAAATTGTTTGGAATAACGTGCTTTAAAACATCCAGTGTGTGTATACGATCAGGTATGATGTTGTATCGATCAGGTAGTGTAAGGGTTACGCCCGCTTCACAGTGACAGACCAAACTCCCCGTTTAACGCACCGCAAACAACCGCAAACAGACCAGAACCGACCAAAATGGGACAGGAACTGGGCTTTAAGGGTTAGGTTTAGTGTTAGGGGCTAGGGTTAGGGTTACGGTGAGATACTTAGGGTTAGAGTTAGTAACCCTACCCCTACGCCTCTAACCCTAACCGTCTAACCCTAAGCACTAAAAATAACCCTAACCCTAGCCCTAACCCTAATTCTAATTTTTTTTCTGGTTCTGGACATGCTACAGAGCTGAAACTTCACAGGTACACTTTTTAGACCCCCCAGACACTGAATCACACAAAAAAAAAGTTCTTAAAAATTGTAATTTTTTGATAGAGAGCCAATTATTGGAAAAATTAAAAAAAAATAAAAATAAAAAAATTCTTTGGATTTAGTGTCTGGGGGGTCTAAAAAGTGTACCTGTGAAGTTTCAGCTCTGTAGCATGTCCGGAACCAGAAAAAATTACGAATTAGGGCTAGGGTTAGGGCTAGGGTTAGGGTTAGGGCTAGGGTTAGGTTTAGGGTTAGGGTTATTTTTATGGCTAGGCTTAGAGGGTTAGTTTTAAGGTTAGAGGGTTAGGGTTAGATTTAGTGTTAGGGGCTAGGGTTAGGGTTACGGTGAGATACTTAGGGTTAGAGTTAGTAGCCCTACCCCTACCCCTCTAACTCTAACCCTCTAACCCTAAGCACTAAAAATAACCCTAACCTTAGCCCTGACCCTAACCCTAGCCCTAACCCTAGCCCTAAACCTAATTCTATTTTTTTTCTGGTTCTGGACATGCTACAGAGCTGAAACTTCACAGGTACACTTTTTAGACACCCCAGACAATAAATCCAAAGAAATTTCTTTTTTTTTAAGTTTTTTTTTTTTTAATTTTTCCAATAATTGGCTCTCTATCAAAAATGACAATTTTTAAGAACTTTTTTTGTGTGATTTAGTGTCTAGGGGGTCTAAAAAGTGTACCTGTGAAGTTCCAGCTCTGTAGCATGTTAAGAACCAGAAAAAAAGATCATTTTTCAGTAGAGCAGGGATGGTGGGAACCCCTTTTACACCTATATGATCTTTTTTTTTCTGGTTCTGGACATGCTACAGAGCTGAAACTTCACACGTACACTTTTTAGACCCCCCAGACAATAAATCCAAAGAATTTTTTTTTTTTTTTAATTTTTCCAGTAATTGGCTCTCTATCAAAAATGACAATTTTAAAGAACTTTTTTTTTTATGTGATTTAGTGTCTAGGGGGTCTAAAAAGTGTACCTGTGAAGTTTCAGCTCTGTAGCATGTCCAGAACCAGAAAAAAAGATCATTTTTCAGTAGAGCAGGGATGGTGGGAACCCCTTTTACACCTATATGATCTTTTTTTTCTGGTTCTGGACATGCTACAGAGCTGAAACTTCACACGTACGCTTTTTAGACCCCCCCAGACACTAATCCAAAAAAAGTCATGCCTGCCACCGTATATATCAGTGGTGGGTGGGCAGTGGCACTGCAGTGGGCACAGTACACTCTGTGGACCTGACAGTTACTGGCAGCCCAGGCAACTGCAATAATAAAAAATATTTATTTTTTTTTCAATTTGCAACAAGATGCTGTGCCACCGTATATATATCAGTGGTGGGCAGTGCACTGCAGTGGGTACAGTACACTCTGTGGACCTGACACAGCACTCACTGCAATTATGACAGAGGAAAAGAAAAAATATTTTTTAAAATGCAAGGTACTGTGCCTGTGCCACCCGAAATGAGTGTGGTGTGCACACAGTACAGTCTGTGGTGGGTCTGTGGCCTCTCACACACAGCGGGCAGGTAACTGCAGTGCACAATAGATATATATATATATATATATATATATATATATATATATATAAAATACTCAAATACCAGCCCTCAAAAGGGCTTTTGGGGACAATATATATATATATATCACAGAACAAAAAAAATTACACAAATACCAGCCCTCAAAAGGGCTTTTTGGGGACAATAGATATATATATATATCCAAAAAAACCCTCAAATACCAGCCCTAGGTAGGGCTTTATGGGGTGCTGTCCTTACATCAGGAGTGTACCAAGAACACTGGCTAACAACAAGACCGGGAACACTGACTAACTGTCCCTAGCTATAACAGCAGCAGCAGCAGCACTTTCCCTGCTCTCAGTAACACAGAAATGATCTAAGATGGATGCTGCCCTTGCTTATTTATAGGAGGTGGGAGGGTGTGGGAGGGAGGGTATGCTGATTGGCCTGGAATGTGTCTGCTGACTGTGAGATTCAGGGTCAAAGTTTGCCTCTAAGATGATGTATAGGAGGCGGACCGAACATCGCATATGTTCGCCCGCAGCGGCGAACGCGAACGCCGGCGAACAGTTCGGGACATCTCTACCCAGCACTCCGGCTCTTCTTGCAGGGTGGATTGGGGTGGAACGGAGCAGAGCAGGCGTTAGTAGTCCTGCTCCAGTTCCCACTCCATTCTGACCAGATGAATCAAGTCTGACCCCAGGTCATCCGCTTTGGGCAGACTCAGTAGGGCTTCCCTGGTGTCCTGGATTTCCCAGCGCCGAAACTCTGCTGGACATCCAAAGTCCCTCTCCTCAAAGGCCTCCCACAGCAAGCCCGGGCCACTATAGTCCTCACCTTCCGGCATATTGTAATCAGCCATCCAGTGCCGGACGGCGTACCGCTTTAGTGCCCGGTAAGCTTCATCCAGCCACAACTCCTTCCAAATCAGGTTCCACAGCTCCGTCACCCACTCATCCAGGGGTTGCTCTCCTAGGAAAGGTAACCGCAGGGCAACGTATACCTGGAACCGCTGTTCTTCACTGGGAAGGTTCTCTCTCCGCCTCCACTGCACATCCTCTAAGGCCTCATACCACATTTCCTTTCGAGTGAAATCTCTCCAGTCCAGTATGGCTTCCTCTGATACAGGCCTCTCCTGTTGGACCAAGTGTTGCTGCAACCTCCAGAGAAACTCCTCCTCATATGGGGAACGCTGCACGGGTGTTGGCTCGCTCCATACCGTTACCGGTGTCTCCGAGCTGCTTCTCCTCACACTAGGACGCTATCCCACCGCTTGCCACCAATGTAACGGAACAGGGCACCCCTGAGCGGGTACCTCTGTTGACAGATGCTCCTAGTGCTTCCCGAGGGCTCCAAGCACTCCACCAGACACCGTAAGCACTTCAGACTCCACGAACCGCCGCAGCTTGTTTAGGGTCTTGGCATCTCCTACCCACCCTGGACCTACGACAAGGCTCCAGGTTCCTGTGGGTGAACCTCTCTTTCCCCAGAGAGTGCAGCACGAACAAGCTCTTACACAAGCTTTTACAAGAGCTCAGTGATTATCCAAGGGAGTATGGAGGACATAGCAATTCCTTGCAGCAGATTCCCCCAATAAGAGACAGAACTCTAGATTGAGGTGAAGGAACTCTAGAACAACTTTATTGAACAAGACTTATATACAGAATTTGGAACATCCCGCCCCCAACAACCGCTTTCCTATTGGTCAATTGTAAAGTACCTGCAGTCCTCCTTCAGGTCCTCCTTAGCCATGCAAATGAGGACTTGAAAATGAGTCAGCAGGGTCCGATAGCTTGACCAGAAGGACTGCCATGTGCAATGAGACAGAAGCCCCCAGGGGGCAATCAATGTACCCAATAGCCAGACACAGAACAATGGGAGGTCATTAGCACTTACAATGAGACAGGGCAATCCACATTCCCTCCCAATACACAAACAAAAGGGAAAACCTTGCTGACATTGAAAGATATGTAATATACACAGCATTTAGGAATTACAGATTTCATGGCAAATGGGAATAAATCATAATATTTCTATATGGAGATATTGCTGGCAAATATGAAGCAATTCAAACCATTACTTATCCATCTTTAAATACCATGTAACCGAGTCGCCCAATGGAGCAGGCAGAGTTTGATCGCCCTTAGCTCCAGGACATTTATCAGCAAGGAGGATTCCTCCGTCGACCACATTCCCTGGGCACAATGAGTGTCCAGTACTCCACCCCAGCCGGTCAGGCTGGCATCCGTGGTGATCACCGTCCACAACAGGGGCAGAAAAGACTTGCCCTGGCTCAGAGCGGGTGACAGAAGCCACCACAACAGCACCGAGCTCGTGACACGGCTCAGACACACCATCCTGTCCAAGGACTGAGGATCCCTGTTCCATTTGGCAAGAATCTCTGCTTGTCCTTGTGTGAAACTGGGCAAATGGGAACGCCTCGAAAGCTGAAACCATCAGCCCCAGGGACCTCATGCAGGTCTGCAGGGAAGAGAGATCGTTGTCCCTGAGGGACCTGATCTCGCCCTGCAAGGCCTGAAGTTTTTCCTCTGGGAGAAAAACCTTCGCATGGGCGGAGTCCAGGAACAGACGGACTGACGGGGTAAGTGCTGAGTTCTGGATGGTCCACCCAGGGCCGGCCTTAGTTGTTCAGGCGCCCTGTGCGAGCTGATCCTGTGGTGCCCCCCCCCCCCCAGCGCCCTGCACATTTTCTTGCACTTTTTTTGCACTTCATTTGACTTTTCTTTTTTATGATCACTAAAAACCCCCCCTTACATTAGAGACCCCCCTTACATCAGAGACCCCCCCCAACGGAGCCCCCTTTACAACAGAAACCCCCCAACGGAGCCCCCTTACAACAGAAACCCCCCACAGAGGCCCACTTACATCAGAGACCCCCCACGGAGCCCCCCTTACATCAGAGACCCCCCTTACATCAGAGCCCCCCTTACATTAGAGACCCCCACAAAGCCCCTCCACACAGAGCTCCCCTTACATCAGAGACCCCCCACAGCCCCCACACAAAGAGCCCCCCTTACATCAGAGACCCCCCCACACAGAGCACCCTTACATCAGAGACCCCCCACAAAGAGCCCCCTTTACATCAGAGGCCCCCCTTACATCAGAGACCCCACACACAGAGCCCCCCTTACATCAAAGACCCCCCACACAGAGCCCCCTTACATAAGAGACCCCCATACAGAGCCCCTTTACATCAGAGACCCCCCACACAGAGCTCCCCTTACATCAGAGACCCCCCCCACAGAGCCCCCTTACATCAGAGCCCCCCCACACAGAGCCCCCTTACATCAGAGCCCCCCCACACAGCGCCCCCTTACATCAAAGACCCCCCACACAAAGCCCCCTTTATATCAGAGACCCCCCACACAAAGCCCCCTTACTTTAGAGACCCCTCACACAAAGCCCCCCTTACATCAGAGACCCCAACACAGAGCCCCCTTACATCAGAGACCATCCCCACAGAGCCACCCTTACATAAGAGCCCCCCCATAGAGCCCCCTTACATCAGAGCCCCCCCCACAGAGCTCCCCTTACATCAGAGCCCCTCCACACAGAGCTCCCCTTACATCAGAGCCCCCCCACACAGAGCCCCCCTTACATCAGAGACCCCCCTTACATCAGAGACCCCCCCACACAGAGCACCCTTACATCAGAGACCCCCCACAAAGAGCCCCCTTTACATCAGAGGCCCCCCTTACATCAGAGACCCCCCACACAGAGCCCCCCTTACATCAAAGACCCCCCACACAGAGCCCCCTTACATCAGAGACCCCCACACAGAGCCCCCTTTACATCAGAGACCCCCCACACAGAGCTCCGCTTACATCAGAGACGCCCCCACAGATCCCCCTTACATCAGAGACCCCCCACACAGAGCTCCCTTACACCAGAGACCGCCCACACAGAGCCCCCTTACATCAAAGACCCCCCACAACGCCCCCTTACAAAGACCCCCCACACAAAGCCCCCTTTACAGAGACCCCCCACACATAGCCCCCCTTACATCAGAGACCCCTCACACAAAGCCCCCTTACATCAGAGACCCCCACACATCAGAGACCATACCCACAAAGCCCCCTTACATCAGAGACCATCCCCACAAAGCCCCCCCCTTACATCAGAGAACCCCCACACAGAGCCCCCCTTACATTAGAGACCCCCCCACACAAAGCCCCCCTTACATCAGAGACCCCCCACACAGAGCCTTCCCTTACATCAGAGACCCCCATACAAAGCCCCCCCTTACATCAGAGACCACCCACACAAAGCCCCCCTTACATCAGAGACCCCCCCACACAGAGCCCCCTTACATTAGAGACCCCCAACACAAAGCCCCCCCTTACATAAGAGACCCCCCACAAAAAGCCCCCCCTTACATTTGATGCAGGAGAGAGCTTACTTACCTTAATATGAAGGCTTACCACAAGAAGAAGGGGCGGGAGTAGGAGGAGAAGGGGCGGGAGGAGGGGGAGCTGACGATCTCTCCTCTGGCATCCCTGGAGAGGAGGGGATCTGTCAGTGGCAGCGGATCTGAGGCTGAGTTGTGTGTGATACACAGCTCAGCCCTGCAGCTATAGAAGACACAGCTGCACAGTTGCACAGCGGGAGGTAAGCGGCGGCCGTGGCCTGTGTTAGCCCTCTCCATGCAGCGGTCGCCGCTTACCTCCCGCTGTGCGGCCTGATCATGTGCGAGCTGCGATGGCCACACGGCGCCCCTGTTGCCCATGGCGCCCTGTGCAGCCGCACAGCTCGCACACCCCAAAGGCCGGCCTTGGGTCCACCCGAACTCCTGGAGTTTTTGAACCGTGACTATCAGATCGCCCGACAGAGTGGCACACGAGCTCGCCCTCAACAAGAGATTGTTCAGATAACCGAGGACCACAATCCTGCTCTTGCGTAGCAGAGCCAGCAACGGGGCCAAAACCTTGGTGAAGACCCTGGGAGCCGAAGCTAGACCAAAGGGTAATGCCACAAATTGAAAATGCTCCTCTGCCACTGCGAAGCGGAGATCCTGCTGATGACCTTCGTAGATAGGGATGTGCAGATACGCATCCTTCAAGTCGATGGAAGCCAGAAAATCTCCTTGACTTAAAGACGCCACCACCGACCGGATTTATTCCATCCGGAACTTCTGCACCCGCACACAGGGGTTCAGAGATTTGAGGTCCAGAATTGGATGTTCCTTGCACTACTTCCTGGGCACTGTGAACAGGTTTGAATAAAACCTGCGAAATCTGTCCCGCTGTGGAACCGGGACAATAACGCCCTGCGCAAGAAGATCTCACACTGCCCCCTTGAGATCCGTTAAACGATCTGAGGACAGACGGAGATTTGATGGAAAGAATCTGTCTGCTGGGTGAGACCGAAACTCGATCTTGTACCCTGTACGAATCAGTTTGTGTGAACCCATTTGTCTTGAACTAGAAAAGTCCAGGGTTCCCGAAAGTAATGCAGACGTCCCCCCCCCACCCCTGAAATGGGTGAAGGCGTCCCTTCATGCGGAAGATGACTGGGCTGCAGCACCGGACTGACCGGCCTTGGGCTTACCAGACCAGGACTTCTTATTACAACCAGAGAATTTGAAAGATTTTCCTTTTTCCTGCGCCCCTGAGGCACGAAAAAGCCCCCGGTGAGCCTTGAAGGAAGGACCCTGCCGTGCGGGGTGCTTTACCCTTCACAAATTGGGGCAGAAGGGTACTCTTACCCCCTGTGAGACCCTTGACCATCTCATCCAAGGAGTCTCCAAAAAGGCGTTCCCCAAATAGGGGAGATCAGACACGGTCTTCTTAGAGGCATGGTCTGCCGACCAGCTCTTTAGCCACACCATGCGGCAGAGGGCATTCGTCCAGGGCCGCGTCACACAGATACACCATGGCCTGGGCCATTTGGTCCGTAAGCTCGATGACAGTCGGGGGAACCGACTCTGCCAGCAAGTCTTAAGCACCTTGATCCATTCCGTAACCGTCAGAGAAACCAGCACGGAAGCGAACACAGACTTGAGGAGCGAACCCGCCACCAAGTAAATGTGGCGGGAAAGAAACTCCTCTGCACCTATCCATCAGGTCTTTAAAGACCGGGGAGTCCTTCACGGGCACCACTGTGGATTTATTCAACCTGGAAACAGTGTGGTCCACCTTAGGGGACACTGTCCAGCGATTGGAAACTGGGTCCGCAAATAGGTAGCGGCGTTGAAAACGCTTAGGCACTGTCAGCACGTGCTGCCACTGCATTGCCACTGTTCGTTCACGATATCGTGAAACTCGTCGGGGCAGGGGAAAACCTGACCTGACTTCTGGGCTTTGCGGGAGCCGAAGACAACCCGCTTTCCTGACTGGGTGGGCTCATCATCAATAATCAAAGTCTCCCTGACGGAGCGAACAAGTGCTTCAACCAAAGCGCGTTCCCGCGCCACAGCGGAAGGACTCATCCCCCTCCACGTCTGAGTGTGAGGACCGGGATCCCTCAGGGAGGGCAGTGTCCATGGCAACCACATCAGGCTCTGAATCAGAAGACTGAGAGCTGTTTTTGAACATGGAATGTCAGAAAAAACAGCGCTACCAGGAATGTGCATAATCCTAAATAAATAGTACAATTATCAAATAATTACATGTAGTAAAGTGCACTTGTAATAAAAATGTAAACAATTCATGAATATATAAAGGTGTAATAATATCAAAAATTAATTATGGTGCTAATAGTGCAAAAGTGCTGAATAAAGTGCAGTCCAAAATAGTCCACTCAAAATATAAATTTCAATACGGTGCTGAATAAAAAGTGCTTGAAACGCTCCACACGGTGGGAAGGTGGTCCAAAAGACCCTTTTGGGGATCCACTCACCAGACTTCTATGGTTAACAAGCCTCAACAATGCAGCAGTCCTCCAGCATAATATAACCCTTATGGATGGATGGGTCAGCAAGTCTCTAGCCTTCAAATATAGTCCCCCCTCGATCAGCACTCAAAAGGAAGGGAATGAGCGAAACATAGTGAAGCCCGCAGGATAATTTATTAAAAAGAACTTGATTAAAACTACTCACATAGGTAGGAAGTATAAAAACATAAGATAACCACATAAACAACATAGTATGCGTCCGCTACCAGCGTGAGTTCCACGGAGTATAGGAAGTGACGTTGTGTGGTTGTCGTCTGCTAGGAAGTGCGTCCGTTGACTGCATATTTGAGGTTTGTTAACCATAGAAGTCTGTTGAGTGGATCCCCAAAAGGGTCTTTTGGAACACCTTCCCACCGTGTGGAGCACTTCAAGCACTTTTCATTTAGCACCTTATTGAAATTTATATTTTGAGTGGACTATTTTGGACTGCACTTTATTCAGCACTTTTGCACTATTAGCACCATAATTAATTTTTGTTATTATTACACCTTTATATATTTATGAATTGTTTACATTTTTATTACAAGTGCACTTTACTACATGTAATTATTTGATAATTTTACTATTTATTTATGATTATGCACATTCCTGGTAGCGCTGTTTTTTTCTGACATTCTATTTTCTTGGTTTTTCTTGGTTTTACCTAAGTGAGCAGCAGCTGCAGGTAGCACTAGTTATTGTTTAAGCGCGGGTTTTAATTTGATTTTTGCACATGTTTTTGAACATGAACTTGTGACATGACAAGATCAACTTTGGACGTCAATCTCTCAATGGCTGCAGATAAAGATGCTGGGAAAGGTGATCTGGATGTCCCGGATGCACACACCAGATCAGCAAGTGAAAATGGCAAGAGGAAGTGACCAAACATCACTAGAGGCCGAAGTGCCCTGAGCCACACAAACATGGTGCCAATAGAAAGTATAGGGGAAGCACAGGAAAAATGGCAGCTGCCTTCACAATGCGGCTGCTGCCCACATCCAAGATGGCGCTGGAAATGGCGCCAAAAGCACACACCAAGGCAAAAAATGTCTGCTGCCCATAAACTGATGCAGCCAGGTTGCCCACATCCAAAATGGCGCCATCAATCAGGAGCCCAGGAATCCTGGCCACCGCGGGAATCCACCACAGGAAGCCCCCCAGGACAAGGTAGGACCCATACACCCCTCCCCAGCAGTGGATGCCGCTAGAGAACCCCCATATGGAGCAGGGAGGCAGGATTCGTCCTGACCGGCCAGGGGGATATCACAGAGACTGCAGCTCTGACATCCCCAAGAGTGGGCCCACATCACCCCCTCACAGGACTGTCCCAGGGACACGGGGGGTGGCATCACCCACCATACCATGGCTCCGCTACGATATAGCTCACCTCCCACCCTGAGTGGGGGTGCTGTCAGCCAAGTGGGGATGCTGCAACTCAGGGCGTTCCAGGTTGATTGCGTCCTGGCAAAGATGCTCTCCGCATGCTTGGCCCCATCCGTCGGGGGAACTGTCGTGGCGAGGCCTGGGCGGACCACAACCCGCGCACGCTCGTTGGCCAGGCTGGGGTACATAAGGATCTAGAATATCCAGTGCAAAGCCCAGCCTGGCTGTCACTTGTAGTTCACCAGGATGATCCCCCTGACACTAGCTAGCGATAGTGAGCGAAGAAAAAATAAAATAAACGTTTCTCAAAGAAAAAGAAAAAACTGAGACCGGAGTCCCAGCAGGGAAACCTAGGTCCTACTCCTGAGGTAGGCAGCAAGAAACTGATTAGTAAGCTCTATGTGTCTGGGGGTAATGTCTAAGGGACAGCCCCTAAAGGTGTGTCTAGTGAAAGTTATTTTTATGAAGTTTCACTACCTAGCCTGCTCCTGCAGAGGGTGCCATTACCCAATTGTGATGAAACTTGGAAGGGCTGCTTCTGTCAGAGGACGTAAGAGAAAAACCTTCTGCCCTTACAAGCACTTTAAAGCATTCCAAAACAATACCCCATAGGGTACTGTTGAGCACACAACACCTTCCATAAAGATTAAATCATAAATTCATTGAATATTAGAGCTAGAGGCAGCCATTGTAGGACCATTATCATCCATGGTACTAGATCTAGGTCTGGGGAAAACGTGTAATGCAGATTAATCATCCAATATATATTAGCTATTAAACACAAGCATGTTATTACCGCTTAAAGGGATCAATGTAAACCACAGACAATGGTTTCATTGTATTTCCTACCCAAGAGGCTGGTGTCATCCATATTTAGTCATCATCTAGGATCAGCAAATCCTAGTAAAACCCAGTGCATGTACAGTGTCTTATGTTCCTAGCCATAAAACCACCTTCTTAGCTTGCTGCTGCTTTTTGTGTTGTGATTAGCCAGTGTCACTTATGCAACTCGGCCCCTCTTCTGTGTCTCACTCTGTGAGCTCCTAATAAAATGATTCTAAATCTCACATTACAGACTACACTGAACACAAGGAAAGTCATATTTCATTATTCTCCCAAAACTTTCCTTTAAGGCAAACCTTGTGCAACTGAGTTTAAAGGAGGGTACAGTTCTTTTTTTTTTTTTCTTTTTAAATTATACAACTGGTGTATATTGAAGCTTGCAGAAGGGATACGGGAAGTATTAATCCTTTCGGATGTCCAAAAGAATGGTACGAAACCAAAAACAAACACTAACAGGTCAAATAAAAAAACAGAAAGTGGGGCTTTCCTACAGCTCAAAGAGCCAAATGAAGAACTTTACGCCCAAGTTGGCAACAGATAGTTACATAATTACTGTATATAGCTTCTTAGTCAGGTTGAAAAAAAGACCAACTTGTTCATCTAGCTCAATCAACTAAATAAAACACACACAAATAGAAAACCTCTATATACACAAACCTGTACTGACAGTTGATAGGGGGAAAAGCAAAAAAAACTTAAAGCATCATCCAATTCCCCTCAGTGGGGATAAAATTCCTTCGTGATCCCCCATGGGGCAATCGGATATTCCCTGGATCAACTACCCCTGACTTTATTACCTCTAAATATTATTGATCAGTATATTTTGTGCATGTAGGAAAATATCCAGCTATTTTTAAAGCAATCTAGCGAGCTGACCAGAACCAGTTCTTGAGGGAGTCTATCCCACATTTTCACAGCTCTTACTGTGAAGAGGCCTTTCCTTAGGTGAAGGTTAAATCTGTTTTCCTCCAACTGATTAGCATAATTTATGTCTAGAGCGTAGTAGAGCTGCACGATTAATCGCTCTAGAATCGCGATCTCGATCCACCCCCCTATGCTATCTCCATCCCGAATATCGGCGATTCTGGGGGTGGGGTAGGGGAAGCCGTTGGCCAGCCTGGAACGCAAATGGCGCCGCCGCTGCCAATACAGGAACTGACGTCAGCAGTGAGAGACAGCATCCACTGATGGGCGGTACCTTCAAAGACCCCATGGATGCTGCACTCCATCCCTCCAGCTCACATGGCATGATGAGCTTTCCATCACATGAGGTAATCAAGGACAGAGGAGGGGAGGAGAGAGGGGAAAACCCTAAAAAATAAATAATTAAATGTATATTGTAATGAATGAATTATATATATATATATTTCATTA